>NC_058109.1:27102794-27442437 GCF_914725855.1 Thunnus albacares | reverse complement strand
AGGTGGTGTAGAAATGCAGGGAATTACATTTTTTTCTGAGGGAGGATCCACAGACTGCTCACCAATTATCTTATCTTTCCAAGTTTGTTTCCCCATTTTTAAAACATATCCAGGCACCCATGCGTGTTTGTGTGTGTGTGTGTGTGTGTGTGTGTGTGGGCGGTGGGGGTGGCTCACAGATTTCAATCACTGACCTTACAGATTTCAGTCATGTTAACTTGACAGGTAAGCAACGGTCATTTACTCAGGATCTGTCGATGTAAAGGTGTAGAGCTGGCCTAAGTAGAGCAAGGTTTGTAAAGTTATTGAAGCATTGCAGCACTAAACAAGGACAGAAATAGTTTGAGTGGGTTATTGTACCAAAAATAATGCTCATTTTATCATGAACAAAAATAAATACTACTGACATAGCCCCCCCCCCCCCCCCCCTCCCCCTCCCCATGGGAACAAATCTCACTCCAAGCTGTAGTCAGAGGTTAGCAACCCTGATCTTAGTTTGGCATGTTAACCTTTTGCTAAAACTAAACATTTACTTAAAACAAAACACAATAGCTGGGAATATTATTAGTTTTGCTAGTATTTGGTGGTAAAACTACATATTTTGCAAATTATAGTTTTGACCTGTGGTCAGAGGATCACCAAAGTTATTAGGAGTCATCCTCTGGGAACCATGAACATCTGTACCAAACTTTGTGTCTATCTTTTAGATGTACACACATTTCACTGGACAAGTGAAGAATTCAACTTGCTTGTGGTGCTAGATAAAGAGTCGGGGGATCACCCAAGTCAGCAGTATTCATCCACTCGTGTCCAAGAATGTTCGTACAAAATTTCATGGCAATCCATCCAATAATTGTTGAGATATTTCAGTCCAAAGTGGTTCACCAACCATCCAACATTGCCATTGCCGACCATCCAAAAATGGAATCCTAGAAGCAACCTCTGAGTCAGGAACATACAGTATTTGATACAGAGCCATCTATTTGCTACGATTTAACACATGGCCAGAAAGGCTGTTCCTGGGCATTCGTGCTTGCTAATGTTAACTTTTGTGATTTAAAAAAACAACAACAACAACAAAAAACACTTCATGGCTGAATGGGGCTTCGATTTGTGGGAGTTCCACTTAAGCGAATGTCCGTGGTCGTTATGTATTTAGAGGACTGAAAGCTGATACTAAGCCTCTGTCTTCCTCTTTAGTGTGACTCATTAATAGTGGGAATAGCGTATTGCGTTGTTTTATGTGGAGCTGATGGGCTGATAAATTGCTGCCTCATAAGGACCTACCTCAACGCTCAATTAGAGAGGAAGGTTATCTGAGGACACAACGCAACACACCACTGCGGCAGGCAGATGGTAACTTGGTGTGTGTTTGTCTCATTTGACACTACCTGTGTCTTATGCATAATCACTCTCTCCCTCTCCGATCCACTCTCTTTTTTTTTTTTCCTACCCTAGTTTCCCGGTTGGTCGTTCTCCTGTCGTCCGTTTACTCCCGCTCAATCGCTCATGTCTATCTGACGTCTCACACTTTTCGCCCGCTTTGTCTTCTGAGGCCGTGATGGATTGCTTTTAGCGGGCTAATAGCTTTGCATTCATCACCCCTGTTGACTGATTTGACAAACATGATTCCCCCCCCCCCCCTCTATCTAAAAACTTGGTTTCGTTTTTCTCCGGACAACCATGTAACCTAAGTAAGAATCTAACTAAGGAGTAGAGACATCCATAATGTACTTATGTTTTTTATTTCTTCGGAAGACAAGCATGACCTGAGGTTTTGTATCTCGTGTATGAACCCCCGGGAATGGAACAAGAAACAGTTTTATTAGCTTTGATATAAGAGGAGGCTGGTTCAGTCCAGTTTGGCAGACTGACACAGAAGGGATGAAGGGGAAAAACAAGCGTGTGTGTGTGTGTGTGTCAGAAGAGGCTGAGGAAGACACACACTAACTGTATGCTACATATGCGGTTGGACCTGCTCAGTTGGATTGTGGGTGGTCTGATGTCATCATTCACACACACAGAGCCAGTTTCTGTCTGCACGCTGCAAGTCTCAGCTTCAGTTTCAGTGCACGTACACGTGTTCAATTCCCTATCTGATTATTCCTTGATCTTCCATCACATCTACTGTTAAGGCACACGGAGAGCACTTTCAATGCTCTTTTTCTTTTCCACTCCTCAGGACTCCGGGAACAAAAAAATAGCTGTACAAACAACAGATGTGCACTCTGATCCCAGGCCACCACTGCCATTTTCAAAGAATGGTATGTTCTCAACCCCTTGACATAACTTAACAAAGGAGATATCCTGAGCGAAACATTGGTGGTCTTTTGTTCTGCTGCTGAAACCTCGGCCCACCTTCATGTGTCGGCTCGCCGATGGAAACTTCCCATCCCAAATCGCTCCTCGGAGTTTTTTTTAAAAACAAATCATTTAAAGGACGTAGAAGTGATGTAATCATACCTATGGCCCTTCCCACTGTGACGCTGTGACAAATGAGCGTGTGTGTTTTTGTGTGCTCATGCTTGTTCCCAGCCACCAGCAAGTGTCCCATACAGGTTCAGTCACAGTAGACTTGCTGAGAAGAGGGAAATCTGCCTAAATTCCCACAACACACGGACACAGAAAGAGTGTTTTTCGGACAAGATTGGGTGAAGGTAAGGTCAGTCCTTCAGCAAGTGCCTCCTCAGCTGTATATAAGAACTCTTTTGGAAGTTGTGTTTTGTCATCCCTGAACAATCAGTTTTAATAGCCGGCCTCAGGTAGGGTACGTTTTTCACTTGCTGCTTATGATGCTTTCTTACTGTTGTGCAGGGACAAGCACTACTCTGCTAAGAGCAATCTTTCCATTTTGCGATTATTACACCATCCGAGGCGAGGTGGGAACATTCCAGAAATAAAGGCCTCACTGTAATATATTCTTTATGAGAGCTTTATTGCTAGCCGTATTGCAGAAAGTTGATGTAATTGAGGTGGGTTATGGAAGTGCTGAAAGGTAGAGAAATGCGTGCTTCACCTGCCTGTATTTATGATGAGAATGATGGTCATTTTTTTTTTTTTCTAAGCTGGATGTTGTAAGCGGTTACTGTACCTCTGCTCAGGAAGCTTGTTTCACTCACACAAATGCAGACATCTGAATACAGGAAATAGGGTTTTCTCTTGCTTCTTTATTTTCTCCTCTTGTCTCCTTTTTCTCCTTCTTTTTAAACCTTACTCTCCTCTTCAGATTGCAATGATGAGCAAGTAAAAAATGCTTAAAAAGAGAAAAAAAGAAATCAAATTAGATGGAGGAAATTTTGGAAAAGAACTTTATACTCTCTCTTCTGTCTCCATCCCTTCTTCTTTAACAAGCAGTGTGACGATTTCTGGTCATCTTACTTGGGTCTGGCATTTCCATTTCAACATGTTTGTCAGTCTACAAGACCCCATCCTGCTTTTTGATGAGAATGGAAAGAAAGTGAGAAAGAGAGAGAAAGAAAGAGAAAGAAAGATTGATCAACATTTAAACAAATAAGACCTTCGTCGAGATGATTGGTAGCCTCTGTCTCACAGCAGTGCTATTTTGTTGTGCTCGTAAAGCGAGACCACATTCCCCCATAAAACCAGTTGCTTTTTCTCACAAAGAGGATGTTGCTACTTGCTCGTCATCTCTCTCTCCCAGCCATGTGAATTTTATTGCTTAACTGCATGGAGAAACTCAAAGTTAGTTTTTTCTAGTCCAGCTTGTTTTGCCGAAACATGTCTGCCTTGTCTGAGCATGAGGTCATCTCCCTTTGTGTCATAAGGCAAATCCAGCAAATTTACCTACCAAATCCAAACTGGGAGCACAGAATATTAACTCCAATCCAAAGGTTAGTAATAGCCTACCAGTCGTCTTGCTAATGGCCTTTCCTTTTTATGATCATCAAGCTAATGTCTCTGAGGTAATTTAACAATTTAACGTTAAATTGCTACATGTAGAAAGTTTAAAGTTGGAACAGAACGCTTGCTGTGTTTCTCTCAGTGTGGTGGGCAGCAAAAGCCCGGCCAGCTGCTTTGTCCCAGTGGAAGCTGCAAGCAGCAGCGTGCAACCATATGGTGCCTCAGTCTTTCTGGAATCACTGGACCAGTGGAAGAGACGAGGACGGAAAAATGAATGTGTGGTCCGATGAAAAAGTGTCAGAGGACGTGTTGGTGTAATGTTTCTGTCAATTTCAATCCAGGTTTTGAAAGATCTCCAGACCTGTTGTCTGAACCACACTGAAAAGGGCCATAAACACATAAGTCTCCCCACGTAATTTTTTATCACCGCATATTGAACTCTTCTTTACTTCACCGTGCTTCCATACATTCTCTTTTGACGACCGTGTCATTGGCAGCGCATGGCTTATTATTCCAGCTGTGCTTTAGCTACAGTGCTGGCAGCAGCTCAGTACATTTAGTGAGGCTGAGGTCAGGGGTAGGTTACCAGCACCATGTATAAAACTCAGAGGTGGTGAGGTATGTGTCCCGCTGTAAGATGAGACAGTAATTGATCCCATTGCACAGAACCCACTCCTCTTTGCTTTATGGAAACATGATTACTGCAGAGGCTCATGAGGGGAGTGATGTAATGCAAAGAGAGATGTGGTCATTATAAAGGTTGATTGTGTCACAATGTGGACTGTCAGACCCAATAAGGAGAGGGATGAGTTCGAATTAACTTGATGTTAATTCTTCACAATTGAAGCTCATTTTTGGGGGTGCGAGAGCAAATACACTGCACTCATTCTTATGTAAGACCAAGGAACTTCACTTGGACTGTGTTTGCATATGATTGATGAATGGGAATGTGAGTCCGTAGTGCTACAACCACAGGATATCCACCATAGATGGATCATCTACTCCTTCGATTGTGCCACAAGGCCGGGGACCCGCCCCACAGCTGCCCCCTCCCCCCACCCCCCACCCCTAGAGTTGTGGTTGCTATGATACACCATCAAAGAGATGGGGCTTAGGCGAGGAGGGATGTTACCGATCTTGGAGGTGTCTTCATGTTTAATTGATCACAGCTGGGGGCCACTTCACGCTGTCAACACACATATGTACACACACAGGGAATCTATAGGAAAGGATGTAACAGCACAAACAAACACAAATCAATAGCTAGCCCTTCCCCTTTCACCAACATCTGTTTCTCTCTCTCTCTCTCTCTCTCTTTACATGTGTGCATACATTGAGTCACCAGAAAAATAGACTGTTTTACAGATTTTGTTGAAACTTTGTGAGCGGGCTGTTGACTCACTATATGGATGTTTTAGGGCTGCACTGCTTTTGCGGTGGTGTTGTACTGCATTTCATTATATTTAAAGGTGTTTGTAACATTTCCCATGTGTATAAAAATATTGAAAACACATTTCAGTATAATACAATCCATTACAACGCCATCACAAACTAGGGTTGAATCAACACCAAAAATAGAACTCAAAAAGTTTCACCACAGTAGCATTACGCAGCTTTTACACTCGATTGCATTATATTGTGCAAAGTCATTTTTCAGGTCAATGGGTTTTTATGCTGTTTGTTCTTACACGTGATATTTATGCTGCTGCTGAATTGGAACAGCAGCCAAATGAAAACTCGCCCCCCCCCCCCCCTCCTTCCCAACCCCCCACCCCCAAAATGTAATTAGAGGAGTCGAGAACAGAAATGTCATGGCTATTGATCAGAGAGAGCGGGGGGCAAAAAAGCACTGGCCGATCCCCATGTTTAACGACTAATTAAAGGGCCTCATTAGGAGGGCACAGGCCAGGGCTGATTGTCTGCAGGGCAGAGACGGTCCAGACCCAGTCATCGGGCCCAAAGCGGAGCTCCGCACTGGTTTGCGGAATGCGAGGGATTCAAGCGGAGGCCGATGACGCGCGAGGCAGCTGGCGTGGAGAGCTCTGTGGTCAGCAGCAGGTTAACGTACCAACATATAAACACTGAAGAGCATACGTTTGTGTTTATGACTGTATGTTTACAACTTGATATCGACTTGCACTCGCTGACGAGCTGCAAATCCCCATGCAATCTTGAAACGGGATATCAGTAACCCTGACAGGGAGTAGATTTTAATTTTGCATATATTTTATGGGAGAATAAACGTCAGCCAAACATGTCATCTCTCTCCCTGACATGAATTCTTCTCCCTTACTGCCACTGTGCTTCATCGGTTATTGAGTTCTGACAAAGTGTCAGTTTTACGAATATTTTTGTATACTTTATCCAGATGATTCAGCTGGGTGTCCTGAGGCGCTCCTCTAGTATTTTTAGATTTCCTCGAGAAGGCCAGACAAGGAAGCAGCTTCTCGCATCATTAAGAGATAGTTAGTGTAATGGTTTGTTTATAGAATCAGTTCACATAGCTCAGCTAACACATATTATTCAGACTTTCAGTGTCAGTATTTGAGTGGTTTGGATATTCACTGAAAAATTGCTGTTTCACTTTGATATTAAATCTCTTAAAACTATTGAACTATTACTTGTGACTTTCTATTTTTCTTTGCTATAGTTTTGATACATTACCAGGAGTCCTCTGTGTATGCCGGGGCAGAAGAAAATAATATTTCTGACCAAGTAATAAGGCTGCTTTCAAGTAATATTTCTGTATGAGATTTAGAGCTTTACTGTACCCGAGGTCACAGAGCATTGATGCAGGCACTGAATTTTGTTGCCGTGGGCTTTTGTGTTGCCCTGAGGCCACGCGATGTGATTGGTGAGTTGCCAGCTGCGCTCACCAATGAATAAGTCCATTTTTACACATTTCCCTTCTTTGTTCGCCACACAAACAAAGCTCGTCACTCTATGCAAATAAGCAATGAGTCGATAATAAATGAGTCTTCTGTTATCCAGTCATCTGCAAATTGACGACGTTAGCATGCAGAGCGCTTCACACAGTCAATGACAGCTCTTTATCATTATGTTGTCCTTTTTAAAACAGAGACATTGCGTTTTTATTAATTTGTATGAAGCAATCTGTTCTACTCAGATGTAGAACACATCCAGAGTGAGACATCAAAGTGACAAATGTTGTTCAAGCAGCACCTTAGTCAGCACTCACCCTTTATTGATTTTCCAACTTTTTACTTTACAAATCTATCTCTGAGACTGTTTGCAGTTCAGCCTCCTGGCACGGTGGACAGAAATCAAAGCTAACTTTATTTACTGCTCGGATCTGGAACTTTGACAGCAACATTTTTTTGTGCTCACAGCGATTTCCCTGCCTCAGCTTTCAATCAGTTTCGTGTTTACGGCTCCAGAGTGTTTCAGGCGCCTTGAAGTGTTTTTATGGTAACACCAGGACCTAGGAGCTGGCCATTATGGCTTATGTTTTATAACCCAATTCATCTCTACTTCTAAAGGGATGCAGCTTTTAACAGTCGTATCTACTCTACACTCTGTCTGACTACATGGTCATCCAAGTATTGTGGTGGATCCATCAATATAAGGAAGAGGCAAATGTATGAACAAGAGGAGGTATTAGTGCTTTTTTACAATGGAAGCAAGTGACTTCTACAACACTGATGGAAAGAAGGGCTGAGATGCAAAAAGAAAGTGACCCTGAACAAAAATACATCTTAACCAAAATTTCCCGAATGCAGTTCCGTTTCCTTCGCGTTCACGCCAAATATTAATCACTAACAAGAAAGAGGCATTGCACTGCGGCACTGCAGATGCAGGCAGAATGTTGCGCGAGGGCTTGGATGCTCCAGGCTGACTTTGAAGCTAATTCAATAGCATGTTCTCCTCTGCTCTGACGCATAATGAGATTGGAACACAGACATTTGGTCCTTTGATTAAAGTGTCCAATCAAATGGAGGTTATCAGGAGATGGATTCCTCCGGCACCGACTGTAATGGAGAGCGTTATCACTGTCTTTGTCATTATGGTTTCCCTAATTGCGAACGACGCCGGTGTTCGCCTTGGTAGACCTCTTTGAGCATCCCAAATAATAAGGTGTGATAGCACCAATAGTGAGTTGAGAATACCAATTAAATAGCCCGGGGTTCCCAGTCTTTCCTCAATTTTTCTAAGTTCAGTAATTAAATAACTTTACAGAGAGTAGAACAGTAACTGTGCTTGTATCACACAGAAGCCTTGTTTACTTGTTTAATTTGAGCTTGACTGAGCCACAGGTGTGCCGAGAAACACCACAGAACACATAACTGAAGGTCAAAGATGGTCCCCACTCTACCTAAACTTGAGGCGGACAAGTTGCAGGTCTGATATCACTAACAGAATGTGGCTCTGAGACTCCAGAGAAATAAATGTTTCAGCACATATCAGTTCATCCCCTGCATCACTGTCAGCAGGGTGGGAGTTTAGGGAGAACGTAAATTATGTTTCTATTGGCTCAACCAGGCAGTAACCACAGAGGCAGGGTTTCATTGGTCAACCGAAGCGTCAACTGGTCTCCATAGGCCAATGTATTGTATATCTTTCAGTTTGCAGTTTTACCATTGCCAGCCTCTGATGCTAGGATTCACATTATTTCATGGTTGTGAATCTCAGAGGCGAGAAAACCCATGCATGCGTTTTTCTGGATCCTGATATAATGCAGCGTGACGCCTGTGTCTTTTAATTCCATGTGCTCTGATACGTGAAGACCAGATTTTATGGACAGTGCATCTCGGTCTCAGGCTGACGAGGTTCAAAACCAATGTTGTGGTTTTTCCAGTTTCTCATGACTCACATTCCTCTCTGTAATCAAGGCTCCTGAGGCAGCACTACCATTAAAAGGCCTGCTGTGTGACTCGCTGAGAGAGGAACACTTGTGACTGAGATCTGTTAATAGGCCATTTATTCATGTTCAAATGTTCTTTTCTCCTTTTTCTTTCTTTGGCTTTCCTCACTTGACACTCTTTGTCTCTTTCTTTTGATCTTTGAAAAGTTACATTTAAATAGCTCAAGATGCAATCCATTTACTCTCTTTTAGAGTTAACATTATAATCTCTCCCTCTTCCAGCTCCTAGTTTATCTTTCATCTCTTTTTTTTTATAACTACCTCTGCGTCTGCTTCCCCACCGTCGAGCCCTCACAGCATGCCGTCCTGACCTCGTCCTACCAGAGCCTCTCCTTATACATCTTGATTAGTCATTGATTTCTTTCACTGTGCATCTGTTGGCTCCAGCCTAATTTATGTTCTCTGATGACCTTTTTACCTCAATGAGGCCCCTGCAGCTACGTTGTTAGCATAGATCTGCTAGCCAAGTATGAGGCTGATAGCCTAATGTGGTCGGTGCTGAGTGATGACTAACATTAAGACCTGCGTGGTGCCTTATTCCAGAGAGAGCACTGATGGAGATTGCAGGAACCCAGGTTTTATGCTCCCAGCTGTAATTTTAAAGACCACACTGGTATTTCCATGCCGAGGCCTACTTGCTCCAAACGGTGTGCTTTATTTACTGGTTTAACCTTAGGTTAGCTCTACCTTCGTCAGCAGTTGAGGAAAGTGTAATTGGAAATTATTGAGCTAAATTACACAAAACCACTAATTTGGTCCTTTTTAAAGCTGAATTTCTGCCAAATCAAACTTCTTTTTAAATTAAATTTAATTTAAATTAAACTGCTTCTTTTCCATTACGAAATTTTCTCTGTGTCTCTGATGTTCTGGACTAATGATTCAGTCTATACCCAGAAAATGAAAACTTTTGGTTTTACTGATTAAAACTTAATGTCTGGGAGGCCCTTCCTAGGAAATATCCTTTAGAGTGCAGCAAGAAATACCTTTCATTATTCTGGCAGCATTATTTAAAATAGAAAGAATTTGAGGTAGTTTGGGAGGTAGTTAGTATGTGACAGTAAAGGCCACCAAGAACAACATGTTCAGAGACTCAAACTTCTTCAGCAGAAGTCTTTGGTGAGGGTAAAGTTTAATGGCAAAGTGAGTTCTTGGGAGTGCAGTACAGAAATGTCAAAATACCAAAGCAATGATTCTGTGTTTACATTAAAGCCTGATTAAAAATTACATTTAAATCATTTTAAGCATTGCATTTTTGTTGATGTCATATAGTTGGAGATTCGGTTGACGGGAGGAAAGCAGTGAAAAGGAGAGTATAACGTAGCTCTGTTGGTATGCATTGTTATGTGCTTGTACACATGCAAATTACGACCACATGCTTTGACCTTCAGTTGTGTACATTATATGATTTTACTTTTACCCAGTCTTTTATTAAAAGCAGTTGTGTGGAGATCTGGAGTTACTGTTTGAAGGATGTTCCTCTTTTTCGAAGCACAGCGTAGACTTATACAGGTTTTCTCAAGCCTCTGCCTTCATTATGCGGTGTATGAACCTGGTTATTGAGGAAAAAAACCCCACAATGTTAAATGACACTTTGTTTTACTGCAGCTTACAACTCCAGCCACGTTGACTTAGTATAGGAAGTAAAAAGCCTGCCAATACTCCTGATTGTACGCTGACAGTATTCATTTTATTACCAGCATTCTGGCCATTTTACAATAGAGTTTCATATTAAACTATTATGCTACCTTATAGCCATTTAGTACTGTTAAGTGAACAAGTACTTTCCAGAATGAGGGATCAGTATACAGTACTGCACATTAACAGTGATCTCTTTTGCCAAAATCTCAGTGAGTTTCCCTGCATGTGTTCTGAATAAAAATGTCAGCCATTGAGTTTTTTTTGTGTAAAACCTCCCCCCCAAAACGAATGTTTTCATCAATGCAAAAATGACATCATCTTAAAGCTGCGCCTCATGACTGGTTAATGTGTCACAGCAGTGAAGACTTGTGATTGCATCAATTGCATAGGATAGTAAATAAATGTAACTAATTACTGTAAGTCAAGTAGATTTCTGGGTGTAGAAAAGATATTTGTGCCTATTTAAAATGCACACTGCTGCATTCGACTGGATCCTGCTAAACTCCTGGTAGAAATGATGAATATGATTTTTCTTACATTTAGAAACACTAGTCCAGGACACGATACGACCGTCTTTATCAGTTTATACTGTAGCACTTTGTAGCTTTTCAGTAATTTGTATCCTTATTCCTTGACCCTCGACATCCTATTTCAGTGTTTACTGAACTGTGAGTTGAACACAAAATGTGCCTGCTCCTGTTGGGCATCCAATTGAGAAGTTTTCTAAAATGTGTTAATGATCTGTGGCCCAGGACGAAGCAAGTATTTAATCGATTTGGCTTGCGAGCTGAAAATGTTATGAAACTGCAGCCTAGTTTAGACCTCTTACTGACCTGGTCCATTTGTCACTGATTAATGTTCTCAATCGAGTTCTAAAAGTGTCAAGGTGTCCTTTCTCTGATACCCAACAAGCGTCTGTTTCTATCCGCTCAGTTTTGCAGTCTTGCAATCCTTTCTGACCTCTGCCCTGCTTCCTAGACTGTCTAATCTGCCCTCTCTTCTCCCTCCTCACACACCCATCTTCCACTCCCTCCCATCACTCTCTTATAACAAAAAAAACAACAACTTCATCTTCAGTACTTCCAGCCCAGTAACTTTTGCTGGAATCTGTGGGTTTGGGAGGGTCATGAAGGCCACTGTGGCAATGCCTCGCTAATGCTGCATGATAAATCACCCAGCAAGATTCCCCCGCTCACTCCCACGAACCGTGCTGTGTGTGCCGCGACTTGTTGATTCATTTATCTGTATATCTTTTTGTTTCAAAGCTGCTGCTGCTATGGTGGGCTATTAAGTAATTCTGCCCCAAGTAGCTGCCAGTTCAAGAACTCATTTACGTCATTACAGACACTGTACAAGGTTAAACCACTGTAGCTGAATGAGCATTAATTGGCCAAATGGGCTTTTAATGGGAGTGAGTTGAACTGCTTTATAAAGATTGCTGTAGGTATGTGTGTGTGTGTGTGTGTCTTAGTTAAACGTGGGTTTTTGCAAGTATGTGTTTGGAGACAAGTTTATATTCATTTGAGAGCAAAGGGATCAGCTTAGAGTTTGAGTTCTTCGAAACACAGTCATTTCCATATTGATCCAATGTCTGTTTTAGTGCATAATGTCAGTGGGACACAGTCAAACAAATATCCCTCCTCTCAACATTGTTATTTCAACGATTTCTCACATGTTGTGCCAGAAGACACACCCTCATATTCTTTGAAAAACTCTCAGTCCTTATATCTCTGTAGAGAAATGGCTCATAGAAATTCCTTCAAAGGGATGAACAGATTTTTGTGGGTGGTTGGGTGAGTCCACCACCTTGGTCCAGACTGAAATGTCTCAACAACTATCAGATGGCTATTTGGTAATCCCCTGACTTTCCTCCCTGAATTACCGGATCGTTTGGCATGAAATTTAGCACAGACATTGATGTCCTCCTCAACATAAATTGTTATACCTTCAGCAGTCCTTAACTTTTCATCTGGTGCCATCATCAGGTCAAAATTACAGTTTGTCCAATACTTTCTTGCTAAGATGTTGTTGCTAAAGCAAAGTACAAACAGACAAAACTATAGCTGTGGATGACCATCCGACCCTTGTTATCTGAAGTGTGTTGGTAAGAGAGGGTTCAAGCCGGACGTTCAGCCAGTCAGTTGTTTGGAGAGCTGTTTCTAGTTCAGCAACCTTGCGTACAGACTCCGCTGCAGGGGGAGTGAGAGCGGTAAAGGGAGGGGGTGTTATGGGAGGAGGGGGTGTTATGGGAGGTGGGGGTGGGTGCAGTTGACTAATTGTCGTAATGTCGTCTAACGGCGCATGACTCTTACTCCCTCCATCTCTGTCATTCTGTGTCAACTTGCCTCAGAGTGCTTCTCTCCTCAGTCGTCTGGAATGCACTCTTTATCATGCACGCATGCACAAATGAGCACTGCGAAAGGACTTCATCCACACACACAAACACATGCACACACATATATCCACACCTCTTTCACCTCCCTGGGGAGTCAGACCCAAATCATTAAGTTTATCCACTCCTTCTCAGTGTTTGTTTTTCTTACATTTATGTCATCAGGCGCGATTTCCCCTCAGAGTTCCCTGCAGTCTTCCACCGTAAAGTGCTGCTATTGACTTCAGCTTGGGTTAGCTGTAATGGGGGTTACAAGCTGTGAAGTTATGAAATCCTCTGCGTGTCCTGTGGTCCTGTATGGCTCACTAAAAAGAAATGGCGAGAACCTTTTGTAACGGTTGCAGAGGTTGACTCTCTCAGGCACCCACAGTAAAAAAATGGATGAGTTTTATGCCATGGGTTTACAATTTGCTAGTCTTGCAGTTTTGTATTTCCATGAATATTTGAATTGGCTTATAAGAACACTGGTTATATATAGTATATATAGTATTGAATGCCTACTATATGTCCTCTGAGGTGTTGCTTTAAGTGGCTGTTCACTGAAAGTTTTTTTGTTGGAATTGCTGGAATGTTGGTAAGAAAAGTAGAAAGGCGTAGTTTTGTTGATAACCATCTGCATAGTTTATAGATGAATCTGCTTTCGATTATGCACATACAACACCATGTTGAAACTGGAATCAGTAGGTCTCAATGATGAGGATTTTTTCTGTGTAAGTGTCGGGGTTGTAAAAGATTTTATTAGTACTTTAGTTTTTACATATATTTTGTGGAGGATGTCTACAAATACTACTAGTCAGAGTTTGCAGAGTTTGTTATTTTGACTGCATATGTCAGCAGATTTCAAAGCTGTTTAGGTTGTTTTGAGGATGTCAGATCAAGTCCTATTCCTTTTCAGGGTTATGCTAAAAGCACCCCGAATAGTTTAATTTGCAGCACAATTAGCTAATTTAGATTTAATTTTATGCATGGGGTTTATGAACAATCAATAGATGCTTTGGTGGGTAATCAGTAAGTCAGCAATCAAACCTTGTGTGCTAGTCTATGTAAATGTTTAGGTCCTGGGGGGGATAGATAGATAGATGCACAGTCTAATTGATTAGAGTGCTATTGTGGACGGTCACTCTTTTGTTGACTAGAAATCATATCAATGCACTGTTCCCAAGCTTTCTTTTGAGCAAAGCCAAGTTGTTTTTTTACTCATGCTATAGATGGGACACACTTTCTGTTTAGTAGACAACATTATGAGAATATGATATACTTTAGAAAGCCCAGATTGCCTTGTTATTGCAGGAGTGTTGTCAGAAAAAGCCAGTAGGAGTTTCAGTGTATAGGAAGAGAGAAAACTCAAACTACATATTAATCAGTCAGGTTCTGTTTTCGACAGAGGTGGGTGTTTTTAGTCCAGCTTGTCAACGGATTTCAATAGAACTTTGTGAAAAGTTTGGCTATTGACTGAAAAAGTGGTTAGTTTTTGGTTTGGATCTCAGATTTTTTTTTTAAGGCTGTCATATCATTGTGAGATTGGGCATGTTTTGAACATTTTTATTTGTTTAAATTTGGACTGTGTATCCTGTGATTGTCCATCACTGTATATTTCAATGCAAAGATGGAATCAGATACAAATTAAAAATGTCTAAACATGTTCTGTAATCAATTAAAAGTTTAATGAAAAGTTATGCGATAGAATAGCTCCAAAAAAGATCTTTAGCAGAAAAGTTAGCTTAAAGGCTAATGGTTTGTTTATGTAGCTTTTTAGTTTGTTGTTTGTTTGGAAATATTTGTTTCATTAGAATTTTTTACAAACATGACAGATATACTTCTTAATGTTGTGTGTATGAACATGGATTAATATTAACAGCCTTGAAAGATAAAGCATCATTTTAACTGCCATGTATCATCTTCCATAAATATTTTCAACTCAATAAATCAAATGAAGCAATCGGGTGAATTCGACTGTAAAGTCAGTAATTTCACAAATGAAGGGAGTTAATTCCAATGATTCCACTGATATGATATTACCATCACTTTTGACTTACCCTTGTCTCAATTCCTGATAAACCAAGGTGGTCAAGATCTCCCAGTCTTTTTAAGGAGACGAAGCACACTCCCTCTCTATGCTCTCTGCTTCACCTCTCATCACTCAAACAGTCATCTCCTCCACAGTAAAAAAAACTTCTCTAGTGGATTTAGGGGTTAGCCACACCTCGCTGCATTCACCCCTTTCAATGGGCTGTCACTGATTGAAGCTCATTTGCATATAAATGGACAACTAATTCTCTCCTCCTTAATAATGCTTGGTTGAGAGATTTCAACACAAAGAAAGTGTTTGCAAAGTTTTTTGGGACGTCTCTACGTTTGACCTCAAATTAAAGTCTTTTTTTTTTTTTTTCAATATAAACTTTAAAAAGTGCTCGAGGAAGATGTTGTTCTTCTGTCTGCCTCTACATCTGATAGAGCAGATAATGTAATTGTCGTAATGGAAGTGAGTCCATGCAGGCAATGCTGGTTTGCTATGCTGTCTTTGGGTTTAGTACTTTGTGTTTTTCTCTCTTGTCTCTTTCTGGGTGTTTCTGTCTTTCTCTCTTCCCCTCTCCTTCAGAGTGCACGGCAGAAATCTCATTTGGAGACAGATGGATCTCCCCTTTTCTCTCTCGAGACAGTTTCCTCTCTGGTCCTCTTATCTCTGATCTCTCCATTAAAGGCAGCAGGGGAGGGAGGGGGGCGAAGGGTAAATGGAGGCTGATAAAGGGGAAGAACCACGAGACTTTGGCAAACAGATGAACCTCTCCTCTCCTCTCTTCTCCTCTCCTCTCCCCTCCTACCCTCCTCTGCCCTCCTCTCCTCTCTGCTCTACCCCCCTTTTCCTGACATCCTCCCTCTCCACCCCTCCTCTCTGACTCATATCCTCCCTGCATTCTTTCTCCTCTTTCCTCCTCTTGTTCCTCATCCAATATCCTCTGGGTCTTTTTCTTTGTGTCATCCAACCCATTTTAGTTTTGGGTCTTATAAACAGTGTTGGAAGTTATTTCCCAACGTGTTATTACTCTAGCTGTTTATCACCAGTTAGCCATATGGTCACCTGATTAAGTTCCAAGCATTTCAAGTAATAAATGAACTCATTTATTATTATTACATATTATTATAATGGCTGCATGGTGCGAATATCAGATATTACTGGACACAAAAATGTTAGATGATACTTGTGAAATGTTTTAGCAAGATAAGTGCCTACACTTTCTACACTGAAGAACCCTAATTGGGTGGTTTGATTTAGGTTTAAATCAACTAGCCCAAGTGTTTTGTAGTGATGGATGTTTCACTCAGAAGCATGTTAACATTTCTTGAGCTTCTTCTAACAAACTGACAAACAAGTCAGTAAGTTGAACTAGTTCTAACAAAACTTGAGAATATTAGCCTGTAAACAGATTTTAAAGTAAAGCCGCACATCACTGCTCCTGGACTGGGTGGCACCAGCTATTTGTATATCCAAAACTAAGTCCTTTCTAAGAAACTACTATCTAGTTTCTAATTAACTACCTTTTTTGAGTAACTACTAACTAGAGATATCTTAAATCTGGTTAAACCATTAAAACTGAGGAAATGTCTTAGCTAGTAAAGTCTTTAGTAATCAGTTAAAAACAATCATCTATGTAAACAGGAAGTCACGTTAGCATCACAAGCTGTCACATAACATCCAAATATAACAGTTTTATATATTAAAGTGACTTGCAAATACTTTATAAATGTGGGTATGACCTTGTTTTATACATACTGGTAGAAATGTGTTTCAGAGTTGGTGCTAGCCACACAGTTTAGAATGAGCCGGACATATTCGATAAGGCTAACTAACGGTTGTTATTTGGTCATTAAGTTGTTAAAGTTTCATTATTAAACAACATTTTAATGAAGTGTCTGATGAGATGTGTCGACTATATCCTTTCATATGTTTTACTCTTCACTCTAAACGTGTAATATGTTAGCAAGCTAACGTTAGGTTTGTGTTGGCTCGGTTAGCTACGCAACAGCTACACCTGACAGACAGTTGCTGTAAATTATTAGTAACAACTAATCTCTACATAAGAACTTGTGTGCGATGAGTACATTTCTGCTTATTAAACACTTATGTTGTAACTAGTCTAGTTTGAACTGAAGAACAGCTGGTGTAACCGGCTCTCCACTTCTCTGCTACATAACTGTGAGATTGTGGAGTTGCATAAAAGCTGACTGCTCACTCTGCCCCGTCCTGTCAGTTAACAGCTGGAGCTGACACTGGTACTAACAACAGAGCCTCTCCCTCCCTCTTACACACACAGCTAGAATCCCACAACTTCATATTACTACATTTTGAGCTGCATCAGCAATGCTGTGAAACTGAAGCAGAAAATGAATATATGTGTGTGTGTGTGTGTGTGTGTTTGAGAGAGAGAGAAAGGGGCGGTATTGGTCCTGTGTAGCTCCCTGTGAGTGGAGAGCTGTGATGTATGGAGTGCCTGACCTGTCTGTGTAGATGGAAGTGAAGGTGAACTGAGGACATTGAACCTCTTTTTCACCAACAGCAGTGTGGCCTTAAAAACACAGTCAGTCCACATTCGCTCACTGGCTGTCAACCCTACTAATGTTGGACTGTTGTGTTAATATAACAAGCTTTTTAATATGGTTTGCTTGATTGTACAACTAGTTGTATGTGGGAAACACTTCACTTATCTTGATTTAATTGTAACATTTTGATAAGATTGCAAACAAGGATGCATAAATCCATTTCATTATTATTCAGTTTCAATGAGGAGAGAAAGCTTTTCCTCCCCGCTAAGGATTAAACAAAGAACATTTTTCGGCATATGAATGGTCACATTTAAAGATACTGGCACAAAAGCAACAATCAATGGCTTTAGTCTAAAATGCAAGTCGTTTTTATTAAGTTCATCCAAATTATTAAAAAAAAAACATATTTTCTTACTTATAGTACCAGTCAAAGGTTTGGACACACTCTCATTTAAGAGAACGGGAATGTGTGTCCAAATGTTTGACTTGTACTGTATCTCTAGTTCCATTTAGCCATGCAAATAGTTTTTGGTTTCATTTGTCCACGCTTCAAGATATCCTACATTCTCAACAGTGCAATGGAGAGGAGTGGAAATTGGTTTGTGGTGGTCACAGCAATGAAAAATTACATTTAAAAAAAAAAAAAACAGCAACATCTCTTCCTGGAAACAATGTCTCAGTTACTTCATCCACAAACAACAATGTGACCAAAAAAAAAAACTACTTTTATAGCAAAGAAATATTTCCCTAATTTCCCACATACGTAGAAGTGTTTGAGAACTGTCTCGCTGACCGACGCCAACTCAGTGAGACATTGAGTTTGAGTCGATTAGCTTGTGTCCGACACCGTGCGGCAAGAAATATGACAACTGACCTCTCCGAGTTTCTGGTTGTTTCAGTTTTCCTCATCACTCTCTCCGTCTACATGATTAATCCTCTAGATTATCTTGTCCGTAACACCCCCCCCCCCCCCCCAACTCTCTCTACCACCATCTACTCCTCTTTCCCTCTCCTTCCACCTCTTCTCATTTTATCTTCCTTATTACAAGTCAGCATCATTATTTGGGTTTACCTGCCCACAGTTGCTGGAGGATTTAGTTTTCCTGCAGCGGGGAAGATTGCTTTTTCACCCTCAAACAGTGATTAATGATGCACTATTTCTGAGTAGGCAGAAATGGCAAACACGCCCCAGTTCTGAAGAATATTAATTGCACCAACAAGCATTCAGTCACAAACACTCATTACCTCTTCGCGCCAACGAGGCTCTTACCTTTCTCGATCAAATGTCCCTCCCTCCTCCTCCTCCTCCTCCTCCTAACCCTAATCTTTTTTATTTACTCTTACTCAGTGGATGTTGATGTGTGACAAGACATCCTTGTACATGCAGTACATAACACCACTAAAATCAATCATGTGCCATACAGTAGATATCTTAAAACTGATGTGTGCGTGTGTGTTGGATGTTTGAGCTTCACTGTGCAGAATGATGTGATGTGCAGAGTTTGACGCTGGAAGGTTGTTTTCACATTCATCTGCTGAAAGTGGAAAGTTTCTCTGAGCTCATTGAAAATCAGAGTCTAAGGTGTACCTATGAACAGGATTTGTGACATCACAAAATTCAATTTCAAGTCAGTTTTATTTATGTAGCGCCAAAACATAACAAAAGTTATCTCAGGGTACTTTTCACATAGAGCAGGTCTAGACCGTACTCTTGAATTTACAGACCCAACGATTCCCCCATGAGCACTTGGCAACGGCGACGAGGAAAAACTCCCCTTTAACGGGAAGAAACCTTCAAGCAGAACCGGGCTCTAGGTGGGCGGCCATCTGCCTCAACCGATTGAGTTGAAAGGTTTATGTGAAAGGTTTATGTGCATAACTTAAGTAATATTTGCAAAAAAAAGTCAAAATTGAAATTGTTTGACATGTTTTTCCCTTCTCTGGAACATGTGCTTGTATATAAGGGTTGAGGAGTTTGATAAGACGATACCTGTATGGTGACAGGTGAACGTGATGAAGATGAAGTGGAGACTGAGCCCGGCTCCATCTCTTCGCCTGCCTTTTTTAGCGCGCATATGTTTCTTCATGTGTTTCTGAACATCACTGAAAGGCAACGCTCAGAGTGAAAATACTGGTTGAGAGATGTGTGAGGCTGCTTTGTCTTGTCTTTTGTTTAATAAAGCATGTGGCTGCTCGCATTTTGCACGTGTGATGTTTAGTACAATTTAACATTCACAGATGTGCACATTAACATATATGTTTGGCTATTTTTTTTCTCACTTTTTTTTCACATGACATGTCAAATCCTGTCATCGTGTTTGTGCCGGTGAGTCTTTCTCTAGCCGTTATGAGTCGAGAGTACTGCTGAGTTACACCTCTCCATTTGCCCAGCCGCCCTCCAAGGTAAACACGCCTGTAAGCCCGAACAGCCTCGGCTCTGTGTAGTGTTAGCTTTGGGTCTGGCTGCTGCACATTGCCTGAGTTAACGCTAAGGCTGTGCCCAGGACTTAGCTCGAGCGCTAACATCAACACCGTAAGCCCACACCACTTAATTAAAACAAAGTCACTCTCTACCAAGACCCACATTTTCATCTGTGACTTTTCAGGCTCACCAGAACACGCTGTGATGGCATGTTATGGTTGCATTTAGTGTAGAACCTGTTAAGCATTTGTCTTGGGTTACCTAGGCTGGATTCTGTTACACTGAGAAGATTTGTAATGGGATCTTAATCACCTACTTCCCTTAAAGATCTTAAATTCTGCTGTATGGAACCAAAACACAATAAAAGCTTTAGTTGTGCCCATGTGTGTCATCTCAGTTTATGGTTCACTGTGTAACCTTTTGTTTATTTGAGCAGTTTTGCTGAAGGTGGACTTTTAGGTGGATTTTACAAGAGCTTATTGAGATGCAAGCAGTTTGAGTCGATACGTTGTTTGCGAATGTGATTATTGAGTTCTGAGCGTCAGAGTCAGCACATCGTGGAGTAGAGTGTTTGGGTGAAATGCACAGAATGTGCAGTGTGTCGATCCTGAAACTCAAACTGATATCAGGTCTTTCTTGGTCTCGTGTCCGTTTTGTCGACTTCTTGGTTTGCTCTCAGGCAGTGTTTATATGCCCTGTGCAGCTTTTAAATATATTTACATGTGCAAGTTAAAGCAGATGGTGAGGCGGTGCACCAGTTTGGTTCAGACTCAACAAGGAATGAAATGCATGAACTATTGTACAGATATTCATGGTCCTCAGATGATGATGATGATGATGATGAATGAATTTGGTGATCCTCTGACATTCCCTTTAGAGCCACAGTAAGATTGACATTTGTGGTGAAATGTCTCAACAATTATTGGGTGGATTGCCATGAAATTATTACTCACCCGAGGGGGCTTCATAAAAATCATGAAAAAAGATGCTTAGAACTTGCCTGAGAATCATCATGTTTTGAAGTTTTCTTTAGTGTCAAAGTAATCCAGTGATAGTTGTCTTCACATTGCAAAAAGGAAGTGATTTTAAAAAAAACAGGTCCACAGTGTGAGACTTTGAAAACCTCTGCTTGAGTGCCATCACCATGCCGAGTTTTTAAGTTGTCCAATACTTTGCTTTATGGCCAAATACTGCAAAACTAATGACATTCTCATCAGTCTCAGCTCTTTAGTGCTTATTAGCAAATGTTAGCAGGCAGGGTACAAAATTAACTTTTTTTGTCCAAAATGGCTAGTGAATGTTCAAATTTTGGTGGCTGGTGTATATTTTTTGCCATGTTACCAGGCTAAACTACATGATAAACATCCCTGCTAAACATCAGCAAGTTAACATGTTAGCATGCTGGCATTAGATTTGAGCCTAAAGGGTTCAACCTCACAGCGCCACAAGCATGGCTGTAGATTCATACAGTAGTATTGTCAGAAACACATGTCGCATAGAAATGCCAGAAAAATTAGCAAGTTTTTTCCTTCTAAGAATGACTCATTCAGTCATGAATTACTTAAACTGAGCTGATACAGACTACAGAGTTTCTAACTGTTTTTTTTTCTCTCTCTCTGTCTCTCTCTTTCATGGTCCTGGTTTCCTTAAATGTTGCTTGATGATGACTCTTCTTCGATCACTCCATCAGGTAAGAATATAATATAATGCCCTCACTGTGTATTTGGTACACATGTCCTGTGATGTATGTGCGCTACTTCCTCCCACATCATAAAGATTGTTGTTTTAAAGCAAATCACACTCCCCTTCACCCACCTGCTATGACAGGGGGAAAAAAAAAAAAAAAGAGAATTTCCATCACTCCACAGATTGTTGACAGAAGAGTGGAGGAAGTCATGAAGATGAGGAATGAGGCAGATATTTCCGCACTGCTGTCTGTTCAGCAGGGGTTTAAAATAATATTTAAAATGTGGATGAGTTGTGTGTCTGTCTGCATACCAGAGTCCTGATGATGATGATGATGATGATGATGATGATGATGGTGGTGGTAGTAGCAGGGCATGAAGAAGTCAGAGCTACTGAGAAGCGGACAGGTGGAGAGACTTCATTGTCGCGCACACACACACACACACACACACACATCCACAAAAACACTGAGGTGAACGCCAGATGGATTTTTTCCTTTGCCAAAGATGACGACATCTTTTTTTCCCCTCACCCAATTTAACGGCCCGCAATCCCTTGAGCCCCGAGCGCTCACCGCAACCAAGCTCGCTGTGTCACTATTACTGACATTTAGTACATTTTCCATTCCATTCCTCTGATCTCTCAAAAATCCAGAGCAGTGGTGAAGATCCAGCCTTCACAGCTCACCGAAAGGCCGCAGATAAAGCTAACGCGAAACGGCAGCATGATAAAGCTCACAGAGGGGATGCTTTCTGAAGGAAAAAGACGGAGTTTTGCAATGCAATTTCCATCTATTTTACTCTTGGATATGCCACTCGTGGACACCTTTTTAAAGTAGGAAGAGTAGATTCATTTTCAGCATGGAAGACTCCAGTGAGCCACCTGTCATCTCTACCCATATACAGCCATAGTCTGCTTCTGCTGAAGACATATACAGTTACATGCTTATGATGTATTTTGGTGGCTTGCTTTTGTGAGGATTGAACCCTAGCGCCGGTTATGCATTGCTACACAGGACCGACAGGTGACAGCAGAGGCACTCTGGGTCATTTCTTATGTAACTCAGTAAAAAGGGAAAAATCCATCCGGTGATGCTCTTCCATAGTATTGATCACTGATGATACAGTGTGGTCAGCAGTATATTTATGCGATGAAGTGTTGCCACTGCTGCTATCATGATTATGATTATCAGTTCAGATGTTGTCCTTGTTGTCTTAACTTATAAACGTGAGCTTTTATTCACAATTAATGGGTTAAAATCCAGTGAATCATTTACTACAAATCTACCAACTATCTGCCAAATAAAACCTGGGAAACACCTGAAACTGTGATTGACATTTAGGGTCTTAAGAAACAGTGCGTTTGCTTGGGTGGTCCTGTCTATCTGGTGGCTAAATAAGAGCTGTGTGTGTGTGTGTGTGTGTGTGTGTGTGTGTGTGTGTGTGTGTGTGGGTGTGGGTGTGGGTGTGGAGGGCGTTCCTGTCCACTCAGCACATTCCCCCCCCACTGGGTGGTGGGGGCACATCTGTGGCACACTCCCTGCCCTGGCGCTCGGCCAGGCCTCGTTGCCTTCCTCCTCCCCCTCGCTCCCCTCCTTTCCCCTTCCTCCTGCTTTTGCTCATCCCTCCCTTGTTTGCGGCTGCCCTCCTTGCCTTGTTTTCACCTGTCTCTGCTTTCTCCTCTGCATCCCCTTATCCTCCTCTAGCTCTGATGCTGTCATCCTCTATCGCTCTATCCTACAGTCTGTAACACAGGCTTTTTTTTTTTTTTTGCTATAAACTTGTGATCCTCCAGCCCCAAACAGAGATAGAACATTTACTCAGACTTCAGACGAACCTCCTCATGATGAGCAAACTGATCCTCATTTGTATAATGGTGGATTTCCCCTTTAATGTAGAAGAGAATACAGCCCATTTATAGTTCTAGAGAACTTTTTTTTAGTTATAATCAGTTGTAAATACATTGTTTCTTTTAAAATTTGGAGTTAAATACAGTTCAAAGGAGAAATAGAATCCAATAAGTTGTTAATTTGGCTCTATTAAATCCTTTAATCCACATTTATTTCTCCCTTTTTTCTCTGCTCCTACAATAGAAAAACATCCCCATATCACCTGCGTTTTCAGCACCTGTCATCCACACCTGCCTCCGTCCACCTCCAACTGAGCTCTCCTTGCCTTTCATCCAGTGTCCTACAGGCTAAGCGGCCCATAGGCTGCTAACAGAGCCGCAAGTCCCAAGAGAAATTTAGACTCCTTCCTCTGCTTGCCATTCACCAAATATCTAGAATGACTCTTGAATACAGATGAATGTCTGACAAAGGATAGCTGCCATATGGTTCAACATCATCAATTTTCTCACATCTGCTCATGATGCATCAGACAGTGGAGACTGGTCGGCCCATGAGGATTGTAAACACTTGTAAAATGCTTCGCACACATCAGTTTCCCTTTATATTTAAATGGCGCTCAAACGCACTGTAAGTAAGGATATTAGCATTTAATCAGGCTCCCAAATATGGAGGTTGTAGATGGTCCTCCTGGGGGTTTAAAAAAAAGTTGCTCACTGCCTTGTCTCCGATATTGCGGTGGGATGTGATTCAGAAACTGAAAGGTTGGTAGAAGGAGAGAGAAATGGAGACAGACTTCAAACTTGACCTCCATTATCACTTGTGACTGCCACACACACACACACACACTCTCTCTCGCACAAAAAAAAAAAAGTAATAGACTGTCTCCACGGAGAAGTGGTTCAATAGTCTGTCTGCAGGGAGGAGTGGTTGTGTCGTGGTGTTGTGGGTAACGTTTATTCAGTGTGTGTGTTTATCTCTTTGTTCTGTGGAGTATTAGTTGTCACAGCGGAAGAAGGAGCACTTTATTTTTTTTTCTGTGTGTGTTTTTGTCAGTGACTGTGTGTGGGTTTGACAATAAGTATAGGCACAAGCCCCGGCGTCTCAGCGGCATGTTTGGATATATTTGCATGCCTATGTTCAAGCACATGATTGTATACAATGTCAGCTGCTGACAGTGATTACTGGCTGCAGGTTTCCCAGCCAGCTGATCCTCTGTCTGTCTGTCTGTCTGTCTGTCTGTCTGTCTGTCTGTCTGTCTGTCTGTCTGTCTGGAGTGTAGGCCTGCTCTGCTACTGCCTCATCCTCATCCTCATCCTTGGCTGAAATTCTCTCATGGCTCAGTGGCACTCTGCTCTGTGCTCTGCTCTTACCAGGCATAGTGAAGCAGATATATCATTCACTCCCAAAGTACATTAAATCAATCAGTTGTTTTGGTCATAAAATAATTAACTTACTCTGAGTTCTACTTAAGAAAGTACTAACGGGTTAATGAGACCGTCAGCATCATCCATCATCCATGTGTCCCCTCTCAGGTCATTTGCTCCAGCCTTTATTCTGATTTTCTACCAAGTAGTAATAAAAGGGGCGTACTTAACTTTGAAGAAGGGCATGGAGGTAGAATGCGGAAGCTTTAAAATGCCCAAAATAAAAACAAAATATAATTATGTATCTTGTATTTATTTTTATTACTTAGTTTGATTTTATTTTGTGTAGGCATTTTAAATCCTCCATACAAGAACAGAGAGAGGACATAAAAGTTGATTAAGAGACAAAAAACACGTATGAAAGTTTATAATTCCATCAAATTTAATGTTCATTTACCAACTTATTCATATGAGGTACAGCAAGTTTAAAATAACGACATCCATCCTTCATTTTCATGATTGCAAACACATTACTGTCAAAGTTTTAAAAAACGGAAAAGAAATGAGTCAATGGAAACATTATTTTCATCGGCTCGCTGTGTGGCTAACGCTGCCATGATTATATTGAAATCCAATGCGAAATTGTATTTACACTCTCATATTCAATTTGGCAATTTTGCATTTGAATTACTGTATGTCATCATTTTATGTCGCCCGACATTGATCACACAGACGCTGCAGTGCTGTCAATCTCTTCAAAGACGCTGCTTCACATGACACAGTGAGAGCAGAGGCTGTACGGTACAAAATCAGAGAGGGAGGTGTGTCTGTCCGTCAGTGTGCCGTCACCACCGTTTTGGAAGTAGACCTCTGCGGTGGATTAAGGCTCTGAACTGGCGGCCTAGTCCTCGGACCTGGTCCTGCTCCAGCCTTAGCCTCTGTCGTGACGCGGCGGTGACAGAGTGTTTGAGAAAGTGTCGAGCGTGTGTCTGTGTACACGGGGCTGGGCTCGCATCTGTTCACAAGACATGCGAAGCTTGTTTGAGTATGAGCAGATTCTACACAGTCTCTCGTTTGTGTGTGTATAGGTGAGTTCATTTGTAAATCAGAGCAAGCTGAACAGCTCGGTTCACCGCAAGTCTCTCTCTCTCTAACACACACACACAAAGCTCTTCCAGTGGTTCAATGAGCTTCGTGTTGCTCGTCATGCTATGGAAGCCAGGACACTGCAGATAACTTCCGCTCATATTTAAATGTATGCTTCTGTTCACGGGCAGCAAAGACACTCACAATATGGCACAATGCACGCATACATCCTCACGTAGACATATGCACTTGTAAGGCATGAATGCAAAGACGGGAGTACAATGCGGAGCAATTGATGCATGGGATCCACAGAAGTCCATGTAGACACACTTGATTCTAGGTTGATCGTGTGTGTGTGTGTGTGTGTGTGTGTTAGGAGGTCTGCTTGCGGTATTACTTGTGGGTGACTGGGTGCATGCCACCTCATAGGTCAAATGCATCACATCCTGTCGAGGTGTGGCGGGGGAGTTTTATCTTGGATGAGGCTGAGGAGATATAGTTCCTCATATTTTAATTTATTCATTGTATGCTATTAGGAACTGTTAGGAAGTGTTGTCACTAAATGTCTTGTTAATATTAAGTGCACCACTCATACCAATCTGCCCCTGCTGGTTCTAGGTTAGCATTACAACTATATTACCCTGCGTGTGTTCATAAATGTGTGTGTGTGTGTGCGTGCGTGCCTACATGTCTGGCCTGGAGTCAGCTGTTAAGGGATGCAGCACCGGATGAGCGTTGCCTGATGCTGACCCAGAAACGACTGTAGACGTAACCAGCAGTGACTGCTGCCCCATTAGCCCACAACCCTGAAACACACAGCTTTGTGTGTTAGTGTGTGTGTGTGTGTGTATTAGAAATGGATGTTTGTTTTATGTTTTCATGTTGTTTTTTTAAATTTTTCCCCCCCCCACTGCTTCAAGAGTAGGAAACATGTAAATGTAGCTGCTGACGATTGTGATTGTGCTTCGAGAGCGTTAGTCATGTGACATTCTCCACTGAATGATACACTGGTGATAATGACAGACAAAGTGGTAACTGTAATTGAAAAACTGAAAGTGCATTTTTTTGTTGTTGTTGTTCATTTCATATTGTCAGAGAAGAGGAAAAGATGCACCTTTTAGTATTTACTTCCCTTTATCTCTATTTATGCTTGCTCGTGTGTGTGTGTGTGTGTGTGTGTGCGCGTTCCCATCCTGTTTCTAAATTTATACCAGTGAGCAGATGTGGTGTGTTTGAGTGTCCCCTTTTGTATGCATGTGTTGCCAAATGTATTCATCCGCATGAGCAAGGCTGTGCATCTGTATTCGTGCGTTCACACAACATCTTGAGCGTGTCTTGAGTCAGCAGTGTGACAGGGTGACGGGGGCAGGAAAGTGGGTCAGTCATGCCCTTTTCTTGGCATGAGGGAGACGGACGGATGGATGGATGGATGGATGGATGGATGGATGGATGGATGGATGGAGGGAGGAAGATGACTAGAGGTGGATGTTTGTGGCTCAAAGGGTGCGGCTGAGGAAAAGAAATGAGGGATCGGAGGATGGATGGGGATAAGTAAGGAATTACATAAGAGGAGAGGAGAAGAGGCAAAAAGAAAAGGATGAGAGAGAGAGAGAGAGAAAAGGAGAGAGAGGCTCAGACTGCAGACCTTGGGATGAAAAAGAGAGGACAGAAAAAAAAAAAAGTGCCGGAATATAAAGTAGTCAACTGCGTAGAACTCAAGGCTGAGATCGGAAATGTGTTTCTACATTAATTTTCATACTCATAATTAATGTCATATATCATTTCAGAGACATATTTTGTGGCATATCGAGCCATCTTGTTCAAAGATATTGTTTAAAATGTGTCTTATTCAGCATTTTCAAAACAATAATCATTGATTTAATGATGATATTTCTGTAATAGCCGTAAATGTGAAAAGATTAGTGGATTAGTCTTTTCCTTAATCGACAGAATTAAGAATGAGCTTTATTACTTTTTTTTTTTTACTCTCTTTTTAAATTGATCAATTGGGAAATTAATCGACAGATGTGCTGAGCAAGCACAGCAGTGGAAAGCTCAAATGATCAAATGCAGGATTCATGTCGGATAATTTTTTTTTCTTTTTTAAGAATCGTTTCAAGAAAGATGTTTTCCTGAGAGAAAAAAAAAAAAACTGAATTGATGTATCTGTGCAGGCAGCTGTGTTATTCAGTGTTGTTATACCGACACACACAAACAAACACACTCATAAAACTAAAAGACTGACATATGAGCATCGGCAGATTCATCCAGTAAATAAGCACAAACACACACACACACACACATATTACAGGCTGTCCCTCACACTTAATGATCCTGAATGACATGTGCCCCCTGGTGGCAGAGTTAATGAGCTTGCCCTGAGCCCCGAGGTGAGTTAGATTGTGGCAGGCCCCGGTTAATCATAGAGAATAACCGACTCTTCACCCCTGTGGCCAATTAGAAGTCAGGAAATCTGTGATGAAGACACGGAGTCCCAGCAGCTGCTTATACAGTTGTGCGCAGGCGGGAGGAACGCGGCCTGTCTCGGATATGAATACACCTCCCACATCAGTCTTTGATTATCCCTCTGTCTTTTAATTTATTTTCTCACCTTCACTCATTCACTCTCTACCCCCCACTCCCCCCCTCCCCTCCCACCCCCTGCTTTCATTTCTCCATATATCCTCCTGTTATTCATGTCTCTCCCCTCCCCTTCCCTGCATCACTCTCTCCTGCTCTCCCCCGGCTGTGAGCAGTGGTCGGTCTGTCACTAGTGTTCACCCACTGTGGGCCTGGGGTGACTTGGCACGCTGCCTCTGATTACACCCCAGCAGTCGGCCATTTATCTTTCCGTGAAATGCAACAGGGGTGGAGAGAGGCCAGAAGATATTACGGTAATACATCTCACGACTGTAAGGGACTAATAAACTTTTTCAGCTTAGTCACACTTCTGTATAGTCAGGCTTTTAGCGTTGCTGATGATGTCGTTAGATGATGATGCATGATTTTTATTTTAATTTGACATGTTTTCATTTGAATGATTGACTTTGCTGTTGTACTTTTGGATCGGTTTGATCTTTTTCCAGGAGGACTATCTCTTCTCTTCCTTTCTTAACTTGTTCTTGTAATTTAAAATATTCAGTATTTTAACATAAATCATTAATTTAGTTCAATAATTCCTCTTTTTTTCTAAATGCGCTTGATGTTTTAATCAGATTTATAGAGGAACGCTGCCTCGCTGCTTTATTTATGGTAGACTTTGTTAAAAGAATAGCTTTTTTTTTTTTTTTTTTTCTGCTGACACGTGCCTCTTTGGTTGTTGAGCATGTAGAGCACTTTGCTAAATAACAGGTGACGTGTGTGAAGGCGCAAGCTTGCAGTGTCCCAGGATCCCCTTATCAGTGTCTAGATGTCTTTCCTCTACATAGTTTTCCCAGACTCATGTCAACCTTTAAAAGAGTCACAACTCTTTCTCAGTTTCTCCATTTTTACCTTCCACGTTCTTGTCATCCTCCGTCAATCCTTCCTTCTCTCGTGATATCTTTCTTACGATCTCTCATTATCCTGTTCACCCACTTCCTCTGTGTGAAAGTGCTGATCTGCTCCCTTCAGCCGGGGGGCACCTGTTTTAAATCTGCAAGCCAATCAGCTGGCCTGTCACAGGAGACTAATACTCCCATTGGTCTTGAAATGCCGCCTGTCAGTGAGGAGAGCCCATGATGGAGAGGTAATTACCTCCAAAATACTCGCATCCCACTGGCTTATGCATCAGTCAGTCAATAATCACATCGTTAGCTGGGCAAAAAGTTTGCATTAAGGAAACCTCTGATTTAGAATTTCGTGTTAATCGTGGTTCACTCTGCCTTTTGGTGTCCTGTGAGGATTTTGTAGCTGAATGTAAATGACTTCATGGTGATTGCTTTGTGCCTTTTATCTTAAACATTTCTGGACTTTAAATATTAGTGTCTACTGCAATACTTGTTGAAAGTAAATGTAAAGCTGAATGATGGATCCTCTCTTATACAAGCCTCTCTGGAGGGAGCTTCAGTTTCTGAGGCTCAGACTGAATGTAGGAATCATCACAAGAATACTAATAGCATAGAACTTATAATATGGTGCTCAGGATCCATATAAATTATAATGCAGATGCTGTATTATTGTTTATAGTGTCCTTGGCTAGCAGATGTTTGTCAAATTAGACAGGCGCTTGTGTTGTATACATAACGGCCTCTACAAACAGCCGCTCACAAGAAGAAATCCATGTGAAAAATCAACGCTATAGCACACACACACACACACACACACACACACACACGTACGGTCAAACCCATAAAAAGTCACATATATACGCTTTTCTCAATCCACTGTCAGATGGCAGCAGGGAAATTGACGCCGCTCCTGCAGCCCTTCTGCACTCTACGTGCTGAAATGAATCCTCGGAGGATTTCTTTTTCCCTGCGTGAAGGACTACGATCAATGAAAGCAATCTGGAACATAGTAAACAGGCAAGCAGCTCCAGAACACACAACCGTATAGACAGGATTGAAAACACGTCAGAGATTTAACCCTGACCGTCTTGGATCTGGTGTTTTTCTATCTTGACTCAACAAGGAGCAGATGTCAAAGGATGAGAATTATTTTTTTTTGTTGTTGCACAGCAGCACTGAGAAGACTATCCAGTTTTTGTGCCTTGTTTGTCTCCCTAGCCTTGTCTCTAAAGTGAGTCATATTCACACTCATGTGCCTAATTTGAGACTCACGCATACCAGCAGCTCAGGGAATTTAAAGAAACACGTTATTGAACAACTAAGACAAAGAAGTTATATTTAGAACTTATATTTCTTCTCCTTAAGGGCTGATGATTGTTTCTGAAACTGCTGTCTTGAGGATATAGAGGATATTTGCGCATGCTGTGAAATATCCAGATATATTATTTCAGCGTCTGAGTGGCATTTCCTCTTCAATTTAGAGCTTCACCACCACATACAAGCATCGATTGGAAAGTCCCTGCCACAAGGGGCTTGAATAAATCGCTTTCACTCACATGCATTCATAATAACATGCGTGCACATGAGTACTGTAGTATCTGCATGGTTTATATTGGTATGTGAGACCACTAGCAATCCTATCTCCACATAAAACAGTATAAAGAAATCATCACATAACCAGGGTGCTAGAGACTCAAACATACTTCTTAAACTCACATAGTGTTTGAACCTTTCACTCCACATAGGCACCTTATACATTTTTAAGCTGTTGGGAAGTTGACAAGGGAGTTTGTGTACCTTTCACCTACAGAGCCAATGAAATAATGCAATCACCTTACAATAAACTGCATTATTGTCAAGATTGGCTAATATGAGGCTCACAACATTCAGTTATTGTTGAAATGAGCTCAGTTTTGTGGCGTATGGCTTACCAATCATGCCACAATCTCAAAATTCAGGCATTAATTGTTGTATTTGGCCTATGTTAGGGGCCCCATGTTGCTTTGAATATTATAAAAGGGTAATTCCCATGTCCATTCAAAGCCTTTCAATTTAATAACTTGCAGTATAGTCGCATTTTTGTATTTTTCTCAAGTTTTTGTTTATGTGGTGGTTCAGTTATTGAATACTTCTTTGCATCAGTTCAGCAGTGTTGTACATTCATACATTTATAGTCTCACACGGCATAGAGGACGGCGTTTGTATGGAATACTACGAACAATCCCTCCAGTGTTACTCATTATGTATTTCTGTAAAATCTCTCCTTTTGTTTTTGTAATGCCCTATCAGTCCAGAGGGGGGCAGCAGACTATGGCTGGCTGTTAACATCGTCCGCCTTATCCACAGTCTCTTTACTCATCTGGCAGCTGTTGCTATGGATACAGAGCCTGGCCATTGCTGTGATCCAAGCCACATCTAATAGAGGAACATAGGGGGTAGTGTTGAGCTCCGAGACGGGGATGTTCACACAGATACACACACACACACACACACACACACACACACACACACACACACACACACACACACACACACCTGTCTGCTCTGTGAATGTGAAAGATTGGTCTTCTCCACATCTCTGTCAGTGACTCATTGTGGTGTCATTTTGACAACTGTCTTACTTAAGAGATTTAAAGTAAAAGCATTCCTGGCATCTGTTTTCTCTAGAATCTCTGGCATTGGGCTGCAGTGTCATCACACATCATCTCTGCTGGTGTCCATAAACCCAACAACTGGGGTTTAGTTATCTGTGATCACCTTGGTCTTTCACTAAACAAGCTGGTTACAGAATAAGATCCCTAATCACTAGTCAAGAGTCAGATTGAGCTCTCTCTGTCTTTCTGCCCAGTCCCTAATAATTAGGACATATGGTTAAGCTTTGATCAGATCTGAGTGATGAGGAATGTTAACTGTGTATAGCTGCTGCTGGTTGAATCAATTAAATGGTGATTAGCCCTGATTATCTGATTAACTAGAGCCACGGATGGAGTGCTCACTTAAGAGTTGATTACTTAAGACTTTATTTAGCCTCTCATAGCTAAATTTAACTTGTAGTAGGTCAGGTTTGAAAAGCATAGATCCATTTGACTTTAAAGCCCACTTCTTTACTGTATCCCACTTTGGAGAGAAACTAAATTTAACAATAAACAGCCCACTGAAAGAAGGCTTTAGTTCTAATCATAGCTTCTGCATGGCAACATGTCCCTTGATGTTAAAAAGACAATTGAAGAGAGGAAGAAAAAAAAAAAAAAAGTTACCTTGTACGCCAGACTGTTTGTGTATTCTACATCGATACAACACTCAGTGCCCAAGCCAAACATGTTAGCGCTGCCAAATCTGACTTGGCTACGTGTAAAACAGGCTGGCACCCTGGCATATGACTGCGTTTACTGCTTTGTCACATAGACTGGTGCTTTGTGTTAAGAGGGTGTCTGTTTCTGATGTTGCCCAGTGTGTTGTTTGAAGTTAGAACCTTTCTTGGATTCACTTGCATAAAGCCCTTTTCAGATGGGGTTAGTTGTTTCTATTAAGGTCATGCAGTTGTATTTATTAGCTATGGGACCTGTAATCTTAATCTAATAGTCACAATATTTCCCATAAGTTTTTTTTTTTTGCATGTAGCTTTCTCAAATATAGCCAAAAAACAAACTTCACTGAAACTTGATCCTCCTGCTCATAGTGGGAAAGGAATCGCAAACTTGTTTGAATTAACAACTCAGCCCTTTGTGCAAAAATAACAAAAATTGTAAATGACAGTCACATTTTTTTGAGGGAAATCTAAGATCCTTTATCCTGTGTGAATGTTCCTCTGGTTTTATATATACAGCATGTTCCATAACAGCAGTTCTTCCAGTAAAAAAGTGGAAGTAAGTTTGTATTTTGGCCTTGGCCTCAGCTACTTTTCAACAATACACACAAGTAAGATTGATTTCAGGAACAGCAGTCAGGTCATACAAAGAAATCTACTGTATATGTAGGTCTTGAATGTCAGGCAAGTTACCGGGCTCTCCACTTTGTAATGACATCGCTCATCTGTAGCGTGAAGGGCCCGTACAAGTCAACGACTCCTGCCATTTCCAAATCAGCAGAAACCCTTCCTTTCTCAATGCGGCGGCTCTGCGAGCGGGAGGGTTGAGTTTCAGCGAAGTTTGTTTTTTTCCATGCTGTGAATACAGATGTCAACTGCCAGCGGAGGGTCTGGCTGGTGCCATGTCTGGCTCTGCATGTCTGAGCAGGGCCTTGGCTGGCTGATCAGAGCTGGGGGTGCAGGGGTGGGCTCAAAGGGAGATGCCTTGAAAGTACTGGAGCTTTTCACATTTTCTGCTGTGTGTAAAACTCTTGATGTTTTGTCTGGCTTGCTCCCTCCCTCTCTCTGTGTAAACCCCTTCTCCCCCACTTCAGTTCTGTCATGGATTGCATGTCTCCCGCCCAAAATCTTGCTTATTTTAGGGGGCTTATGGAAAATCTATAACAGGTGGGCTGTGTTTGAAGGATATGTCTTTTCTTATTATCTGTTTGCAGAGGGATTTGGGTGGGTGGCCGCTGGGCCAAATGTTCTACCAACCCATTCTTTTTGCCTGCTATGTCTTCCCTATGAGTCAAATGTAAATCAATCTTACCAATCATTAAAAAATATACTACAAACCTGGAGACACTTGGAGTTTCAGTTGTTCATGATTTCAATCATGTTGATACCAAATAAAGGGAGTAAATGTGGACCATCACAAATCAAGCAAACCAATCTGGGGTCTATTGAGTGCACCAAATATAGGCTTTTAAAGATTTTGAACATAAAAAGTAATCAATTTCTAAGCTAGAAAAAAGACAATCTATGTTACAACAGCTCATGTTTATAGTCTATTTTAGGTCTCATAAAGTCAGCCAACATCCAAGTCTTCAGGAACAGTACAGTGTCCTTTGTTTGACATTGTGGCATGCATGCTTTGTCATTATACACACGCTACCAAAACAGACTCTGTAGTAGCAGTTAATGGGCTTATGGTGTTAACTACTTGGCAGTGGTTTGAAGGGGCTGACTAGCTGCCTTAATAGGCTTAAGCGGAGGTGAGTTGTGATCTTTTTGGCTGGACTGCAACAGCAGGAAAAGCCCTACACACGCATCCATTAGTGACTGACTGACTGACTGACTGAATGATGAAGTTACGCCATTGTTCAGCCGAAGTCAGCCGAAGCTAAGTATCCCATTGGTGCTTAAAACTGTTGTAATTTTCACTGTAGGACTGTTAATCTGTCACTTTATTAAGTTTTAATATTTTTTCAGGGGAGCATTGTGCCAAATGTGAGATCTATGCGTTGTCGCCTGTGTAACTTGTGTGTCGTTTTCCACATGTTACATGCGTCTAGTGTCTTTTCAAAATAAAGCACTTCCGCGTTTATGGTAAATAAAATAAAAGCAATATAACAAAAACAATTATGAATGCACACTTTACACACAAGACACACTGAGTTGGGGTCATTTACACTTAGCATTTATGATTAACGTGATAGTTACTGCATTTAAACAATTTTTCAGGTTGTGGGTTAGTGAAATGAAATATAAAACATATAAAAAATAGCCTAAATCTTAACTCAACCCTTCATACAACAGCACCATATAGTTTACACCCAAAATCTGGTGCAATGTATTTTAAGTATTTTTAATGTTTTTCTTATGTGTACAGCAACTTGAGTTACAACCAGGTAACGTACTAATTAAAAGCCCTCTAGTGTTTCATACGTGGTCCAGCTATACTAGGTTTTGACCTAGTCTTGTTGACCTCCTTGCACATGAGGTGGATGACAGATTGCTGGTAGAGCATTGACAGAGTATCGATCTCTAAGATAACAGTCAACTGTACTTGTACTACAGTTGGACCACTCTGTACCCAATTTGGAGCCAACCAAAAGGCTGAAATCCACACATTGTGGGTGCATTTTAAAGAGTGGTTTTAAAGTAGTATGCTGTTGTTTGAAGTAGTGGACGGGAAAGAGAAAAGAGAAAGGAAATGTGGTGGAATGGTATTTGACCTCAGACCAGAAACAACATATTAAGTCGGGTCGCTGCAAAATGAGTTTGAGTTAACTCCTGGGACCTTGTGCATACTTTGGTCCTAGCCAACACTTCAGCATAGGCCAATCAAAAGCTAGTGGTCAGAGGCATCAAGGCCACTGTTTTTACGATAATGTACATTCTTTTTTGCATGAATGTTTGTTTAAAAAATGGGAGCAAATATCTGACCAGATACTGAAATCAGAATATGAGAGCCTGTAGGCAAGAAGAAAGTGGCTTTGGCTGCATACCAATAAACAAGGACAAACTACCAAACTTCTTTCTAATATGTCTGAATTCACCAACCATCTAATTGATGTCAGGCACCAGTGTCAGACCCATCGACATTAACATTACCAGGCAGCCCCGTAGCCAGAACAGATTGAATGAGGGTCTGGACTTTAAACATGGTCGGAAATGTAGACTTTTATAGGGTAAAAATGCCAATACCACTATGAAACAAGAGAACCCCTCATTTTAAGATAATGCATAACAGTCCGTACTTTAATATAAAAACACATTATAAACTTATAAATTACACACCCTCAACAGAAAAAGGGTTCACTCAATGTCTGCATCAGAGCATATCACAGCGTAGCACAAGCATTTTCTAATACAAACTTAATAGACAAAAACTAGAATGTTACTAAAACAAAAGCTGATTCATTTGACCAAAATGCAACATCATAACATAACAAGCCTGTGTGTGCACTTCAGTGGAATATGGTGACAGTGGGCCAGGGTCCAAAACACATGACAGCCACCCCCTCCTACCACACAAAACCAACAAAATTTCATGTAAGCCTACACATCATCGTGACAGCACACACACAGTCAAGCAACCATCAGCGACATGTGCATAATAGCTGCTCAGTTGGTAAATTTACAGATTGACTGGTAATTCTGCATAATGACCGTTTTCTCCAATAAACCATAACTTATACAAACAGTGGCCAGAATAAAATCAGTTTGCGGCCTGTTAGATTCTAAATAATTTACCCTTTGATGATCATATTAAGTTAGTTGAAAACAAAGTTGAAATGACTTGCTTTTCTGCACTAGATTAAGCTCTGGTGAAGGTCTTTCTTTGCTGATTAACTCCAACTTTTCTTTAAAAGTTAATCTTGAAAATGCTGGGGTAATAAATTTGCAACAATGTCCTCCTCACTAGTGGTAACATTACTTGCGATTTGTTTATCTGTTTATCCCCAGTGGCGAGCTTAACCTTTAACCTCACAGGTCAACTTTAATCTCGCGGTTATGTGCAGGATTTTATGGTTGGCGGTAGGCTGCTAAATCACAATTAAATTATGCACCGAAACAGGTTTTATCTGCATAATCTCAAATGTAAGCACAAATGCAAAACACATATTTTTTTTTCTTTTTATTAGAAAATTAATTTTGTCAGATGGAGGATGCAAAATGGCATAGATGGGCGGGTATAAGTGGGGGGGGGGGGGGGGCATGAGATGTGCCATGGGGGGGCATTGCACCCAAATGGTCCTGTTACTAGGAAAAATATGAGTAGCATGAGGGCAACCTGCTGTCAGAGACATTGTGGTGATCTTAGAAGTTATAAAATCAATATTCTGCAGGAAAACAATATGTTTTTATAAAGCCCAATTTTGTGTATTGATTTCCTTTGTGCCACTTGAATATGAGTTGATATGAGTAAATAGAGTTGGCTAGAAAAGTGTAGGGATTGTAGCTATTTATCAGACCTGCACAGCCTACAGTGTTGCCTATACCGTTCCTAGTAGTGTTTTCCCCTTTCTTAGATCTTTTTTGAGTTTTGTCATGTGTCAGATTTCCCAAACAAATACTCAAACAGGGTCACACAGTCAATGGGGGTCTGCTTGTGAGGAATTGCTCTCTAGTAATTGGTGTGTACAAGAGCATGTCAGGGTGTGTATTAGGCACTCTGTTGGCCCGAGTGTTGGCTTGTGACCTGTTGTGAGGATTACAACACAGTGACATGTCTAGATGGGACAGGGCCAGGAGCAGAGTTTCTTCCCAGGAAGAGCTTAGACAGTGGGGTGGAGACTCAACCTTTCCTCTAAGACTGTTTACCAAATGGCCATATCAGCTATGAGACTGATTATGATTAATCAAAAAGCCAATCTTTCCTTCTTTTCAAGATAGAGCTGCAACGGTTAGTCAATCAACAGAAAGTGAATCAACTATTTTGCATTTGCTGCTTCCACCTTCTAAAAATGTGAGAATTTTATGCTCTTCTGTGTCATACATAACAGTAAACTGAATATCTTTGGGTTGTGGACTGTTGGTCAGACAAAACAAGACATTTGAAGATGTCAACTTGGGCTGTGGGAATTTTTTTTGATATTTACTGACATTTTATAGACCAGGCAATTAATCGATTACTCGACAAAGTAATTGGCAGATTAACCGATAATGAAAATAATCATTAGTTGCAGCCCTAATACAAAAAGTTCCCAAATAATGCCAGTGTAGCAACTGTGATGTTAATGAGCATAAGACAACCAAAATAGGCTTTCTAACAATAATATATATAATCTTAAAGAAAATACTGAATTTTGAGAGATCTGCCTAAAAAAATGAAAAATGTTTGAAAAAAGAAAAATAATTTAAATACTATTCTTAAGAAATTAACATTTTAAGACAATACTATTTGTAAAAGAATTAGCAGTTAAATGTTTTTCACAAATGAGGTTTGACCATGTTGTACATTGACATTTTAATTGCAAAATGTGAGCCCAACAGCTTCTAAACCAGACTTTAACAATCAAGTAGCAATGTGACCATAATTAAAAATGTGTTGCATCTTCACTCTTGTAATGCCTGTTGGTATGAATGACAGACAAAGGCTGGGGTCACAGTAAAATGAAAAGCAATCATATCGTGCCTGTGGGATGTGCACGTTCTGCTTCAATTCTATGAACCTACAATCATTCTTCCAACCAGTGCAGAATGCTCTTCTGTACTATGCTAACAATCTCAATCATGTTATTATGTTAAACACACACACACACACACACGCACATATACAGACACACACACACACACACACATACACACAGTTTCCATGGAAACAGGAGCCAGGGCCTTTTATGACTGGTTGTTTGCCCAAGACAACTAAAAATGGTCTCAGCAGCCATATATAAAGATAGATGAATCATTTGTATGTAATGTATATAAAAATGTATGTAATAATGGGACATAATTATATAATATAGAACATGATAATATGTCTGTTGTTCCCTGAAGCAGTATTGTCATTGAATGTAGTCCAAGACATTGGCATATTCATTAGGTAAATGATGTCATTTTTCCTCTTTGTGTCAGCAGACAGGGTGTGTATTACATTTCCACGCTATTACTCATATTCTCATACTGTTTGTGTTGTCTTTGCACATGCTTAGCACTGTCTGTAATGTGGACACTCACTATAATGGCCACACACAGACACATTCAGAGACAAACACACACACACACGGACACTTTCCAGCAGTGCTGCCCTTCAGTAGCCTAATGTGTGTGTCTGAGGTCCAGATGGCCAAGCGGTAGGAGGGCTGATTCGCGGTGCTAGCCGTGGTGCTAGCAGTCTTCGTTTTGGCTAGCCCTGACTGGTTGCAGAGGGAGAGCCTGCAGCCAGCTACCCCTCTAAGTGACAATGGCATGTGTACAATTCACGGCTACGCACTCAGCATCTAGCTTTGCCATGGCTGCAGGATAAACTTGTGTATTACTTTTCGCAGGAGCCAAACTGTGTGGCCGTTTGACACTTTATTGTAGATTATAACAGTGTCGTTTTTTCACCTTCATGATGTTCTTGTGCCTGCTAGCCTTGTTGTGATGCAGTTACCATATGTTTTCCTGTTTGTGTCCACAATGACAGGAAGCAAGCTGAACAAGGACCTGAAGCATTATCTGAGCCAGCGCTTCCAGAAGTCCTCGCCTGACCACGAACTGCAGCAGACCATCCGAGACAACCTCTACCGTCACGCCGTGCCTTGTGAGTCCATGACCATCTTACACCTTGTTCTGTCATTTATTCCTTTTTACACAAGCAGTAATGATACGCAGGCTTTACACACAGTCTTTACACACTTTGTTTTTGTGAGGTAACAAAGAACATTTTACATTTAGTCATTCATTTTGTGACCATCCAGATGTTAAACAAAAAATCTTTAGGTTAGGTCGGCAATGTTTTTGCTCCAGGCAAGAGCAGTTTTAGATCCATGTAGTGATTGGGTGTCGCTACCTCACACAGACACTTTGTTATCTAATTAAGCCTGATTATTTCAGTCTAATCCAAGCATGGTTCCACTTGCCTTTTGACTAATATTGGCCAAGCTGTTAGCCTGGCTGATTACTTCATACCCTCCTTGGAACTAGCCTCATGTTTGAGGGTTGATCTGTTTTTTTTATCACACATCATAGCTTCTCATCCCAAAGTGGACTTTTCCACCTGCCTCCCTAGCAGATAACAAGGAGTGAGTTGATACAAAGTCGACCACCACCATCACCACCGTTCAGTCAACATGGAGAGTTTGCTTTACTTATATTGTCTGATCAGTGAGAGGAAAGTCTGGTGACTCCACAGTGACTATGCTAGTAATATCTCATGTCCACAGGATCAATAGCACCAGTAATTATAGGCGCTTTGGCTTCATCCAAGTCCCTCACCCTCTATCACTAACTAGTATCTCCTCTGCCAGAGCTGGCTGTGTAATCCAGGAATAGAGCCTTGTGTCTGACTGTTGATATTTCAAAGATCTAAAGGCACGTTTGTCTTTTGATGCTGCATATTTCTCTTGTAGATGCTGCTGCATAAAAGCTGAAGTAGACATTTGAAGTGTTTTATTCTTCACTGCCATGAAAAACAACTCTTGAAGATGGCGTTAGTGCTAAGAATGTGGCATTGTTGGAATAATACCATAAGAGTAGACTGGTAAATGCGGTAGCTTAGAATCCCACTGTAGGGGATCAAATGAAACACCTATGAAGACAGTTAGACTGATGCTGCATGATGCCAATCTTGTGTTTACCCTGATTTTTGTATAACTTGGAAACCAACTGCATGGACCGATCAGAGCCAGGCGCACCATTGTCATGATACTGCAGCTAGAGTTTCCTACTGGCTTTGGTCACAGCATGCTTCACTTATGAAGATGGAGACAGAGGGGCAAGAGAGGGAAAGAGGCAACTGTAGAAATGTCTGGGCTGTGTGCGAGTTCTGTCTTTCATTTTCTTCTCTTCTTTCTTGTCATTATTTTAATATTTACTGGAAGTGTTTGCAGCTGGGATGCATTAGACTCACATCATTTACTATCTATAGATTCCACGTGTGCACTTCAGACATATCACGTCATTCATACCCATGTTGTCACTTTCTACAATAATAAACGCATTTTTGGAAATATAAAAAAAAAAATTTAATTCACAGTATGCAAACTTAATCACAACTTAAAACAACATTTTAATCACCAAACATTTTCCGAAGTCTTAGTATATTGGATTTTTGTTTGTTTTGCAGTTCATTTTGCACCTCTCATTTCCCCAGACTCATGCTTTCCCCTTAATAGCTCTCATCTACTGGATTTTCAATTAGTTTATTCATAGCCCTCTCACACAAATTACTAAATGTATTCTGGAGGCTTGTTTAAGGGACTTTATCTGCATTACCTCCACTGCCATATGTCAGCCAGACACTGGTGGACGGCAGGGGTCTGGCCATAATGGCCATTTTAATCACTGAGCGGTCTATGGCACACTAGTAAAAATCCTGGTGTCATTAGCAGTAAACAAAGCATGAAGGTGTTCCCCAGGCCATATGTTTTATAGGACTGTGATGTTTTTGTTGTCATGCACTTGCAGAGGAGTGCTAGGATATTCACAAATCCTTTGCCATAGCTTAATTTCTTTCTTTGTGTTATAGAGAGGGCATGTCATAGTGGGCACAGTCCATGAATAAATACTCCCTTAGGCCCTTCACACTGGCAGAATAATACAAGACCAACACAGTAATTATATAGAAAAGCATTTGTCCATTCATGTGGTGTTAGTGCATAAGCGAGATGGGTCCTCTGTGGTTATTTTGGCCTGTGGTTGTGAGAGGTCAGTGTGTGTCCATGTTGACGTATGTCCAAAGGTTGTTCAAAGCCTTGTCCATGTGTATGTGTAAGTGGAGGTGGAGGTGTGATTAATGCACAGCAAAGCAGGTGGAGAGACAGATGGAGACGTGTGACTGTGGATGTTGGGGCTTTTCCTGCCTCTAAACCAGCCAACATAATAACGACAATTCTGCATGTTCATGTGGCCTCTTCTAGTTCACATTCACCTCTTCTGTTATTGTCAGTAAACCTTTAATTCTTTGACTGATTGTTCTGATCCATAGTTTTTTTTTTTTACCATATGGATGAGCATATTTAATTGAGGAGTTTTGTATTAATGATGGGAAATAAGTATTTTATGTGTCAAATTGAAAATACAGGTCTGTTGTACTGTTACGTTGGAGCAGCAGATGTAGGAATCTATTGAAATCAGGAACCATTTCAAATCCTCAGTTAAAACACATTTACCCCAATTTAAAGCTAAAGTTTTTGTAATGGATATGTCATTAATGAAACCATTGTGTGTTGGAGTATTGGAAAACGCTTTTACATTTACTAAGGCATTTCTCTGGATTGGATTTTCCCCATGTACTCAATCATTGTTCTGGCCTGGGTGTCTATCCATCTGTCAGCAAGCAGCTCCACTAGTATTCCCACCCTCCTCCATATTGGTGCCCCAAACAACCAATGGGAGTCAGAAGTGCAGCGAGAAGGTCATGCTCCCTCACTGGCTTCCCACCCACCAACACTGGCAAATGTGTTCCTGGGATTGCCAAGCAGGAAGCATTACAGCAGGGACTGAACACTCATGCCTGTGGTTCTGTATCACTCCCGCATGCATGCTACTGTTGCAAAGTGTCAGTAAAGAAAATACTGAGACCTGATTTTCATTTACAGAAGAGAAGTGAGACAAATTTGACCAGATATGGTCTAACTTGTGTCTAAACTTAGCTAGCTTTACACTTTAAACTTCTGTAGATAACTTTAAAGTAACATTTACATGTTATAGTTGATGTTGTCTTGTTTTGAAAGTAATACATAGTCAGTATGCTAATTAATACTACTTGGGATTAGCTATTTTCTTTTCTTTTCAACAAAATATTTTAGTCTTTATATCTCATGTAGCGATTTTAAGGGCCCCTTCACTCTGTGAGTTTTGAAAATGACCTTATAGCAGATGTTAATTTAAGTAGCAGATGAGATATTTACACACTGTATAAAAAAAGTAGCTCACATCAACCACAAAAACACGGTTGAAGAAATGATAACTCGCAAACTATGAAACTACTTTAGAGATTCAGAAAGTATAGAGCAGAAGTCCATCGGATCAGTGCACCACGAGGTAGGATCTCCTAAGCTAGACTCATGAAGTTGATTGTTAACAACTAGTTAGATCTAGTCTCTCCTCTCACATCTGCAAAAAGTTCCTCCTACCAGTTGTTCCCGTAACCCTTTTAAAAATTTGAAGCCACAGCACTCTCACCCTCCCCCATCTGCCAAGGCATCCGTCGGCTTCCCTTGTGGTCACCCCATCCGCGCGTTCAGCATTCCCACTCTCCCATTATCCCCGGCGCCGACCCTCCACCCCCCTCTATCCAGCTCTCATTCTTGACCCCCCCAATTCATGACACCGCTGCCTCTCGTCCTCTCGCTGCCACTGCTGCTCCCTCTCTCTCTCCCTCTGTATCGCAGTTGTCAGAGATCGGAGGAGTAGCAGGAAGAGGAGAGGTTTGTTCTGTTTGGTTTATACCTGATTTTACACCTCAGGAAAAGGGAGCTTTGGTCTCTCCTGCATCAAGGCAAGTAGCAGTGTTGTCTACTGTGGTTGTGATGCTGATGGCTCGGTCTTCACTTCTCAAATGAGCGAGGTTCTCGTGCGTGCGTGTGTGAGTGTGTGATGAATTGTGGGGCTAGCAGCACAGACGATTGGACGACCCGTATATAGGCTAAGAGGACAGCTCGGAGGGAGGTGGGGGGGCTGAAGCCGCGGGGATGGAGATGGGGGTGGGGTGGAGTTTGGGTGTGGGAGGGGGGCAAGAAGGGGGGGATGGGCAGAGAGGGGATGGAGAGATGCAAAAACACTCTCACACACTCAAATCAATGGTGGCTCCAGCTAGCCAGTGAGGCTAACATAAACATATGTGCACATATGACTTGTGGTTGTATGGGACTTCACTGAGCTAGATACAGTATGTGCATGTTTTTGACCGTATGTGTCTACAGTGTGTATGTAAACAGCCTCTCTAGTGCTGGTGAGATGAGGTTATATATTACATCCACAGATGCAACCACACTGTGTCACCTGAACAAAAGAGAAGCTTTCACGGTGAGAATGACTGTGCTGTTCCTAAACAGCAGAAGGAGGGGAATCAAGAAAGGGAAAAGAAAGATTAAGAAGGGAATTTCAAACTCTTTTAGATGTTTTTATTCTTATCAGACAAAAAGGAGTTATGTCAGTCAGATAAACTCTGTGTCCACTGTTTGACATCCACCGCGTAAGGGATGTTGTTTTTGTCAAGGCGAGGTAAACACATTCAGACATGTCTTTCCAATGACAGATCCTTCCTGTTATACCAGTTCTCAATTTAATTACACCATCACAAAGCCAAGTTTGTTTTCCCACACATTCACCCAACAGCTGACATGACGGCTAGAGAAGGATATAGTGTCTGTATCCAAACAGTTAATCTTAGATTTGGGAATAGCTGATTAACCCATGGACTGACCGGACTCTGTAAACGTGAGGAGGAATTATCAGTAAGGCAACTTTATTGGTCTCTTGCCAACTCTTGTTAGGTTACTGGTGCATACTGACATGGAATTCTCTTCCGTCATTTGTTGTTAAGCGTAGCGTACAACACAAGATTTACAGTTTGCTTAAAGGTGCCCTGTGAAGTTTCCTTGAAAACAAACAAAAGTTGTGTTTACTTTCAGTGTTAGTCATCAGAGTGCATAAAGTATTTTTTTTACATTTTGAAACCTGCATTGTTTACATCCATGTTTACTTTCAACCTGTTTTCTTCTTCCCTTCCTTTTGTTGCCACATTTCTGCATTTCTTTGCCTGTTACTGCCACCTGTAGATCAGTGAAATAATGTAAAACCATTGGCTGGAATGTATATTGCGCCACTCAAAACTGCTCCATAGCACTACTAGTGGTCAGAAACTCTGCACGGTACCTTTAAGTTAAGGCACATACAGTATATAACTATGTTCCAGCTGGTTTGGTGTCTGACTTAAATGGTAATGTCTGATGATTTTGAAGTTTACTCGGTGTATTCTGAAATAAATAGATTTTTTTTCTCCTACTTTTGCTGTCATTCCCTCATAAAAGTTTTTACCATATTTCCTCAAATAAAAGACGATAGTCAGTGAAATGCCAGGTCTCTGATAATGGCAGGGGACTGGCCCCAAAAACAGGGGAACAGGGAAAAAACAAGGGTGGATAAACTCCTGCTACCTGTTATATAATGTGCATGCCAGTTAAGCATAAATAGTAGTTACCTGGATGTAACTCCAGTTCTATGAGTACATGTGTAGCCATCTAGCCAACCGTCACAGAGAGGGGAGGGGGAAGGAGGAGACGTCATATTGTTTAAATACAAGGAGAACAGCACATATTTTAATAACAATGATGGCAGCGACACTACATGAGCGTGGGTAACCAGAGTAACTTGGCTAAGCTGGCAAGCATACATCTGAGAGCATGCTAGCTGCATGCTACAGCTAAGTGGTGCACTGCGAAAACATTCTGGGTGGAACTCAAGCACTAGAATTATTGTTCCACACGTCGGAGTAAGTGGATTAACAGTAATGCATTAACAAACGGCAAACAACAACAACAAATGGAAGCAGATCAGAAAACAAGGAGGCTTTGTACTAAAATATGAGCGAATATACTTATCAAACAGAGGGAATTGGAAATAAAGGCCTCTCTCTAATATAAGCCTGCTTCCAATAAAGGCCTGGTACCCTCTGCAGTTGAAGTAAATAAAGGCCCTGACCTCTGTTTGAGGACAAACGGTATATTTTTTCAAATCGTGCATATACCATTAGGGAGAGGCCACAGCACAATACCCATATCAGTGTGATTACATTTGGAATAGGAGCTCCCAGCATGCTGCAGGTAGATCAGAGGGGGTGTGTGAGGAAAACAATAGGAGCTGAATGGATGCTGGTGGGGATTTTTTTTTTGTTGCTAACACCATTAGCTGGAGTCAAAGGAATGTTGTCAAACAGAGAGTGACTGATGGGTGGACCCCCAGATTCATAACCCCCAGCTGCCCCACCCACCCACACACACAAACACACACAGACACACACACACACACACACTTGCAATCAAGAGTGTGTGGTACTCAATCACTGGCACAGTTGCACAAACATGCAGGATGGATGCATAGAAGTAGTTTGAGCAAATTATGCCTCTGCACCAAGACGCACAGTATAGGATGTATTTCTAAATGTGGATGCTTATTTGTGCCTCTCTGTGTCTGAGTCTGTTTTGACATATGGGAAATAGTTCATTTCCAGACATGGCAGCTCATACTGTGCATGCCAGCCTGCTATGGGAGTGTGCAGATAATGATGCGTTTCAGTCTGACAATAGCACAATTAACTGCACATGATTTGATTATTATTATATATTACATCATTTTACCAATCAAGAAACATTATCATTAGTTTTAATTGTGATCAGCAATTTTGATCGAATTATACGTGTCAATTCATTAGATACACCTTGCTAACATAAACTAATACAAGAGCCCTGCAACAAATGCTACCGTCATGAGCGCTGTGATGTAGAACTTTTGTTGAAACTGCTTTAAAAAGGTGTTGATTACTCTTTATCGTGTTGTTGTTGTATTGCGTTACTGAGAGGTCAGTTGGTTAGACCTGTGTTTGGATCCTGACAACCTAATATGTACCCTGGTATTGAGAACATTATGTAAGAGTATGTCACTGCCAAGAGTGGCAAGAGCTGTGTCCTGAATCTGAACTATATACTGATATTATACAAATCTTCAGAATATAACGTTTTGGCAGTTAGTAAAGAGTAATGAACCAACTTTTGGACCACTAGTATATGAAATAAAACATGTGCTGCTTCAAAGATGAAGTAAAATTTTGTCCAAACACTTTTTTTTCCCCCCAAGATGTTTCTAGAGTTTTCACCGCTGCCCACAATTAGTTTAATTCTTTTTCCAGCTGTTTGTCACTCTTCTATTTCATATGCACCTTGCATTGTGAAATAATCAACTGAATTCAATTTGCAATTACTAACATCTTTGAGTTTACTTCATTTTGTCACTTCTCCAATTCTCCACATACTCAAAACCCACTTAAAATGTGTATAGTAGGGGGTTTGGGACACATTAAAGGGGTATCTGACACAGAATGGCACAAAACACAACCTTTGACCCCTCTCCCTTTTACATTGTATCACTGCTGTTCCCAACCCCCTCCTCTGGCCGTAGAGCATAACAAATGAACCCTACGGGATGAAACCTAACTCGTGCATGCAGATGTGTGCCAGTTGGCTAGTTTTGACTCAGCATGAGCAAGTATTTTTGTTGTTTGCCCCGTATTTCAGCTTGAATCTGTGTTTCTTTCACTTATCTACTATGGTTGTAACACCTGTGACTATCGGTGATGGAGAAGTCATTCTTTTGTGTCTGACATGTAGATTTATACAGCTTCAGCCTCACTTTAGTCCATGCTTCTCTGCCCAGCTCTTGTCCCAGCTCTTTTTTTTTTTTTCAAAGTGCCTTTAGGGTTCTTCCCCTGACTCCTGTCTTCTTCACATGTTGGTCAAGGATGAGTTGTTAAACACCCAGAGCATGTGTATGAGTTTGTGTGTGTAAGGGCATCAGTGCCTGGGGAAGAGAAAAGCAACAGAGGTGTGTGTGCGTGTGGAGGGTTGGGATGGAGGGGGGGGGGACGGAGGGGGGGGGGGGGGGGGGGGGGACTGATGGGGATCTGTGAGAACAAGAAAGAATAGGGGTGAACAGCCAAAAGAAGGGGAGGGAGACAGAGAGAAAGAGAGCGAGCAAGAGGGGGAGGTGGGCGGGTGCATGTGGGTGCCTGCGAGACGGGAGACAGCGGGGCTCAGTCAGCGAGAGAGAGAGAGAGACAGAAGCCCAGCATTGGTGTGTGTGTGGGTATGAGACAGAGCGCATTATAAGCCAATGTGTGGACGCTGCTTAGCTTAGCTCCCATTAGCTTAGCATCACAAAGCCAAAGCTGGACAGAGGACAGACACACGGGAGGAGGAAGGGGAGGGTGAGAAGGAGAAGGAACTGTGAATCTGCACTGGTTTTTCTTCCACTCATCCACACCTGATTGGATTTTCTTTTCCCTCTGTCTCCTGTCGACGTGGTGTTGTTCTGTGGACTGTAAGGGAAGGAGAAGGAGAAGAAGCCCCCTCACGGGCTCCCTGACTGAGGTATTTTGTTTTGCGTTTCATTTTGGAGAAGGGTTGCTGTGATTTAATGGTTGGGGGTTGGGATGGAGAGATGGAGAGGCAAGGCAGGCAGGCAAGGCAAGGCAGGCGGGCAGGCAGGCAGGCAGGCGGTGAGGATGGCTGTGCATCAGGCGGAAGGCATCAGGAGCGAGCGAGGGAGACGGAGGCACATCGCTGGCAGTAATGGAGGCTGATGTGTTGTGGTCAAACGGAAGCTGTGCGTGTCTGTGTGTGTCTGCCTCAGGTATGCGTGTGTCTTTGTGTGTTTGTCTGTGCCCCGGTTTGATGCCTGCGTGTGTGCAAAGTGTCACTTCCCCTGTGTGTGTGTGTGTATGTGTGTGTGTGTGTGTGTATGTACAGTATGTGTGTTTCTGGTGGAAACACTCCAGCTCTGCGATGGCTGTGTTAAAGCTGATCTGTTGACATGCTTGATCATATTGGAAGCCATTACCTTCAGCAGCAAACTGCTGTCTGTCTGTCTGTTTGTCTGTCTGGAGCTTCCAGGATGCTAAGGTTAGCTTATACCTGTCCTTCATCCTCCCTCTTTCTTTTCCTCCCTTCTCTCTCTCCTTGTCCCTCTCTCAATCCATCTCGTGTCTGGATGACCCCCCCCCCTTCCAACCACCCCAACCACCACCACCACCACCCACCCCCCCTTCTCATCTCTATCCCTCCATCCCCACTCCCTCCCTCCCCGCCCCTCTAAATGGATCGTTTTAAAGCCTTTCTTTTCCATTTCCATGTTGCTGTAGGTAGTAGCCTGCCCATGGTGCTTTTTTTCTGGGTGGAATAAAAAGACAAAGGCCGGCTGTGTGTGTGTGTGCGGGGGGCATTTTCAGGAAGGTTTCTGGCTGATTTAGCTTCACACTGCACTACTGGCCCTTCAGGTTTTTTTTTTTTTTTTTTTTTTTTATTATTGTAATATCTCCCTCTTCCCTTCCCCTGGTCTTCAGACTCCCCCCCCCCCCCCCCCCACAATCCCTCTGTATGGGAATCATTTAGAGCTGAAAGCATTGCTTATGAAGGGAAAAATGGAGCACGTCACAGGTCCAGAGAAAGGCCTGTTTTGATCTCATTGTGGCGTGGTGTGTGTGTGTGTGTGTGTGTGTGTGTGTGTGTGTGTGTGTGTGCGCGCGGCGTCTGCTCATTGCGAGCCTCTTTCAGCCAGCCTGAGCAGTGAAAACACCCTCCCCCGACTCAAAACACTCCATCCCGAATGAGAGACATCTATACCTATCATTGAAAAAAACTGCCCACTTTATGATTTAATTCCCTGCCACCACCATGAGGGAAGGACTCTTGAGATTTTTTGGGGTTTGAAGAATCAGGTGGGAGGGTTGAGGTAGCTGTAAGGCCCCCCCCCCCCCCCCCCCCCCCCCCCCCCCCTCCCTCCCTACAAAACCAAAAATCAAAACAAAACAAAAAAAAAATGTATCCAGAAATTTGAGGACTGGAAAATGCTGGAATTTGCGGCCTGCGCTTTTTGTTGGATTAACCCTTTATTGGGACAGATGGCTCCATCCCCCTGCCGAGCTGACAAACCCCAGTCAGCTCGTCACCCCTCCTGCAATTTTGTGTTTGTGTGTCTGTGTACGTGCGTGCATGTGTCTCACCAAAAAAAAAAAAAAGAAAAAAAAAAAAAGAAAAAGAAGCACTGGCAGGCTAGCTGTGGCCAAGATGGTGGATGGATCTGTTTTGGTTTTGGAATATGACGGCAGTCTGCTAGCCCTCCCCTTGTGCTCGTGTGTGTGTGTGTGTCTGTGTCTGTGTGTGCACGTGCATGTGTGTCTTGAAAATTATCCATGGAGACATGCCTCAGTATCCTCTTGGAAAATGTGGACTAGCTGGCTAACTTGACATCAGAGCATGTTTATTGTGGAAATTTAGAGAAATGCTTCTGTAATAGCTTCTGCACAACAGTTGGGTCTATGACTGTTGGCAGATTTTTTAAAGGCAGGCCCATTACCCATGTTTCTCCTCTATGATCATCTACCAGCTACAACCACTATTCTTTATATGAGCAGTTATTTCAGCAAGGCAGATGTTAAGATAAACCCAACATAACCAGCCAAACATGGTCAGTTTGGAAAAAAAACAAACAAACAAAAAAAACATGTCTACCAGATTACAGCAGAAACATTATATACGTGCTTTAATGTCCAGCTGTGTTTACTCTTACTGCCATTAGATGAAAACCATGAATACCTTGTAGAGTAACGTTGTTTATGTATGATTTACTGAGGAAATACAGCGCATTATATTTTCTGCTCCAGTCAAGCAAAGTACAGTGGTCTGCCGTCTGCGTGAGAAATATAGTAGATGGCATACGTGCAGCGAGTTTGACTTGAGAGTGAAATGGCTGGACTCTTTGAAAGACATACGACGGGCTAATTCAATCCACTACGAGGCCTGCCATGTAACACAGTCATCACATTTCATTTCAAAGCAGCATGATTCAATGCGCCGGGCAATTTCTTTTTCAGTTAATACAGCCAAGACTAAGGGAAAGAATTTTTGCTTGCTATATGTTGAGGCAGCCACCTTTTTTTTTTTTTTTTTATTAAGGGAGCCGGAGCTGTTAGCGTGCACGTCACATTGGCCCACCGCTTCACCCCTCCGCTCCACTTTCTCACGCGAGACGACGTGCACAGACTACGGACGGTAAAGAAATGAGGGACGCTGTGCTTGTTTTATTCCACTTCACCATCATTTCTCATCTGATTTGTTAGTTATATCTAGATCTTTATCATCGATGTGGCATTTAAGGTACAGTTCATTACTACTTGATAGCACATATTCAGTATTATTCTCATTAGCCACTACTCACCCTCCCCCTTCATTGTATGTAAAATATTACAAAACTAGCAAATTCATTATCCTTCACATCTTGATTTTTTGGTGTTACTGTTCGTTTTTAGTGTGGCGGCCTAAAGAGCGAAGCAGTAGTTATTCACTTCTGGATTACATGACATCACCAACATCAGAGCGGCAAAATGGAGTTTGGGCTTTTGGCAAAACTCAGTCGGCAGCTTGAGAAAAACCACAGTTGTCCTCCAGTCAAACCCGAAAGCAGGAACAGTTTCGCCCGGCCACACAGGCAGTCATCACAACTGCCAAATGTAGTGGAGACAGAGAAAACACCAAAATGAGCAGATCAGAGGCTGGGTGGAGGAGATTGTGGCATTTACTTTTCTTAATATCCATTACATGAAAGGAAGAGTATGAATAGTAGCTTGAAGCTTTGAAAGAGAGGAGTTGCGAGTGTTACGGATAGGAAGAACAGAAACAAATGACTACCAAGTAAAAAGGAACAAACAGAAAATTGATGGAAGCGAAGGACCGAAGAGTGCGTTGTAGTGAAGGAGTGATAGAGGCTGGTAGGAGCGAAAGAGGGGAGGGCAGCCGAGGGAGTGAGTAAGACAAGTCTCCTGTGCTATCCACTGGGTCACACTCATGAAAATTTTAATCAAGCTGTGCAGATAACAGCTTCATCTCTAACTCTAGCACATACATTTAACTCCGCACATAACATTTGTCAATGATGCTCGCGTCTTATCTGTTATAGAAAAACAAAAATTTCCCCCAAACACTGTCAGACTTTGCGAGAGCTGCCATTGTTTCCGCGCCATAAACTACTTAAAATGCACTCTTTCAAATAACTCCTGTCCTGAATGACCTGAATGCCAGCACACAAGCTGAATAAGAATAGCGGGACCTATTAATAGAACAATTATGATAATGAATCATTGCCAAACACATTTATGATGGCCTACTTTTCACTCATGGCACTGATCAGTTCACCATGATGAATATCATTTTTTCTTGTTTGGTTTATGAGATATTTTCATTCCTGCATTTTGAATTACCCAAGGAATGAACCCGCAAAGCTCTGAATTATAAGTGTTTTCCACCTTACTATGCATGCCTTTCTCTGAACCCTCTGACTTTTGAAGACTTGTATCTTAAGAAATTCTATCTAGGTCATACTGGAGTCTGTGTATATGTTGGTGTAGTGTGGGCATACTCTACAGGCCTGCTTCAAACGCAATGATGGAAAAAGACTGTCTTGATTATTTGGTGTCCGTCCAAGTTTGTCTTTTTAGTCTCAGTGGGTTTAAAAGGATATGAATCCACGCCAAAACTGCACAACTATATTAGTCTTCTTACATGTTTTTTTTTTTAAAACAGAGCTTTCAGGAACATCCTAAATGTCACAATGTTTGGTTAGATGTGTTTTCTTTGGAGCCTGACTAACTTGTTTGGTCAGGTCACATGCCTTCCTGTTGTTAAGCAATTCCATGTTGAAAGTGGTTCAGTACCTGGAGGAATGAATGTAGTGTAGTTTGCCATGACAATTACATTCCAAAAAAGTCATTTTAAATAGCTCCAAGGATTTTGAAACAATTTTGAACCATAGACATTATGCCGGATATGCTGCTAAAACCTTCTAATTTAGTGCACAGAAATGGCTGTGGTGCACGCAGTGTTGCTAAATATAATCATACAGGATGACATCCAGGGTGTGTGTGTGTGTGCATTAACCCAATTGGTTGTGTTTTCTAACTGTTGTTATGTCATCAGGGGTTACATACCGACACATGTGAGGTCAGTATGATTGCATTATTGCTGCATTATCATCACAGTAGATGAACATTAATTATTATCAGTCTCAGGAAAGAAGGTTTTTTTTAAAAAATAAATCTTAAGTTAGTTCCAGTATTTCATGGTTGGTAATTACGCTCACCTTAGTAGCCACGTTTTCAGTTATTTCAGCTTCTCATTTTCAGTAAAAATCATAAAACTGATGATGAGGGCCTCATCCAAGCTGCATAGGCACATCATCACATCTGTCTGTCTGGCTTTTTTGTTTCTTGTGGATATTGACAAAAAATCAGTTTGGGGTGGAGCAATCTATCAGTGATAGTCCCCCAAAGTCTTAGAAGCCCTGGGGTCAGAGCGAGGTCCTCCTCCTAGTTTGTCCAGCAAACACTGGAAGTCTTGCAGAAGACTTGTTTTTACCACTTACTGCTGTGGTTTGCTACTGCATGTTAAGTCACAGAGGGTTTGTTTTGTCATTTGAGAGAAAGAATTCACCAAGATGACAAACAACTTGGACTGCTTTATTCAAGATGTATTTTTAATCTGAAGTTTTGATCCAAGTGGAAAGATATATAAATATGGATACTTTGCTGTAATTTTTTTTGTCTGCTACGATTTATCGTTTTGGAACTTAATTTCACTGTTTGAACAGTGACATTCAAGAATATTTGGACACATTCACCTGGATCTCTGTTTTGTTTGGTAGGACCAAGCACACAGTCATGTTTAGTCTTTTCTCTCTGAAGCTTTGTGGGTGTTTTGGAGTTCGAAAAAAGAGAAGGAAACCTGGCACTAATTTGAAAGAGGTATACCAGTCTGGTTCACTTGCGTCTTTTAAAACCAAGAAAACAGTGAGATTTAAGAAAAAGGAAGAAAGACTGACAGAAGATGCCGAAGCACACCATCAAACCGGAGATGAAGACCCCCCGTCAGCTCCCAGCCAGAAACACGACGTCGTCCAAGGAGTCAAGCCCAACGTTGTCCTTGTGGAGGGAATTAAATGTAGGTCACAGCTAAAATGCAAGGCCTGGCCCGGGGGATATGTGAGCCCAGGGTGCTCTATTGCTCTGGGGAAATGCAAGCGTAGGAAATAAACAGATTTTTCACACATGGTTATTTTTAGAAGCTGGGTGGTGGCTGTATGCATGCCTGTGCTGTCTTCTTTTGCGTTTTCATGTGTTGTTTTTTGGCTAATTTTAATGCCACGTGTTTTTATCTGTTGTTTAAACTCAGTTGCTGCCAAACTGAACTACTTTCTTCTTCCCTGTCCTCCTACAAAGCCTAGTGCAGATCATAATTTCCCTCTCTGTCTTCCATTGTGTTGGGGGAAGCTGTTTTCAGTGATGCATAATAGAATGATGTAGTCTTTTTCTGTCTCATAATGTCATTTTACTCAAATCTCATCTTAGTGTCATCCTCTGCCTTCACAAATGTCAGCAACCTTAGTGTGAGTCTATCATGCCATGAGAAGGGCAGACGCTCCCTTAAAATAGTCTGCCATCAATTAAATATAGATGAGGTGCTTGGATTTGTCTGCCAGTGAGTGTTAGTTGTGCTTGAAGAGGGAAGAGGTGAAGATCTTCCATAAATTTAGTACATTAAAGAGACCTATTTTGTTTTACAGTATTTAAATCATAAGGTCTTTTTCGGGTTGTGTGTGTGAGGGGTTTGTTCAGTGCAAGACATCCAAACATTTTTATCTTAAGATTTATTCCCACAAAGGCAGAGTAAGAAGCTCACTACTCAACGGTAGCTGGAGAGGTGACCCGTGAATGCCCATGATACTGCCAACGAGTAAATGTCTGTGCCTTGTGTAAAGTCTTAGGCGGAGGCTTTCCAGGAGAGCTAGTTATAGATGTTATGGATTTTTTTTATCGATGAGTTATTATTAGTCATCCTGTTAAGTAACTGACTGGAATAGCTAGCTATGTGCTATTGATGTTTGCTTATTTAGTATCACACCACAAATTGCCCTTGAAGCAAGATATGAACCTTTAGCACCGCAGTTCAGTCGATTCAGCTGAGATGATCAGAAGATGACAGAAAGGATCCAGTTTGATATTGATCCTCTGTAAGCTGAGTGACAGTGTAGGCAAACTGGGAAGGCCAAGGTCACAATAAGGGTTGCGACCAGTTGCTGTCATGTATTGATTGTGGTTTGAAAGACATCATGGTGTAACCAGATGCTCTCTATAGTTGATAAGTCCAATACAGAGACAGTGTGGAGGGGATAACATTTTGAATGACAAGGTCATAGTTACACCAAAGTGGTCTCGATTAGTTTTTAAAACTGTAAAAGCTGTTGCAAACCAACTGTATTTTATAAAAGTTTAAAACTTTATATTTGAATCAGTAGAGCAGTAGACAGTCATGATTTGGAAATGTCAGGTAGTCTACAGCATTATTATCTTTCTACTAAAAACATTACATGTGCAATTGTGTTTAAAATTGCATTAATCAATTTTTGACCACTAGGGGCTGGAAAAACTCCAAAGCCAACATGAAGAAGCAGAGTTGCCTTGAAATACAAATGAATCATCAAGTACTTGTGGCTAACATGTTAGTGAACAGTTACTTTTACATCCAGCAGACACAGAACAACTTTCGCGTCCCATTGGAGTTTTCTTTCTACTAACTGATACTTTAAATGTAAGACTTATATTCACTTAACTTAAAGCTTTGGTTTGGTTCAGCTTGCAGCATGTTTGACTATCTTCATTATTCGACTGTTTTACTTTAGCTTTCTGCTGTTTTGTACTGGACAAGCACCTGTACACAACGTCACTCACAATCAGTGGTTGCTATAGTAGTTAATGGCATTCAAATGTCTTGTATGCTGTATCTGTCAACATTAAGATACTGATTCTGATATTGGATATTGGTCTGATACTGACTCAAATAGCTGCATTGGGTATCGGTGACAATGGGCCAATCTGGATACAATTATTTTAATAAATAACAATTCAGTAAATGTATGTCTATGTATTTATTTCTTACATTTTGTTTTACGAAGTTAGGAGAGCAATGTCAAGCCTGATTTTGCCTTACACATAAAAGAATGATCCCAGTCTCTTCCACACAGTGAGGCATACAGCTCATTTATTAATCACTGGTATTGGATAGGGACTCGGTATCAGCCGATACCCAAACCCCAGATATCCGTATTGGTATTGGGACTGAAAAAGTCAGATCGGTGCATCCCTATTTTAGATATTACCTGATCAAACAAATTAATCTTGCGTTCATAAAAACAGCAAAAAAAACTTTCTAGCTATCCTAGCTATCATAGAAATGTGTAATATTGAGTTATGCAGTAGTGCAAAAAATGGGTTAGCAGTAGTTTTCTTTGCTAAACTCAGGGAATTTTCCCCTCATTTCTCATCTTTAATATCTATTAAATTGTTTGTGTGTTTGTAAAGGCCCATGCATAATGTTGCCATTTTACCACTGGCTGAAAACAGATTTTCATCTGCAGTCACGAATACTAAGACATACACAACAGTGAAATGTAAAATCATTTACATTTGTGATGAAGATTTCTTTCTTTCACTCACTAGCAAAGCAGCCACATCATGGCACCTGTTTTTATTTTCCCTTTCTCTCTTGTTCATTGGCTTCAAACTTTTACAAATGGAACAGAAATTATATTAACAAAAACAAAAATCAGATGTTTCTTTGTTTAAGACTGTTTAATCCTTCAGGTTCTGTTTTTGCTGATTGTTCTCACTGTCTCCATCTACTCAAGCAAAATCTTAAGTTTTTCAACCCCAGTGATACTGGATGGAAGAGATAAGATCAGCATTATGAAAAATTAGCATGCATCAGTGCGGAACCAGAGAACAACTATGCAAATTATCTATGCCTGCTTTTAAAGCGGCATTGGCATTGCAAAAAATAATTAAAGTATAAGCTTATTATCATCATATTTATTAAATTTACACTGTACTAGATGAAACACATTTTTCTTGCAGGTCATGGTACACAGGGAGGTATTTATAAAAAGACAAGAAATTTACAATTGGCAGATGTCCACCCAAGTAAAACAACAAGGGTAAAAACTGTGCACAAACATTAAATCATTGCTATAAATACTTGTCATGCATGCATTAACACTACATCATTGCAACTTCTTAGTCCTTTCAGTGCTCCCCCTGTAGCACAGGAGTTGGGAGTAGGAATGTGGAGGTAGAGGGGTCAGTGGAAGAACCAGTATCTCTGTCTGGCTGTTCTGGCTGGGGGGCTATGAAACCTCCTACCGGATGGTAGAGGAAAGGATAGATGGTGGGAGGGATGAGAGGGGTCCTTGATAATGCCTGAACAGAGGGCAGAGAGGTCTTATGATTTCTGTTCTGTCCTCACTGGACGTTGGAGTGAGTTGAGGTCTGAGGCATTGCAGTCCTTGTTATATGATGATATAATGATATTGAGGGCCTGTAGAATGTGGACAGGATTTTGGTCGAGAGTCTTGCCTGTTTCAGTTGCTGCAAAAAGTCGAGCTACCAAGTTGTCTTAGCCAGGGACGAAGGTTTATGGGTCTAGGTAAGATCTTCAACTGAGAAACTTGATATTTCTGACTCAGTAGTGCTGATATCCAGTGTGATGTTGTCACAACAGGCCTTGTTGAAGTCCATTGTCATCCAGTGAAACAAGCTATTGTCTTAGCTGGTGGACAGCTACCGCTACAACCACTGCTGATTGGCCAGTGACAATATGAATAGCAGTTGGCTAGTCACACTTCCCTTGCTCAGTTTGATGGTATTGAAGATGATGTTTCTGACACTTTCCTGACTGTGGACTTCCCATTAAAAGTCCAAAATCCAGTTCATAATGTAAGCATTGAGGCCTGGCTGGAAAAGTTTCCAGATCACCTTCTGTGGAATGACAGTATTAAAAGCAAAACTTGTGACGTAGTAGTCTCTTTGTTTAAGTGTGTCAAAATAGTGTATAAAGCCTCTTTCACACATATTTCCCAGTAAATTACTTTCAGGCACCGCTAGTGATTTTCACTATTCACACATGCAGCTACATTCAGGAACATTTCCATCTCGCGCCTTTTCACGCATGCCATGGCAATGCAAGAATAGATCGGGTAAGGGACAGTCCAGCAGATGGCGGTAATGCATCACATACAGATGCAAACCACCATAAAACTCAACAGAAGAAGAGTGCAAAACTCATGAAACTCAGATCAATCTTTCAAACTAGACAGTCGCGATCAAATATGATCAAGATTCTGTTACTGCATTGCCTATTTCTCGCCTCAAATGTTTTCAGAAACATATTTTAGTGTACTGTTTAGCCATAACATGAGTTTGTGACGTGGTCGCCATGTTGAAAACAGACAAGCTAAAACCAAGCACCGCCCAACTCTCAGCACGTCACCCACGCATCAAGTCTCGTGATTGGTTCACTCACTCCATGTGAAAGCGTTTTTCGTCACACAGACTTAACCCTTAACGTGCTTGTTCCTGCAATGTTACTGCTCTCATTTATAACACAGCCGTACTTGCATTTTCCCTGAAATGTTACTAGGTCTTGAGGTGGGAAATTGGCAGTACAGATTTCTCAAAATATCCATCCCTGCTCCCATTCACACATGACCCTATGCAGGAAATGTTCTTGAACAGGGATAGACTGTATGTGTGAAAGGGGCATAACACAAAGGATATAGCATTGTTGGTGTAAGTGGTCTAAAGAGGTGGAGAGACTGGACCATGACTCATCATTCAGAGCATTTCATTATGACTACTGTGAGAGGCACAAGGTAGCAATCATTGAAACTCTCCTTTTGGTTTTTTTGGCACTGGAATGATGGGAGCAGCTTTGACACATTTGGGAACAATCACTTGGTGAAAACCAGGCATTAAAAATGTCTGTCAAGACATTCTGGAGTTGCTGTGCTATCCAGTCCTGCAGCTTTACCGTTGTATAAAGTATCCTTCCCTTTAGCAGTAGACCAACCGGTGTATTCATTGAATGGCAGTTTGGCAAAAAAAATGAATGCAGTGCAGCATAAAAAGTTTGTACTGGCTCTACCTTTTTAGGAAGCAATGCAACACTACACAGCAATGCAGTGTGTTGATCATTCAGAACTGTGCTTGCATACAGCATATTTACTTAACTGGGTATAAAACCCTAAAGCGTGCACTTGTAGCATTGTGCTAATTTTGCCTCACAAGTCTGAAAAAATTAATGCTGCCATGATAACTTTTGTCGGGCAGTCTGGCCTGAAAGGAGTATAAACCAATGAGGCTTCCCATAATGTTTAATAAGCCTTCAAACTGAACTTCCTGGTTCATATTTAATCTTTTATTTTTACCTTGTGTTGTTTTGCTGTAGTGCTATGGTCAATCTGAAAGTCTGGTAAGAGACTTAGCTCACGCTGGTCAAGTGTCTATCTTGTTCTCTATGCTCATATCTAAATGTCAGACCAAACAACAGGGACCATTTAGAGATCAGAATAAACACCATAATGGCTATTTTATGATGAGTTTAATTCTGATAGCACACAACCATGAAGAACATCAGGATGGCAACACTGAGATGATAGCGGGAGAAGTTGATATTGTAGTAGCAGTAACATGGTACACCTTTGTGGTACTTTGTGGTGTGGCTGTAATATAGTTATTGTTGCAGTCTTAACTACAACAAGGTTATTTAGGGCTGAATAACTACGCTGCAGAGGTGCCAAACTCTTTGATGCTCTCCTCATTGTAGAGATCTAATCTGGTCACCATAGGTGGTTCACAGCACAGACAAGACAGTGCTCCCACTGTGGCTGTTATGGTAATGAAACTGTGTGTCTATGTGTGTGTGTTGCAGGGTAGATGGGTGCATAAAGCTCCATTAAGTGATTACCCTCCACCCACAGCTCCCATTTAGCCCCAGACCATGCCATTTGGTGGCCATGTACCACCTCCCTATTGTCACTGAGCATGTGTGTGTGCATGTGTGTGTGCTGGTTGGCAGGGGGTGGAACATCTGCTGATTGTAACAAGTGGTGTTTCCTTCTCCCCCTTTTTCGTACCATTAGAAGCCAAAGCAAGTGCGCATGCATGTTTGGCATGTGCATATACACAAATCATAACACCCCTTTGTGACGGTTGGAATCTGAGTCAACCCTCTGCTGGATTGCCCGAGGGAAAAGGTGGCTCAGCATTCTGCCCTGTCTCATCTGTGTGAAGGGACCAACAGAGATGAAAGAGAGAGAGGGACAGGGCTCACCAAAGGTTATGTAGATTTCCATATGTTCAAACATGAAACTACAAAAATCTTACTGCACACAAAGCAGAAATTTAGCACGCCATACATGTTTTTTTTACACAGTGTTACATTATGCAGTCAACTTTTCAGACCTACCTGGTAAGAATACAGATTTTTTATACAGCACTAGTGTTCAAGTCTCTTGCCCTTTTCACAAGCAGATCATTTTCTGGTGTTTTGAGGCTTCAAACCAACAGCACTCTGCTCTCTAGCCAGTGTTTTAAATTTTAAGCTGCTTCTCCACCGCAGTTTCAAAACTTGAGTGTTCAAATATGCCAAATTAGTATGCTGCATACATGACAGTTCCACAGAATGTTTTCTTCTGTTCAGCAGCAGATTTATACACTCTGGCTCCCAACTGTCTGTTGCCCCACTGTAGAGAATCAGATAATGCTAGACTAATTGGCTTGCTAGTTAGCCTTTGCAATTGCACCAGTAGAAAACATCAGCTTTGAGTATTTTAATAACATGGTTTGAAGTGAGATACTGGAAGAACACTGTCATTATGACAATTTTGGTTATATCCTCAGGAATCTGAGTTGAATAGTTCACTAGGGTTGACTATCATTCAAAATTTTGGTGCTTGGCGGTTTCCAGTACTCAATGCTGCAGACCCAGTTCTGAAAAGTACTCAGGTTTCCCAGCTGTATAAGAAACCCATGTAACCAGTAGAGCTGCAATGATTAGTCGATTACTTGATTAGTCAATAAACAGAAAATTAACCAGCAATAATTTTGTTAAGATATTCATTGTTTAGGTCATTTTTCAACAAAAAATGCCAAATATTTGATGGTTTCATGTTCTCAAATTTAGGAATTTACATGATAGTAAATTAAGTATCTTTGATGTTTGGACTGTTGGTTGGACAAAATAAGACATTTAATGACCTCACTTTTGACTGTAGGAAATTGTGATGAACATTTTTCACTGTTTTCTGAGGTTTAATAGACCAAAACAATTAATCAATCAATTGAAAAAATTATTGTAAGATGAATCAATAATGGAAATAATCGTTAGTTGTAGCCCTAGTAGCCAGGTTCATGTATGTATGTCGTGTGGGGATCGTTCTCCATGTCATCAGTCCATGCAAGCATGGTCACTCTAAGTGTCAGTGTTTTTCTCTTCTTCACTTCTCTCTACTTCTGTTTTCTCACCATTCTTTCCAGCCCTCTCATTTTTCTCGTGCATGCATCATTTATGCTTTCTCATGTGGATCAGGCCTCTGAGTCATGCCCCAAAATACTTCATATTTCTGTGCTCGGAATTGAAAAGGGGGTTGTGAAGCCATAGGAGACCGTGTAGAGGACTACGTCATCGGTGGAGGACAAACTTCCCCACGTAGCTTCCTCGAGTCTCTCTCTGTCCTTCCTTGGTTGTCCCTAGCAACAGCAGAAACCCCGTGGCATGATGCATGAAGACACAGAAATTACTTGCATTTTTCTTTCCTTCATTTGTTAGAACAACATATATACCCGGATCATTTATTGTTGTTTGTTACACAGTTACAGGCTACAGTACATTGACTGTTTTTGTGGGCATGCGTGCATGTGTTTTGATGCAGCAGTAGTGGCTCTGAGTTCCCTGTTCAACAGTATGACTGCCAATATCTCAACACTTGTTTCCTTGATCATCTTCTTGAAATGCTAATGATGAATTTTTTACAACGCCCACCCACCCATCTTAGCCAGTGAAGATGTCGAAGCTGTTAAGCCACGAGCCAGCCAGCGGTAGGCGAACACCCTCACAGCAAATCTCCAAGGCTTCATTGTATGTGCCAGTAGCTGGATTATGCTAACTCTTAGCTTTGGGAGTCTCACTCCTTCTCTGTCTCCCTCTGAATTTTAGAGGTCAACATCCGGAAGAGATGTAAGTCTCTCGCTCGGCTCATCCAATCCCAGCTCGGCAGGAATCTCTCAGTCCCAACCTGTCTGTCCTTTGCTCTCTATTTCCCAGCTTGGTCAATGGAGCTTTTGTGGGGGGGGTGTATTGAATTAATTAGGCCTATAGCGATGACAGTGTCTTAGCCCGTGGGCCTTAGCCAAGGCTCTGCTTTTCTATCCCTTTTGAAACACTGGTCACAATTCCACTTCCTTGGTTTTCTAAGAGCAGCAGTGTCTAAATGGAGTCAAAATCAATGGTCGCTTTTGTGTGGAAAGTGAACTGACAGTCGGCTGAACGCTCGGGCTCGGCTGAGGACTCTCCAAGGTTGACATTCTGTTAAAGACTTGGTGCTTGGGAATGAGTGAACTGACACAGTTTGTTTGATAGACTTCGAGGGGATTTGTTTGACTTTAAATCAATTTCCTGAGGCTGCACGAGTGTCTGGTCACTAACGGTGAGTTTGGAAGTTTGTGGGGATGGGAATGTGATCTACGGGAAGAATTTCCCTCAGATTTTCCCCTTTACTGGAGGGCAGATACACATACGGTAGTCTTTAAAAAGACATATAATGGAAGAATAGGCTGTGATTGTGACAGCTGGGTGACCGAACTGATGCATGTCAAAAATATTTTGTGTGAGATATTTAGTGTCTTCAGACATGGGCAACATGAATGTCTCTCTGCATGTGCTGCATGCTTGTGTGAGTTTAATTCATGCTTGCTGGAGTTAAGATCTGCACATGTTTGATTTATCACCAGTGTCACTGAACGTGGCTGCAGTGGGAGCCTTTCCCCCTATCCTCACACATCTATTTTTACTAGCTTATTGCTTACCAACCCACTAGAGACAGAGTGATTGCGAGATAAGACTAATAGATCAAGAGATGGGAGAGAGGGAGCGTAAGGGGAGGAAGCAAAGAAGAAGGGAAAGTCAGATGTTTGTCAGAACAGCCAAGATGAGAAAGATATTTTGCTGTGATCACGGTCGAGATGCTTAAATTTGTATCACTTCTTGAGCCACTGATGGAATAATTTTCTTTTTGTAGAAGGTTACAATAAAATGAAATAGAGAGCGAGCAGAGAAAGCAGAATGAATATTCAAAAGACAGGTAGAAAAAGAGGTAGTATGATTTTACCATCAGGTAGATCTGCAGCGTTGTCAGCGTCTCAGGATTGTCTCTGCTGTAAAACTGTTAACCATTGATGCCACTCTGGCCAACTGTCAGCAGTCATTAAAGACAAGTGCTAGAATCTCACAGGCTACATGCCAAACCACACACACACACTCACATTTCTCCCCCCACATATGGCAGGATCCCATGAAGGTGCTACTATGATAACTCACACTGTACCCCAGTGTGACGGAACATCATAGCCAACAATGGATCATCTCTCTTTTGGAGTCTGCTGTTGCTGTAGAGTGATAAACCTTTTTTCTTAACTGACATGTTTCTGCCATCACTATATTCATGACTTTTATCTACCAATAATACAGTCACTCATGTTTTTTACCTTTTTTACCTTTTTCTGACATTTTATAGGCCATGCATCGATTAATCCTTAGTTGCAGTCCTACAATAAAGAGAATTTCTTAAACACTTTACATCCCTACTAACACTGGAAATTAGGAAAATGTTAGACAAGTATATTGATGCAGTTTTCAGATTTTCAGTTTTCAGTCTTCACAATTTATCTAATAGTATTATAAGGATTCAGCTGTCTCTGAAATCCTCAGCTGTATTCCTTGTTGTTCATTTTAGTTTGCTAACTTCTACTATGTCTCTGTTTGGATGTCCAGGTACAACCCGCCCCCCACGTGAAGGTGAAGTTTCTGGCGTGGACTACAACTTCCTCTCAGTTGAGGACTTCCTGGAGTTGGAGAAGAGCGGAACCCTGTTGGAGATTGGAACGTATGAAGGTAAATTATAAAAATCATGCATTTGTTCGAGTGTATTGTAGGTAACTTCCATGGAAAAAAAACTTGCTGGGGTTTGCTAACAAGAGGGAACAGAGCCAGATACAGATACCTCATACAGAGACAGCAGTAGGAACTGTCTAAGGTGAAGCAGCTGTATAGATCCGTTCAGCCTGCCTACTCTTGGCAGGGTATGAGCTCCTCTAAAGATACGGTATGTTGAAGAAGTAGATATATAAAAGAGTAAAGAAAAAATAATCTCAAATCACCCTTTCTTGCATTTCAGAGTCCATTTTGCATTTTTGTTATCTTTGTGAATAAACCATGCTACATGGAAGATGTGACCTCGACATATTTCCAGTGTAGCTTACAAGGGAGTTTGGAGCTATAAGGTTCCAAAGTGTAAGTTTCCATTATATAGAACAACAGTAAACATCCATAGCATTTTTTCACGGGGCTGTCATAGACGCAGGTATAGTGGGGCCCTATTACTTCCACAAAGTCTCTTCATTAATTACACACAAAACAGGCTTTTACAGATTAGCTGATCTTATGTTCATATATATCATTCAATAAAACACACTGGAACTTAGTGGATCGACAGAAAATGAATCGCTATCTATTTTCATAATCGAATAATCAATTTGAGTAATATTTAAAGAAAAAACAAAAATTCTCTCATTCTAGACTCTTTAATGTGAATATTTTCTGTTTTCTTCAGTTTTCTGTGATAATAAACTGAATATCTTTGGGTTGTGGACTGCTGGTCGGGATAAAACAAGACATTTGAGGTTGCACCTTAGGCTTCAGGAAACAGTGATTGGCATTTCTCACCATTTTCTGACATTTTATAGATTGATTAATTGAGAAAAAAATCAATAATGAAAATAATTGTTAGTTGCTGCCCTAAAACACACAATCCGTCAATAGTACAAATGGACTGGACAGTTTCAGTGACTGTACTTAGCAGTTCTCAGACATGACATTCTCTGTGTGCATGTGTCAGTGTATCAATAAGTGCATATGCTTTAATTATCAGCATTGAACCTAACTTAGTTGGAATGGCAGGAAATATCTAAGTCCTCCTGTACTTCCAGCCAGCACTTAGAGCTTGCCCACCCATGGTACACTGTCAGTAAGCAGGCATGTTGCACCCCTGTCCAGGCCAATCAGCCTACTTCTGGACAGGTGCACCTGCTTGGCACAGCAGGAGGGAACCATGTACCCTCTGCGCCTCCAGCCAGTGCTCAAAACATGCCCGCCCCCGCCACAGAGAGGTTTTGGTGCCAATCCCTGTGAGTCAAAGAGCACATGCTCAACATTCAACAACCAGGCTGAAAAACTCTAATGCAGAAGAGGCAGATATACTAATGTCTCCTCAATATGACATAATGCCATGCAGCAAGAAGACATGTTGTATTTTGAGAGGGTTTTTCTCAAATGGAAACATTCATGTTTACTTGCTCTTGGTCTGTTACAGCTATCATTCTGTCCACCATAAATGTAGGTCAGATAGCCTACAGCAACATGTTTACCTCCTTTCTCTGGGGGTTGTTGAACATAACACATCACTAGTTGAAGTACAGTAGAAGAAGATGAAGAGAGGTGAAACTTGAGCATCAAAAAGCTTGTTTGAAAGTTGAAAAGGTTGCTGTCAAAATCTTGACATGAATTGTCTTTCACGTAAGCAACGTCACAAAGGTACATTCATGAAAAAATGATGTGGTGAATGCTGGAGTTTTTTTGAGGGACTGAGAAGATGTCAGCAGTCAGTCAGTGTTTGGTATGTTGATATGTTTTGTATAGGCTTAGTCACACAGACAGGCATACACACTCAGTCATTCAGTATATGATCCTTTCTTGCTGCCAAGATTGAATAATCTGTGTATGTTGGTGGCTACGTTCGTCATGTGTGGGGTGTCTAGTCTTGGTAGGTTTCAATCATCTTTCCCCATCTTACAGTAAAGTCACTGTCCACAGTAGACGCTAACTTTTCAGGACAAAATCATTTGAATACCTTTGTTATATACGATGTTAGTTACTGTTACTTGTTACTAGTGTTCAGATATAGTTTAAATCTACTCTTAATAGGACAGTTTTCATTGACCAGCTCTCAACAGCGAAGCCAAAAAAACAGTAATCATGACACAAAGGATGTGTCACACACCACTTCTGCTTCACTGATAAATCAGTCACCACTGACACACTGGAAGGACTGTAAACAACAACACCATTCAGTCAGAAAATGTTTAAAGTGTCTGCTGTGTCCACTTAGCTTGTTCAGTGTTCCATAATAATGGCTTTCCCTCTGACTACATTCCTCTATCTTAACCCAGGAGAAGCAAACAAGGCTGATGGACTTGAGACTAACAACATATTTACTCCCCTCCACTAATGACAGTATATAGAACAGCAGAAACTTTAAAAAATCCCCCCTTTATTTTAAAGACTAAAAAATTCAGTTTGTGTATTTTTAGCTGGTTTAACTTGAAGATGGGGTGAAAAAAGATGTCATCATCACAGAGAGGGTTGGGATTATAACCAAAGAGTAGTCATTGATACAACACATCAGATGAACCACTTTTTGTTTGCCAACTGTCAAAAATTACAAGGATACTGAAACCAAGGTAACATATGAATAAGTGTTTTAAAAACCATGTGATACAGACCTATTTTGTCATGCAGTGGCACAGGGAAGAGAGGGACCAACAGGTTGAGATTGGTGGATACCTCTCTGAGCCTTTCCCATCTCCTGTGGAGTGCCTCAAGACAGTATTCTGGGCTCCCTCATCTTTTTGCTTTATATGAACGGCATGAAAGCAGCCTGCTCAGTTCAGCTATCTTGGTGTCTCATAGGGATAAAGAGAAGATACAGGAGATATTAGTTGATGAGTAAAATAGAATAGAGGACCTCGCTATTTGGAAATGGGCTTCTTTTACACCTAGATCAGAGTCGATTCTGTTTGGTTAGTGTCAATAGTTTCAAAATCCTCTGCTAATTACTTGAGTTAAAATTTTACAATCCAGGGCATGCTGCTATTGCTTTGGCAGACAGTCTGAAGTTGTTAGCCTCCCGTCTGATTCAATGTTATTTTGACTGTTCTGTTAGTTCATGGTACTGGTCTCTTACAAAAGCTTTGAAACAAACAAGTAGAACAAAACAGACTGCTTAGAGTCACCCTTGTGCTTGAGTCATGTGGGTAGGTGTCAGTTCTTACAGCTTCACTGGCTTCCAGTGGAGAACAAGGGACATCATTTTCAATTATGTTTATAGGATTTTACATAGAAATGCTCCCAGCTACATTTGCAATTATTTTAAGAATGTGGGGGAAGTTATAGTCATCACACTAGAGTGGATACCCATTGTTTTGGATGGAGACACCAGGAGAGGATCGGTGGGAACAGACAGTCCTGAGGGAGATATTAGCTGATAGAGAAGTTTTAACTGACCTATGATTTTCCATTGGACTGTGAAAACTGTTTTCAAGGTGTCAGCTTCCAACACACCTGTTGATTCCCTTAAAAAAAAAACTCTATAGAATAAGTTTGATGTGCACATTGGTTTCTGTGGTTATTTTTGCAACAGTCTGGTGTTGTTTGCACAAAGTTTTTTAAAAGGGAGTGCAGAGCTGCTTTTCCTGCTGTGCGCCGACACCAAAATAGAGCCCTGCAAGTCACAGACAAGCACAAAGGTCCACGCACCTGAATATTTTCATTATTTTATTTTAGGTCTATGTACTACTATTATATCCTCTCATGCAACCAATTTTTTTGCTTAAGCTCTGCAGCTACGAAGTTCAAACCATGATTCATCTGTGAGCAAGAGTATCTATCAATCTTCAACAGGAAAACTGTGGTGTGTTTTGGTCCTTGAACACAATGATTAATTGAAAATGTTTAGACTGGTTTTGGCATTTAAAACTATTTGGAAACTGCTACTTTCCTATTTAAGTTATACTTTGCCAATTTGTGTTTCGACTGTAGTTTTGCCACCTGCAGCAGAATATAATTTTTCCATTGCCTTTATGTCTTGGATGCAAATGCAGTTCTGTCTCATTAAGATGTTGGATTTATGTCTATCTTCAGATGGTACAGTCTGTTTAGGTCTGCCTGGTCTTACTTTGGATGAAAATGACTCAGTTTGTGTTTCTGCAGGTTTTGCTCTCTCCGTTTTGAAATAGTCAGTTTAGCTTAAATGTGGCACTGGTGAACAATTTGGCTGCACAATGTTCCACTAAACGTTTTTTATGAACTGCTTGAAAAAAAGTATTACTTGTGCATTGGGAAGATTATGTTTTAATATTTTAACAAAAATATATGGTCAACCAACTGAAAATCATATTTCAATATCATGTAAGCATTTCTCAGAGAAGTCGTGATTTGTCTTAGTTCTAGATAAGTGCATTGAATTAAAAGAGAGGCAGTGTGGCAATAATATTGTAAAAGTTTTGATAAGTACTTAATATTTTCTGGTACTGCATGAATCACAATGTATAAACTTATGTTGGACCAACAAGGAAGACATTTAGTTTTACTTTCACACACACACACACACACACACACAGACATGCACATTCTCACAGACAAAACTCAGCCTCACTATTTGCATACAAAGGCTTTGACCCCCCCCCACCCCCCCAAACACACACACACACACACACACACACAACCCTTTTACCCCTCCATATTGCCCTCCTACTAAAATTCCCTTCTTTTCTCTGTCTTTTTTTTAATCCCCCCCCCCCTCCCTGCCTTCTTCTTCGTTGCCTAGGTAACTATTATGGGACGCCCAAGCCACCGGTGCAGCCCCCCGGTGGGAAAGTGATTAGCAATAGCAGCAGCGGCGGTGATGCCCCACTGCCAGACGGACTCAGCGGTAGCCTGCCGGGCTCGCAACACTCCACTCCCCGACGCTCCAAGTCCTACAATGACATGCACAATGCTGGAATAGGGCCTGGAGAGCAGCAGCAGGAGGACGACGAGGACCTCCCTGACATGAATAGTAGCTTTACAGGTACGTACGAGGGGCAGGAAGTCCAGGAGGATGGAGAGGAAATTTTCATTTTGGTGGAAGCCACTTTCTTGGAAGATGAGCTAGACTAAAGACACAAAGTTGAGGAAGTGGAATAAAGTGGCATGTGATTCAAGGTGATGTAAAGTTATAAAATTAGAAAAACAAGTTGGAAAGAAGAATCTTTACTGTAAGTAGACGTCAGTTGTGTCTCACAAAAACCTGAAATCCTAGAAAGACAAACTTCTAAGTGCATCCCTGGTAAAATGGCCCTCGTCTTTCATTTCGAATGCGCAAAAAGACCATGTTAACACCCGGCACTAAAATGAGTGTGATGTGATTTGATCACAGCTGGACATCTCGAGAAACAGTAATTGTCGATTAATCAGTTGATCAACTGAGAGAAGCTTTTGACAACCGATTAATTGTTTGTGTAATTTATTGAGTAAAAATGCCAAATATTTGATGACTGCAGTTTCTCAAATGTGAAATAAACACTCCACAGCTTTTACACATCAAGGTTGGTTTACATTTAATAAGGAATACTATGTGTCCTGTGAGGACGGTAGTTGAATGGATTCTGTGATTCTCAAAGGAGCTTTGTCAAGTGTGAGAAAATAACCTGCTTGGACTTGGGGAGCCTGCATTACAAACTGGTGTTATTATGTTTGTGGGACTGAGAGGATACAATGAGAGACACTATTGAGATGCAAGAAACTTTATTCAGATGCAATACTAAATAGCTGGAATACCCTTTAAAATACCACTGTTTTTTTTAGATAGTTGGTTAGACAAAATAAGCAATTTGAAGACATCACATTGGACTCTTGCGTGTGACATTGTGATAGACATTGTTGACATTAACCAAGCAACAGATTAATCTAAAAAATAATAGATAATGAAAACAATCATTAGTTTCAGCCTGAGACGGCTCTGAATACTTGTGCGAATACACCCAAAACACATTGAACTCCATTGAAAATTGTAATGTGAGCGCTAAATCTCCCAAATACAGTTGATTTGCGTATGCCATCACGTTTTGAAGAATGTATGCCAGCTGGGGTACCAAACAGCCTGCATGGTCCTCTTCTCTATAGCATTTTTTTTCCGTCAGGGGTTTCACACAGTGAACAGGGAGGTGAAATCCAATAACAAGTCACACAGTTTTTTCCACCACCTTGCAATTTTTACTGCAACCGATCAACAGCTGTCATGATTACTCGTTATGGTTGTAGTTGCAGCTGTATGTCTACTCCATGTTCTGGATATGCTTCCTTAGCTGGTGTGGACGCCTTTAAAACAAACAGACCTGAAGTGAGTGAGTCCACAGGCAGCTGCTTGCACAGCCGTCCTCGACAGCAGCCTGAGAACATGCTGTGGTCTATTTAGTTTGGAGTATAACACCAGAATGCGATCCTTCTTCGTGCAGCTCTGTTTGGGAGAAGAGAAAAAGGAGAATCTGAGTGGTGATGGATAAAGTGGGAGGGGATGGTAGGTGGCAGGAAATGAAGGAGAAAGAGGGAGTGGTTGGGAAGGCGTAAAGGGGGCAAGTCTGAAAAGGATTGGGGAGAGAGAGAGAGAGAGAGAGAGAGAGAGAGAGAGAGAGAAAGAAAGAGAAGCAAGGGAGGTTTGCATTTTGTGAAGGAGGATAAGCTCAGAAAATGAAGAAGTAGGAGAAAGAGCACAAAGGAAGTGGAGAGAGAGAGCGACAGAGAGAGCACTTTGGTGTGGTGAGGGGCTGCAGAATACAAGAGCTCCTTTGATTGGTGAGTAAGGGATCTCTGGGTTTGACTACATCTGCCTGTATCTATGCATCCAAAAATGTAAAATAGTGCCATCTGGCTGTGAGCAGCAGAGGGTGGATGACTGACTAACCTCCATATTTGAAATGATTCTTAATGATGTTATTAGTACTCGGTGGGTCATTTGTGTTTGTGCGAGTGAGAGGGAGATTTTATTTGCTTGATTTAAAATGATTGTAAGCACAATGCTGACATCAGAGCTGGTTTGATAAAGGGACTCTGTCTGATTTTGAATTCTCTTACTTGCTGAACTCATTTTGGATATTACCTCTGTGTGTTAGTAGGTCAGTAGGCATTGTAAGGCGGTTGACTCAGCCCTTAAGCCGTTTCTACCGTGTGTTTTTAGAAGGTGGGACCAAAAGTTGTTTATTTGCCTTCTGTGATTGTGTGAGCTATGAAGGTGTCAGTCAAGTGTGAGTGTGAAAGTGAGATAACAGGAAGCCAGGTGATAGCACTTCATAGGTCGTGGAGCAAGGTGTGAACTGCCCGCTCAGCTGTCTTCATTTATGTAAATGTATAGCTTTAGGAAGTAGTTCAGGTTGTCGGCTAAACAGATATACCCCACAGTACTGTGTCTGTAAGGTTTAGTCCAAAACTAGATGTGTAAAACTTTGGAAAGTCCTTGTGAGTCATTAAAAAAGGGCTTTGATTGGCAAGACCAAGATTTCTAAAAACTCAAACTACTCTAATCTTGGAAGTATTTGGATTGGAACTATTGGACTCAGAAATCCATTTTTACTCATTTCTCATAAACATTTTTTTCCATCATACCTCACAGTCTGTCACATTAGCAACCTGATTAAAACCTGTGCCGTTTCTAGTGCCGTTATGTTCCTTTTCACTAAAAATAGACTCAGATTATCCAGGGAGCTACGTATGCAGTGGAAATAACAGCTGTTGTTTCTGAGAAAGACATTTTTAGTCGATCATGTATCGAGGCTCCTCTCGATGCACTCAGGTTGTTTTCACAGCTATTTTTGTTTTTTTGTTCCTGAAGGCATTACCAGCTTCCCGTTATCAGAATAAGCCTAACACCACACCATGTTTGTCTTCACTCTTCCAGGAGACTCCAGTGAATTAGACGAGATTCATCACTCGGTGCGACCCTTTGCCCCCCGCCAGAGTGAACCGTCCTACCCTGGGACAACCCCCTCACCACCGTCCACCACGGAGAGCACACAGCAGTCACACCCTCACCTGAGCCATCCTCCCCCTGAGGACCCACTGGGACCTCTGCCTGACAACTGGGAGATGGCCTACACCGAGAATGGAGAGGTCTACTTTATAGAGTAAGTACCCCAGGATATGCACAAGTAATACAGTACGTCAGTGTTCACTTTTTGCTGAGATCTGCTTCAGCTTGGATAAGTCATTGTGTAAACATCATCTAATTGTCCTGACAGTCCAAAAGAGGGGAGATCTTCAAGTATTTTTGTGCCTGTATATACTGTCTAATGTTTAACTCCCATTGTCAGTAAAAATGAATGAGATAAAATAATGAAATAAAGAATAAAAAAAAGATAAATGTAGGTTTGCGTAATTCTGGACATAAAATCGCTGAGTTTCAGTTTGGAATAGGACATCAAATATAGAACCAAAGCAAATGTTCTCAGGCCTGTCTCATATAGGATTACCTGTTATCTATAGTTTGAAGGTGTGGATCCATGTTTCCACTTAGTATGATATTTGTCATTGTGGACGGTAATCAAAAGTTTTAGAAAGTGTAGATTTTTGAAAGACATTTTATGGGGCATAAACCAAGCACACATTTACTTTTTCTAGGATCTGACACACATGCAGCTGCTCTACCTTCAGCCTTATAACTTAACATATTAACTTGAAATTGGGAATATTAAGTCTGCATGATAGTAAGTTGGGGGGAAAAAAGTAATTTGACTGAATTTTTATGCCCTCCACGTCATGATAAGCCAGTAGATCTTCTTATAAAAATATTTATAAGATGTCAACATCTTATAAATATTTCTTTCTACATGCCAGATGTAAAGAAATACATATTTTTTTCCTTCAGAATTTTTATCACCTCCAGGTAATTTTATTTGTGTGTGTTCTTTTCAGCCACAATACGAAGACCACCTCTTGGATAGACCCTCGGTGCCTGGACAAGCCTCAGAAACCCCTGGAAGAATGTGAAGATGATGGTACGTCCATGTGTGTGTGCATCATTAGCAATGTGTGATTACCAACGCTGTATTTGCATTAAATTCTAGTGTAAGAGAGTTGATTAGGTTGGGTTATAAAATACCCAATATTTAATAATTGACTAATTTCATGGTGATGTGTTGTGAAAAATCAAACAAGTTGGTGCCAGAGTCGTGGTTCCCACCAGTAGCCCTTAGGTGTCAGTGTTGGGTCACAGAAAATGGCGAGCAGGCCTTGCGTGCGTTCTTTCAGCTGTGTATCAGAATTGAATTCCAAGGAATTGACTGCATCATTTGCATCATTTAGCTCAAATATGCATCCTTGATGCACACATGTTTTCAACCACAAACGCTTGCATATAGACACACACACACACACTCACACAGACACACACACCACACAGCGTTTTTCATGAGGTAATGTTATTCATGCAGCCATTTAGTTTCCTCTGGTAAGGTGCACAAACATTCACAAATTGAAAAGTGATAAATGTTGTCATTACTTGCTTAATGATTTTGGTTGAAAGAAATTCTACCACAACTCAAAGCCATTGCTGCCTCAAAGCACACACAGAGATTCAGTCATCTGGGGGGAACTATGCCTTGTGATTTTTGTAAACATAGATTTTTTATGTGAAGGTTGGGGCTCTGGCTTTGATTAACTCTTGCCACCCTGTGGACAGATGTGGTTATTACATTTGACTGATTCATAGATTCACCTTTCTCCCTCTCTGCCCCCCTCCTTTCTCTTTCCCTTTAACAACAATCCCATGGTGCTGTGCTGTCCAACCCGCTGAGTAGAAGGGGTGCATACAGAGGAGCTGGACAATGACTTAGGTATGTACATCTTTAACACCACCCAGGGTCTGTCTATCCTGCATTCACCGTGTCACCTTGGTTCTGCACACAATTGATTTATTGTTGCACTTCAAAGAGTTTCAGCTAAATTTAAAAGGTGTGAAATGGGTCAGTGAAGATAATGGAATCACCACCGTTAAAAATGCACATCTACATAATGCTCAACTCCGACGCCAACAACAACAACCCCACCAGCAGTGGCTCATACAGAGTCATTTGACAGTTGGTGAGCGATGACTCTGACAATAACTCTCTAATTATCTAAAAATGAGACATTATGCCGCGCTACCAGAGACTTGACCTTTACCTAACCTTACCGTCTGTATGTGGCTTTGATTTTTGACAAACACTGAAAGCTGACCATGAACACAACTGTCAACATACCCGCATGCCGCCAGACACACAAAACACTCACACATCAGCAGGCCCTCATTTCATACATAAGAGACAGAGCTGATCCGAGGAAGATTGTCGTAATGATGATTTCCTAATGGGTGTCTGTCGGAGTCAGACAGCAACAGGCCTTTTTTTTTTTCCTGGAACCCATCAGCACACTAACTAGCCTATCAGACACAGCAGCGCAGCAACTTGTGCCGGGATAAATGGTGTCTGGAGACTGCGCCCTGCACCTTTATGCACTGGTAATGAATGATGTCATTCCATTACAGGAAATATCTGATGAGTGATTATACTAGCCCTTTGTGATGGTCATGTTTGGGCATGACTTGGAAGTACATTGAAAAACAGGGACAAAAACAGAATTGAACATTAAATACACACTTTTTTATATTTTACTCTTGTAGAATTAGGAATGAGGCTCACTACATTTAGTTTTTGTCGAGTGAAAATCTATTAAAAATGTAAACATCCCAGAAAAACAGCTTTTGTTTTGAGCTTGACTTGTATGGATTTTGCATTTTTTTTTTTGTAAAATGGGATTTGAAAGGTTTTCTTTAGCCCTAGGGTCAAAGAATTTCATGAAATACTATTGAAATCAGTACTTCACACTCTATATATTTTTCCATCTTCTGTTAAAGCTGCATTAAATCAATATTTTTATATTAACCTTAAATCAATGACAAATATTTTTATATTAACCTTAAATAAATGTAATGTGAAAGGGGCAGACTGCAGAAAAAATTCACTTTACAGCATCTTTACTCTCTTCTAACTCATTAACAACAACAAACAGAGAAAGAAAGAACACCATATGCAAAAAAAAAAAAAAAAAGCGTTGAGGCACTGGGAAGGCGAACCTTCAGTCTTTTTAAGCATCTTAAACAGCTGCCATGTTCTAATCATCAGATCAGACAAGTCCCCTGTCCATAAGACAGCTCCCCCTCAGGATGAACATGTTCAATAACTATCGATCAACACAATCCAATACAGGTAGGCAAACAAACGCAATTAACTTCAGTTCTCTGAGGAGGAGCAGACTCTGGCATGTTATGAACGCCAGCAGCTCACACACACACACATAGACACACACAAAGTCTCTCTCTCTCTGTAGCGCATGCTTACTCAAGAGAAATAAGTCACAGCACTGTATCAAGAGAATAGCATACAAACAGTTAAACATGTAATTCATCATGCTTGACTCCCTGTTGAATTCACAATATGTTTCTGGAAGGTGGGAGGAAAGCAACGCTCCGTTCCTTTCTTTAAACGTACACAGTATTGTTAAGACGGTTGCTTCACCAAACGACCTCCCTCTGTCTTTCCTAAACTCTCTCACGCACATACACGCGCACAGGTGCTCCTCCAGGAGTGGGACTAGCGCAGTGTGAAATCAAGTGGGTGATTAAAATTTTGCGCGAGGCCAGGCATAACCGCATTCCATTTAACGTTCCAGTTCAAAACATCTGAATGGTAATTCACCGTGCCCGCTTTTGTGGCTTCACCCCGTACAACAACTCTAACGCTGTAACCTTGCATTCCTCTTCTGCTGTATGTTTTTGATATTAGCTGCATTTAACTGGAGTAGAAAATGTGGAATAATAGCAACTTGAGTGTTTTACAAGCATCAAATCGACGACTGATTGTGTTGTTCTGAATCAGTTTCTCTTACATGCCAAGGCTATCTGGTCTGCCTCTCTGTTATGGTATTCGTCATGTACAGACAATTTAAACATTGCCATCCGGCTTTTTATTGCATCTGCTGCTGACTCCACTCCAACCAAGAGCCCTCCTCATTAGAAGGCAGAGGTAGGCTCTCCAAGTTGGATGATTGTAATTACCATCTACTCGCACACAGGGTGAGGCGTAATTGGCTGAGGGTAATAACATGTAAAACTGATAGATCACAGGAGAGTATTATTGGACAATCTGTGTTTTTGGCCAGTTAGAAGCCTCTGACATTATCTATGTGGAGGCCAGCCAATAATCAGTGCTGCTGTAATCAGACTATAGAACTGAATCAGATGGCTCTGTTGGAGATAATAGCATCACTCTTTATGGCAAACACACTGTTGAAATCACACCCTGCTGAAGTGGGCACAGTCATGTTCATATCTTTTCCTAATCGGTGTTGATTATGATGGATTTCTTTTCAGCGGTGGGTTGGGTTTCTGTGAAAGTCTGAAAGACATGCGTGTTTGCGTTACTGTGAGTAAGCAGCTGCTTTCAATGCCACCTTCTCAAATGATGTGAAGTTTTCAGGCGAGTCAAGGGTGCAATCTTTAGTCCACAAAGCAGGAGCCGGCGCAGGTGAAGTAATTTCACACCGAAGCATTGTGGCTTTCAGTACCAGTCAAATGTGTTGAACACATTTTCTCATTCTAGTGAATGCGAAGGTGTGTCTAAACTTTTGACTCGTGCTGTATATAAAAAGAAAATGAAGGACACAAATGTTATTGTAGAAGACTGCAGCCAGAGTACCATTGTGTTTAGCCAAGGTCAGTATCTTTTCATTAAATTAGCCATCAGATTATTTGTGTGAACGCTGAAAAGCATGTTGCTTTCATACTTTCCGAAATATTCAACATTTTCCGTCACTTTTGCTCCATTCAAATGACTGAACGGGATATTCATAATGTACACGTTTTCACACTTATTATTAGATTATGGTGATATATAATTTATCACAGCTCTTTTATTTTAAATCATACGGACACATATACATCAGTCACGCCTGAAGTCTCTGTCTCGCTCAAACTGAAATATTTTTTCGATGTGACTTTTAGTTTTTGAGTTATAAGAAGCTATACTTTCATGTTAATCTCTATTAAATGACCAGTCTTACCCAGGACTGAGACAGCAGTTAACAGCAGTTAGTGGATTCTTAACTGATGTGACTGTGCATTCAGTTGCAGTAGGAAATCCCAGTGCTCAAATCATAGACCTTTAAACAATTAATTTTAATACAGTACAGGACTGCTGAGGATGCACAGCTGAAGGAAATCCGCTAAATAGTTCACACACACACAACAGGAAATGAGGGATGGACCCAGTTTTTCAAAATAAAAGTGCTTATAGTTCAACTTTTGTGAGGGATTATACCTCAGCTGTTGTTTTATCCTTATTCCAACAAAGACAATTAAGGGAACCTCAGCTTCATCTCAGTACACTTAAGCTCATTTAATTCCTCACTCTGAAACTCCCATTTGAACTTCTTTAATTGCTTACTCTATATTTTGCATCCTTCATCCCTTTCCCACTTTTCTAACTATCCCTGCTGCTTCAGCTGCTTTCTCAATGCTTTTGCAACTCTTATCTACTGATTCATACTCCATTCAAACCTTAAAATGTTCCACATCTTTCACACATTTGGAGTTTTATTCAACTGTCAAATCCCATTCATACTTTTTTGAAAATATTCAACACAACTGATTGAGATTTTCTAATTTGACCCACCCATTTCCCACTTTTCCAACTCATTCGTACTCCTTCAGCTGCTTCTTCATCCAAATTGAAGCCAGCAATCCAGTTTAGCATCAGCCTTTCAAACAGCCGGCATTCACACCGCAATTTCTTCAGAAATTGCATTTTCTAGTGTAGGAATGTGCTTCTTTGTTCTGATCTTTGGACTATTTCAATGGTATGAGAAAAAGAAAAGGAAAGTAAAATCATGTCGTTAAAAAAAAAAACACAACCTTTGCACTCCACCACTAATCCAGATTTTTCTCACTTTGAAACCAGGTTTTGTTTTTCTCATGATGGTTTCAAAGCCTGAATCATTCCTCCCTCTCTCCCTCACTCACCTATTTTCCTCCCTCTAACATTCACCTGTCCTCCCTTCTGCCTTCCCTCTCTCTCTCTCTCTGACCCCTTCCCCCTCCTCCTTTCATCTTTCCATCCGTCCATTCACCCATCCATCCCTGCCCAAGGGGGTCTTGCTCTGTTCTTATCTGATGTGTGGAAATGTCAGCACCGTGAGTGAACAGGGGGACAGCCAGACAGCATGTGAAGCTGTTGAGTCACTCTGGCCCTGGAGACTGACTGACAGACACACACAATGCAGAGGCAAAAGGTCTCTACTGGCCTTGCCTTTAATGGCTCAATACATGGCCGCCAGCAACTTAACAGCCTCAAGGTTTTTCTTCTTTCCGTCTGTCTCATTGTCTCCGTTTTTTTTTTTCTCTCTCTCTTTTAGAACTTCCTCCAGGATGGGAGAAAATAGATGATCCAGTGTACGGGGTCTACTATGTTGAGTAAGTGATGCACAGCACAGTTTGTAAAGGCACCGAACACCACACAAGGATGCAAACTCAGTATGCAAATGCACACGCTGACGCTGCATGCAAGGCATGCAGAAAAAAGAAAAGGCCTCATTTTTCTTGTTGCACATAAATAGAAATGCATCCACATACTTTCATTCTAACAGAAGCAACTTTTGACCTTACTGTAAACAGGAGCAGCTGTAATGTATGTACAGTTCTGCTGTAAGATGTCATTAAATACAACACAGCCTGATTTCACTTCAGCTATTTTGGTCTTTTGTGTACTGGAAAATGTAGGCCATTTTGTTTGTGTCGTTATCATTTGGGAAAACATGCAGCAAGCGTGTTTGTGTGTGTGTGTGTTTGTGTGTGTGTGCACACATGTGTGCATCTCATCTTGTGTAAGACCCCTGGGCCTCAGCATTAATATGAATATGTTTCATGCGTTTTTGATGTTGTTCAAAGCAGCACCTGGGGGCTCAAGGCTGTGGCATTTCTATTTTTTCCCTCTTTTGTCTCTGCAATATTTTATCTAATATACATTATTCACCGTATCCTTCATATCTCAGCGCTGGTAGGTCAGTAGGAAACCTCCCAGGTTCTCCAAATATGTGTTTATAGTTTCTGTGAATTAAGCCATGATCAAAATGTGATTTATTTGATGCGATTAATGTGTCATGTACTGTACTTTCTCAATCATGTATAGAAGGATGCACGTATGTTGTGTTACTGTGTATTAATCAAGGCTTGTCGGCATTTCTCCACTCCCTCTCTTGACCCTATCTCTCTCTTCTATTACCTTATCTTCTCCTCTGTGTCTGTCTTCCATCTCTCCGCTTGTCTGTCCGCTCCACTTTTCTGCTTATATTTACCTGCTGTCCCACATCCCATTTTCTATTCTTATTTTCAATTTGTTTCCTATTATTCATTCCTCCTGTCCTTTTTTTTTTTTATTGCTTGTTCCCCAACCTACATCCAATCATCTCTCCTCCCACCCTCCCAAAGTCATATCAACAGGAAGACCCAGTATGAGAATCCAGTGCTGGAGGCTAAGAGGCGCAGGCAGCTGGAGCAGCAGCCTCAGCAGCCTCAGCCCCAAAGCCAGCAGCCACCTGAAGGTGAGCGCTACATCCGAGGTTCGTTCACAAGCCCCCACCAAGGGCGTCATTTCCTTTCTTTCTATTCATGTGCGTGCATGAGTTGTCTTCATACGTGTCTCTATTATGCGTGTGTGAATGATTGTGTCTGTCTTTATACCAATTATGGCTACAGGACTACTTGATGTTGCCTGCTACTGCTTTATGATTTGCTAAGTGCCCTTCCATAAAGGCATAACTATTATTTGCGGCTGTACCATGCAGCCTTTTTTGAAGTTAATTTCTGTTTTCTGCGTTGCCTTTGGATATTTGTTTGAAGTAATAACTTGAAAGCTTTTTATTTCAAGGAGAAAACAGGTAAGTTTCGACTGCAAATGATCTGACTGCTACACAGTTTCTTTCCTAGTTTATGTCAGTAAGCACTACCATTAATGACACTAATGAACTAGCATTCTTCAAGAAGATTTCTTGGTTAAGCTTGCACAGCTGCTAAAACTCTAATAGGTTGCTCTTGTTTCCTGTCTTAAACTTTACACATCTGCACGACATCCCGCAGAGAGATTAATTGTAAATGCAGGCCGGTCCGCACGGGAACTCTCCTATCGCGCTCCACCTTCTGCTCATTCAGCAGAAATCATTCGATTCCACTCGATTACCTGCTGACTTTTCTCCCGTCTGAAAGCTCAATCTCTCTTCAAAAACTCAATACCTTCAAGCGGAGCTTTTACCCACTTTTTTCACTTCTGCATTGATTCTATCTCACTGTTAAGAATATTAATGAAGGTTGTAATCTGACCTGTGCCGTGATGCTGTAACAAGGTGATTAATCAAAGTTGGTAGCCATTATGAAGAAATGGGTCGCTCTATTTTTACACACCAATGTTTTTATTCAATAGGGAGATGTGAAACAGTGTTAAAAGCCTCATGAAGTTTGTTCGACTTGTTTAACCTGGGTATACATGTTATCTCAGTGTTGCTCAGCAGGGAGATGTGAAAATGTAGAGTAGGTAAGGTCTTACATAATCTATTGAAACATTTTTAACCACTTTCTTTCACTTTCTTTGTGTGAAGTTTTTGTGACTATATAATTGGCAGATGCCATGACAGGAAATGTATTATTTTCACAGAGAAAGTTTAGCCCCTCACCATTTCCTAGCTTCAAGCGAAGCAAACTGGCTTTTTCCCCTCACGCACAGCACAGATGACAGTCTTGACACAGAGTCCTTAGCCCTGGTTTGTTAGCAGCCGTGCACCTGTCTAGACCCCATCTAGAGAACATGTGCCTCTTGCTGTTGCAGAATGGATCGAGGACTCGACGTTGGCAGGGGCCCCGCTGGCCAGCTACGCTGCCAACCACCAGGAGACCTACAGAGACCCTCAGACAGGACCCCCAATGCCCAACGCGATGGGACAAAAGCGTAAGTTCTCATCTCTGCAGACTACAATCTGAAGCCTCGTGAAAGCAGGATTACTCATTACTTTTCTGTTTTCAGGCAGTTTTACCCAGAGCGACTTGTTATGAGTTAAACAAAATTCAGCTCTCAGTGTAGTTTGTTTTCCTGAGCTGGCGCCTCGGGCAAAGTTTGCATTTTCATGATGGAGGACCTGTTGTGAACTGACACTGTAAAGCTGCTCTCTGTATGAGTGTCATCGTATAATCTTAATAGGTCAAATAAAATTGAACTCATTTGGTATTTACAGTAGACTTAATTTTTCCAAGAGAGTACATGAGGCAGTGTTGGTATTTTTTATGTGAAAACACACCACATGAATGCCAAGTACAGTTTTATTTCCCATTGTAACTGCATTTACTGCAGTCACATGTCGATTCTCACGGAACCTCTGTTATGTTGCCTGAATCAAATAATAGCCAGATTTTACTCATCATTTAGTGACACACACACACACACACACACACACACACACCTACAGACACAGTGTCTAGCCGTGCTGTGTGTTTCCTTCTCCTGGTTGCCAGCTCCTTTTATACCAGCCTCCCACTAGAAGCTTGTCTAATTAGCACAGCCATGGCAGAGAATTAACTGCCTCACCCTGTCTTTCCTTCTTACTCTCCCTCGCTGCTGCTCTGTCGGCCGCCTTTTCCTTTTCCCTCATCGATCTCTTTATTTTATGGCTCACATTTGCCGTCTCATTGGCTTTTGTCCTGTCTCCCACCACTCTGTGCTTTGGTTCAATTGTCGGTTCTGTCCATATTTCTGTCTTTCTATGTCTCTCACTCCGTCTTTCTCTCCCCCCCCTCCCACCCTCTGTGTCTCACTACTTTGTACAATCCTATGCCTTGACATTCCTCCAGAGAAAGGTGTCATTTGAACTCTCTTTATCTAACTCCCTGCTTTCATGTTTTTGCTGCTTCCTGGTCTGTTCTTACATCTCTGGATCCCTCGTGGATAAAGCTGCCATCTCAGTTCACAGTTTTATTACATCTCTCCTGTTTTGAAAAATGCTATTCAAAGGCATTGCGTACAAACACACACACACACACACACACACACAAACACACATACTTTGCAAAAGGCCACAAATGCAAGGACACTAACTGACTCCAAGGGTAATGCATTTTTCATTGAATGCGTAAGCTGTAGCACTACCGTAACCTAATGTGGTACTGCAGGTCACTCGGCACATATTGCTTTGTGGTCTCTTATCCTTAATGTACACTCACTCTGCCTCCTTCTCTGTGTTCGCTTTCATTTTTTTCCTTTTCCTCTGCCAACATCTCCTCATTCATTTGTGTAAAGTATGCGAAGTGATTCGTGTAAAGTAATTTTCTGTTACACTTTGTCTATTGATAAATGATTAGAGCTCAGCCTGTCCCTGTATTCAACTGTTGTTCTCAGTTTCTGACATTCTCAACTCTGAAGACAGCGAATACTTCACTGCATTTTTTGATTTGGACTGATTCCATCTCATACTGTTCTTTATTTCATCATAAGGAAGGAAGAATGGAGGACTGAGTAATTAGACTGATTTAGATTGCAGTGCTTGAGCAGTTCTCAAGAGTTAAGACCATTGTGAAATTAGTTTCATGGAGATTTCTGAGTTAATTAGCCCTTTACAACCAGTGCTGAACAATAGAGATGTGTTGTTCAGGTTGTTCAGTACGAAGTTGTACTTTCAGTAGCCATCCACCAAAGCAGAGCCTTCTCTCACACAAACCTGTTTGTAACCTTCACGCATTAAGGACGTCACTGGCATTTTGATGTTATTCTACAAAATTCTGGTACTTCTCTGTACTGCTTTGTGTCCTTTTTGGAGTATCAGTGTCTTCACTGCTAGGAGGGGAACTCCCTTTTGATAATGTTATTGAACTAGGCTTTTGATTCCACACACTTAAAAGTAATCAATGTTGTCAGTGTTTGATCCTTTACAAGCATCATTAGCTTTTCAATGATTGTTTTTTTTCTCCAGCCAATAATACTATAGATAATGAAATCAAATTTAGTTGTGAGATACTTCCAATACACTAGACCCACTTTCAATCTGTTCTCTGAGTGTACCAATGGTTGGAACTGATTTTATGCTGGGAATTACCCCCATTTTCTACCACATACAACCTCACTTGTCTTGTAAATTCCCTCTTAACCTATTTAATCTATTTATTATAATCAGCCTGTTTTGAATCATGTGTCATCAGACCAGAACATACCCACTGGGTGATTACCCAACCATGGCCAACAGCCATTACGCTCATTTTGTGTAGTTACAGTGGTTAGGTCCTCATAGTGAGTAAAAGTTATTTGGGTGTTTAAATTAATGATAAGCTTTAATGTGTTTGTTCAGCATCTTTTTCACATCAGTGAGCATGGGTTAGCTTGACACTCAAACAAAACCCAAACTGTGTAATTTAGTTGGTGCTGCTCCACTGGTCCATCAATCAAAATTGAATTTCTTGTGTTTGTGTGTTCAGGAGGGAAGCCTTTCTTTACTCGGAACCGATCTGAGCTGAAGGGGACTTTCATCAATACCAAGCTGAAAAAGAGTCGTCGGGGTTTTGGTTTCACTGTTGTGGGAGGCGACGAGCCAGACGAGTTCCTGCAGATCAAGAGTCTGGTCCTAGATGGGCCAGCAGCCCTCGATGGCAAGATGGAGACAGGTTGGGGCACTGAATTTATCAAAGTTCAGACAGAGCACTGCTGTAGTTAGATTTTCTGAATGCTGATTGTAACACTGTGTGCAACTAAGGAAGTGTAACTTATTTCCCCTGAGTTAAAATTTGATCAAATTAAAGAAGAATGTTTTATTTTACAAAATCACGCTAACTTCTCCTTTGTCTCTACCTCTAAGGTGACGTGATAGTGAGCGTCAATGACACATGTGTACTAGGTTACACCCATGCCCAAGTTGTGAAGATCTTCCAGTCCATCCCAATTGGCTCCATGGTCAACTTGGAGCTGTGTCGTGGCTACCCACTGCCCTTTGACCCCGATGACCCCAACACAAGCCTGGTTACCTCAGTGGCCATTCTTGACAACAAAGAGCCCATCATCGTCAATGGCCAGGAGGCCTCCAACAGCTATGACTCGCCGTCCAGCCACGGCAGTCAGAACAACAACAACGGCTCGGCCAATGGTGGGGCACCGCTGAATGGCCTACCCCGACCTCACAGCCCCTCTGCGGAGGTGGCCTCCGACACCTCTTCCCAACACGGCTACCCCAGCGATGTGGTCACCCTGGCCTCATCCATTGCAACACAACCAGAGCTCATCACTGTACACATGGAGAAAGGAGACAAGGGCTTCGGCTTCACTATCGCCGACAGTCTTGGAGGTGGAGGGCAGAGAGTCAAGCAGATTGTGGACTACCCACGCTGCCGTGGCCTCAGGGAGGGTGACATCATCGTGGAGGTGAACAAGAGAAATGTGCAGAGCATGTCACACAACCAGGTGGTCGACCTGCTCAGCAAGTGTCCCAAAGGCAGCGAGGTCACCATGCTGGTGCAGAGAGGTAAGTGGAAGCTAATCCCTCCTTTTTATGTCAATGATTATGCCATTTGTACTGTAACTGATGAGGACAGATGACGATGAGGAAGATGGAGGAAATGGGTGTCAAGTTATATGGCAGTTTTTGATTTATGTGCCCATGTGTTGAAGAATTGCAAAACAAAACAAACCTTTCCCATGAATCTGCTTGATGCTGTTGACAAAAAATAATAGGCTTCTGCCTTACAGGCTGTTCCAGCTCATACAGAGCTCTTTTTATTGACACATATTTATTTATTCGTGTAAATAGAGATTGGAAGTAAAAAAAGAGATTGCCAAGAAGGCAAGATAGAAGGATAATTATGGTAGGGGAAGGGGAAAAGGAGCCGCAAATTGAAATAACATTTGAATACGTGGCTGAAAGTGAAGTGAGAAGAGAGTGAAGGAGGACTCAGAATGTTTACGCTGAATGGCACTGACAGTCAGAACATTATAGCTGTCTTGAAATGGAAACGAGGCAGAGAGAAGGAAAAGTTAAAAGGGGAGATGGAGGAACCATGAAAAGAAGGGTAAACACGGGAGAGAAACTCAGAATGTGTTGGTGTTTCAGGTCAGAGAGTCTCAATATTCTCACTTTTTTTTTTTTCCACTCTGTCTTGAACTCTGCTTCCTTCTCTCTCTCTGCCCAGGTTCCTATGCACTTTCATTTTCTGCCTGCTGTGTTTGTTGGATGAGAACATGTCTGGTTTATTTTGAGCTTGGTATACTCCCATGCTAGAGCTAGCCACTTTAAAGATGCCACCAATTGTGCTGGCATGCTTTCTTGTACCCACCTGGCTATCTGGCTTGGCATGAGGTGAAACCTGTGACATTTTGCTGTTAACACACACTTTCAGTGTTAGTTGGTCTATGTCAGTGCTGAGAAAACAGTGCCCAGGCCTGTGAATGCAGAAATTAAACATACAACAGCCAGCTTTTGTCATGGCTTCTGATTGAAAATCACTGTCGCACACAAGAACTAAATGGAAACAAAGCAACTGTGAATGGAGGATAAAACTGAAATGATTGAATTTCAGTATTTTCCCTCCAATCCCCCTCAGACTCACAGACCTCCAGAGCTCAAAACGCACTGTGTGATACAAGTAATTGGACCATTTTCTCTGTCAGACTGTCCGTAACTTGCTTTGGGGCTTATTAATTCGAGTAACTAAAGGTTTTTTTTGTGTGTGTGTGCGTGTGTGTGTGTGTGTGTACTCGTGCACACGTGCAGTTTATCTCCTCTGTAGGGTTAAGTGCCCTGAACTGTCTAGGGAAACTGGTCAGATGAAGGGCGGCCAAGTCGTATTGTAGTCTTCCATTGAGTCTCCCTTCTTCCTGTCTGTCTTTTTACTCTACAGTACATGTGTGACTCCGTCTCAATTTGTATCTCCGTCTCTTTCGCCATTCTGTTTCACTCTCCCTGCTTGACACACACTCACACGCAAAGACCCAACCGTTCAACTCCCCCTCACTGGCTTTTGCTAATGAGTAGCATTTCTTCATTGTGCTTGTGCACACAAACCCATAAAGTGATACAGCCTCATCATGGGCACAGGCTTAATGGGCTGTCAATAAAACAGAAGGCTGTTTAGCTTGGCTTCTCTAAACGCAAGGACTACCTCTGATAGACAGAGACAGACAGATATGATTTGGACGGAAGGAACAACACTGAAATCAACACAAAGGTATGGAGAAGGAAAATACTTATGGAGCATTATAACTGAACCAGCATTACTACTGTAAACAAACACAGAAAACAAATATATTAAAGCAGGGCCTGCCTGTCTGGTACTTCATGCAAATTAATATAAGAACAATAGTCTGCTCACTACACTTCTCCCCTTTCCACATTTAAGTACCAATTACTGGCTACTGTATGTTTAACAAAGAACCTTTCTGATAAAGAGCCTGATGGCTCCAGCATCACAACACAGCCAGTAATTAGTGAGCCCAAGTAAAACTCGAGTAGTGCAGTGTGTTGACTGCTTGTTTTATGCGTCCCACACTGGGACTGGCTATAGAACCTCCATATTTTTTTGGTGCCAAGTGTGATGTGTCCGTAGCACTGAAAGCTGTGAGGCACTGAAAGCTGAAACGAATGCTTGGTCAGATTTATAGCCTTCTTTACTTCTCTTTCAATCACAAGGTTTCAGGTTTTAATGAAAAATTTGGCCAATTTTAGACTGTGTTTGAATTATTTATTGCATAGCTTCATATTTAACTTTGTTTTGCTTCTTTTTGTTTAAAAAAGAAATAGAAACGTATCAAAAGAGTATTGTTTTGGTATCAGTACCAAAACTTCTATTATATCAGCACTAGCATGATAGCCGGCCAATCCAACACCTGCACTTAGCTGCTTGAGAATTCTTTATTTGTTACAGATATGAACAACCAAACGGTTCTGATGATCTACATCTGGTTCAGTATGGGGCAAATAAAATGTATTCAGACAACCTATATCTTGCATTACAAGAAATAAGAACTAAATAGTTAAAGAAAACTAACAGATATCAGGGCTACCCTGGCTCCATCAAAGCTTTATGGACATGAGTGTATTTCTTCCATCCACTGAATTAACAAACATTTCTCATCCTTCAGATTTCCCATGTTGAATCGTGAATCTACATTTTCTCACATCATATGTGTTGCTAACATATGCTGTCCACACACATAGATAGTAACACTCATGAGAAGATGAACCAAGGTTCTAGACACGGTGCCTTAATTACTCTACTGCTTTCTCACCCCAGCTCCCTCCACCACCAGCAGCAGTAGCAGTAGCAGCAAGGCACACTGGCCTCTAATTGGGGTCTTGATGTCAGTTTTGCTTATCATACACATGCATCTTTTTCTCTCTTGTGCTGTCTTTTACTCTCACTCTCCTTCCATCCATCAGGAATCTCTTCTTCACTAAGCAAACATGTCTCACGCATGTACATACACACGCACACCGACGCACCATCTCACAGTCGCACATCCAATTACAGATTCCAGGCAGAAAGACCCCGGTACAGTCTTAATTGGTGGAGATCCACCCCTCCTCCACCCCTGTTCCCCTTTTTCTGTTCCTATTCCCCGCTGCCAGTATGTAGATTCACACCCGCTCGCCCACATGCAGATGGGATCCAATCCCCGAGGACCAGCGTGCGCAACAGTGTGTGCCCCCTCACCCCCTCTCCCACTGTCTTTCCCACCGTGTGCAAGCATGTGCGCTTGTCAGCTTGTGAAAGTGTGTGTGGAAATATTGAACGTGTGTTTTTACTCCACACCAGCCACAGTGTGCTGAATGTTGCGATTCATGGATCTCAGTGTGAAAACCTGGCAGTGTGAATCTCATTTTAGTACCTCAAAAGGGTTTTTGCATTTCACCTTCTTTGTCTGAGCAAGCTGCATTAGCCAGAAATGATCTTTTTTTGACCCCTTTGGTCCAGTTAATACATACAGAGCAAGAACCGTCCACAGGTCAAAGTGTCAATGTAGAGACTTTGACAGTGTTTTATAGGTTAAGCACACAAGACGCAGACGTTTCATACTTTGCAATGTACTGCCTAAAAGCACATGGGCATGATTTATTACTTCAATCAGGTCTGTGTTTCGTGATACATTGTTCTTTCATTTGTCTAATTACACTGCTCTAATGTGCTCATTTTCCCCTGCCTGTCTTCCCCTGCCCCCGCTGATGCGCTGACATAATTCATTTTGGCCCCTGGTGTCTTGCCGTAGCTCAGACGTTAATTTCCTCTCCCCTGCTCTCTTTAAAAAGGTGTGAATGTTACAGGGTCCATCGGGATGCTCAGCATACACCTGCTGTACAGCCTTTTGTCAGCAAAAACCTGTTTGGGGCGTTGAATTCCTGAAACGCAGCCTCTCGATATCCCAGTGGCTTATGTCATTAGTCAGCTATAGAAAAATGAAGCCCATTTGTTCGAGCTTGGATGTAGAGTCGCGCTCTATTCTTTTTTTTTTTTTTTTTTTTTTTTTTTCCTTCACCTGTTTGTAAGGCCAGGCAGGTGCTGCAATGAATGCAAGGTAATTTGTGCTTGGCTGCAGCTACTGCTTGTGGCCATGTGCGGGGAACGGAGGGATAGATAGCTGCAGTGGATGAAAGGGAAGGAAGAGAGGGCTGGATGGAAGGATGTCAGAGGATCAGAGAGATGATGAAGGAGCAGTGCCCAAACCCCCATGTTCTTCTGCTCTCTCTCTTTCACTCTCTCTCTCTCTCTCTCTCTCTCCCCCCACTTCATGACTCATCAATCAACGGTGACACATGAGTCCCTGCTGGGCAATCAGGCCTCGCACTCCTCTCCTCTCCCAATAAGAGATAGACCTTTTCTCTCCTCCCGTGTAGCCAGCGGATGGACAAATGGCAGGTTAAGGGACCAACACAGACAAGAGGTGTTAAATGCAAATGTCAGTGTATTTGATGAGGCCCCTCCGCTGCACAGTTGCTTTCCTTATCTTTTCTGAGTAAATGCCAAGCCAAATACCCAAAGACAAGGCTGAGACTTCAGATTATATGTATGGATACTGGGGAAAACTCTGAGGAGCATTCATCAACAAAACATTCACGTCCATATAGAACAAGCAGGTGTATTTCCTCTTGTTTAGGTGTGTTTGTGTTTCCCCTCATTGCCTTTAAGTGCAGTTTGAAAGAAATTTATGTGCACCCTTGAAGACAGACAGGGCTAAAATGTGTGTTTTCTTTGGGTTTTTTTTTCATGGATGTGTGGCTTAAAGAGGGCAAAAACACCAAGTGGATCATTGCCGCACTAGATAGCTCTTATTGGCATAATGGTGGGCAAGTGCACCAGCAGCTTGTAAATGCCTCCTGTCAAAAAGCACTCCACGGACTAGTGTTCTTTGAGGACACACACTGATAGGCACAAACACAATTACATGAACTTACATAACCCACATAAACAAACTCAGAGTTACTGGTAAGCACATTCACAATGCCCGTATAATGTGGACAGTCTTGCACACACCCATTAGAAAGAGATAAACATTGATGATGGGTCCCTGCACAGACCAAAGCAGGAAATCAATTCACTGCATGGGCAGGAAGCGTCGCATTTTTGCCCACTTTGCATTAAAAATTCTGCTGACTGCACGTTCCGATGGCACCATAACGAACAGCATTGCAGTCCTGAAAAGGCAATGATGGGGGAGCAGACTGCCCGCTAGGAGCCCATGATTCACCCCTGCTCATTTTTGGCCGCTGGAGGCTTGTGTCTGTGAATCACTGCTTGTTGCACAGGGACAAGGTGAACCTCACCCTGCCCCCCCACCCCCCCACCCCCCCACCCCACCTCCCCACCTCCCCAATCTCCCATGTCTTCACACCTCCATAGCTATTGGGCGAATCGTAAATCTCCACCATTGCACCATCTTTTGTTTCCATGACAATGCTCTGCAGATAATCTGTACTGGGGTCTCCTCTGGGTGGATGGATGTGTGCATTGGTGGGAGGAGGGGATTTCACCCCTGTTTTAAAAGATGTGCAAGGCAGAACACAGGGGGAAAAAACTCTAGGTTCAAGGTTTTAGATAATGAAGCAACATGGACTTCCTTCAAGAAAAATGCAACAAGAATATTCCGTACATTTTTAAAAAAAAAATTTGCACTCGTTTTTTGCTCTCAAGTCTCTGCTATCCATTTATTCTAAGTGGTAAGCACCTCTGTCACATTTAATTCCACTGTTTACACACACACACGCACGCACACACACAGATGAAGCTAAATAAAGCTGAACTCTGCACACACACACACACACACACACAGCTGATATGAGCTTTTCACTCCTTCACTGTACAGCCAAAGCAGCTCACCACAACAACCGTTGCTCGGAGACCGTCTGTCAGTTCCTCACGGTCACCAGGCACGGTCGCCGCGGTGACAGATGGACCTGCCTGTTGGAAGCCATCACTCCTAGCTGAGATCTACCAACACGTACACATACACACGCACTCTGGACAGACAACATAATCTGCTTAGTAATGGCTTCCGTTTAGTGACTGCCGCGCTGCCAGGTTGGCTGCAACACTTCCTATCTGTCGAAGGGAACCGTGCAACACGTACATCTTGTCAACCTGTGCCAAGTTCAGCCGGAACACAGTGAATCCAAACCGTCGCTCCTTTGATAGCAAGTTATTTTTTCCTTTGCACAGATCTCAACTCACTGTATCCGTGCTTTCCTATTGTATGTGTAGTTGCATTTCCTCTTCCTCGCCATATTACTAGTGTTTGCAATCCAACCAGTGTTGTCTTCATGCACCCAAATGTTGGAATTTAACCAGCTGTGGAGCTGTCACACAAAGAAAGAGAAGTTATGTTGAGTTACTTTTCAGGCGGTGAAACAAGAAGACTGTTATTCTGTCAAACTCAATAAAAAATCTTTCTACAATACTCAAATACACTGGATACTTTATTATTTGGCTCCATTGGAATTCATAATAATCCGCTGATATATCATTAATCATAAAAACGACATCTTAAACAAATTTTGTGCCCGCAGGTTAAATAGTCCTTCATTATTCACCATAAAGAATGCATTTTGCTGCTATAAATTTTAAGATTCAGTAAGCAGAATAAAATGAGCTTAGGGGGGCTCACAGTGGTCCTTTTCCATTATTTGAGAGCTGGAGGCACTGAGGACTTAGTCGAGCTCTCTCGCTCAGCCTGTCAGTGTGCACGGTAAGGCGAGATCGCCCACCTGTCCAAAAACCGCTCTTTCCTCCCCTTGTATGTAATTAGGACTGGAGGTTGGCCCAAACATCCATAATACCTTTTGATCTGGGAGCTTCAAACACACTCTGGCACTTCAATGACCACACACACACACTCTCTCACTCACACACGTGCGCGCACACACACACACACACACACAAAATACAAAATCTCCTAGAGCTGCATCTGCCTACCAGTGTAACGTTGACCCATGCACGGTTGGGTTTTCCTTGCTTTTATTTGTGTGTGTGTGACCTGTGTACGAGTTTGCGTGTTGCATGCTTGGGTGTGTCCGTTTTGCGTACGGACGCGTCTGATGGAAAATCTAGGAGAGAGGAGCGTGCTGAGAGACGCTGACGGACAGCAGCAGATCAGTCACACAGCGGATAGATGAAGGATAATCAAACGCCAAGCCTGACACTCCGACTGACGGCGTGCTTAGCCCAAAGAGAATACCTTGGGATTGACAGTATGCATCTGTGTGGGCCTTTGATTAAGGGGATTGCTATGTGCTCCCTGAATGAATGATTCCTATTGATTGAAATAAGGTGAAAAGGGGAGAAGGAGAGAGATGAGGGGGAGGGAGAGGGGGAGGAGCAGAGGAAGGAAAGAAGAAAAAAAAGCTGCAGACGCAACACAGTCGGAGCTGTCAGTTGTGAATGAACCCAGATGTCTGAGAGATAAAGAAGACAAGAGTGTGTGTCTTTGTGCATGTGTGTGTTTGTGTGTTTGTGTGTGTGTGTGTGTGTGTGTGTGTGTGTGTGTAAGATCTTATCCTCTCAGTTCCCCCTAAAGGATTGACACACAATAGTGGCCCATTTTTCTTAGATCAGACACAGCCTAGTCTCTGTCATGCTATACATGTGTTACACACCCCTATTATCCGTCAGATGTGTGTGTGTGGTTCATACACACGTTTCATATGCTTCTTTTCAATTCCACTCATTGTTTTAAACATTAGCGGTAAATACACACACACACACACACACACACACACACACACACACACACAGGTCTTGCGTTTTCTTTGTTTCATGCATCCCATCTCCCATTCTCATTTCCATAACTTCATACAACTGTTTATTTCATGCCGAGCCAAGGGAGCGAGAGGGGGAGAGAGAGAGGGCAGTGATGTGCTTAAGGAGCACATTTCCAAACTAGATCGAGACTGTAAGCGTTTCAGTCATCCGTCAGTCTCTCTTTGTGTACTTGTCTGTGATAATGATATTTCTGCGATGATATTTCTGGTCACTGCTCATTCACGCAGAAGCCCGTCTGTCATACCTTAAGCACACTTCGATTTGTGTCGGGAGCCGTGCGCGAAGATGTCTGATGGTTGTGTGTGTGTGTGTGTGTGTGTGTGTGTGTGTGTGTGTGTGTGTGTGTGTGTGTGTGCGGCCGCATGGATGTTTATCAGCGTGTGGGGGTGGGAGGGAGACTGAGATAGAGGGGAGAGAGAAAGAGGAAGAGGGAGGGCGATGATGCTGAGGGAAGAAAAGGGAGGGAGGATAGTGTGCAGTGAGGTGAGAGAGAGAGAGAGAGAGAGAGAGAGAGAGAGAGAGAGAAAGAGGAAAAAAAAAAAAAAGGAAAAGGCAGCAGAAAAGGGAGAGACAGGGAGGACGCGCCAACTGCCTATAGATGCTGGAGCCTTCGACAGCGGAGCACGGCGCTCAACGGACACAGGAAGATGGTCTCAGTAAGAGGGGAACTGACGGTTGCCTATAATTTAATGTTCAGTATCTTGGACTCCTTCTCCATGGGTAATGCTACGGCCAGGAAACTCCAGAGCACAGCTCGCTTTTCTCCTGCCCTCTCTCTCTCTTTCTCTCTCTCTCTCTTCTCTTTATTCTCCAGCTTAGTTGCTCTCCAGGATTCTGTCCTCTCCTCTTAACTCTCACTTTTCTCCCCTCTAACACACACTCACATGCGTGCGCCGCCGTCGGGTAGCCAGGGTCTAGCGAGCGCTTGGCTTAGCCCTCGGGGCTGGCCCCACTCTTCCGCTGCACCAGTCAAGCCAAGCGCTGGCCGCGGCAGTGATGCAGATAGATCGCGCTGCCTGCTGCCTGCCCCCACCTTCCCCGCCCTCCCTCCCCTCCCTTCTAAAACGCCAGCCGCGGATGGGCGAGCAAAGGAACCAAGCAGGGAAAGAGAGGAAAGAAGGGAGAAGGAAACGAGGGCTAGATGAGCACTGTTTTGACATTGTTTTGGAGTCCGCATTATCTGTTTTTTTTCCTTTATTCTATTTATTTTGCATTGATTTTTTTTTATTTTCTGAACATGGACTACATACTATAACTACATTGGTAACCGTCTCCCTTTTTTTTTTTTCTTCTTTCTTTTTCTGTCTGGCTTCACAGGGGTGGCACCTGCAAAGAAGAGCCCAAAACTGGTAAGTAGTTGTTTTCTTATATTTTTCCCATCCTTTAAACCAGTCTCCTGTCTTCCATCTACATGTGTGTTTCTGTCATAGGGATATTTGTCTCACTTTTACTGCTTCTTCCCCCCTCCCACCCCGCATGCCTCCTCTCTAACTCTCCTCTGTAAGGTGTAACTTGTGCTGATGTTGTGGGTCTGTTTGTAGACATGGGATGCTTTGCCGTGTGGGGGTGGATCCCTGTAGCTTCAACATCAACACCAACCACTCCCCCCCCCCCCCCCCCTCCCCCCCACCTCCTCCCATTCCTCCTTCTCCGGTGGGGGCTGGGACGAGGGGCTTTGATGCGCCGCGTGAGCTGGGTTGCTAACACGCTGATGATCGCATCGCGCTGGGTGCTAAGCTTGCAGCGTGAGAGTTGAATGTATGATCACAGCTGAGAAACGACCTCATCCTGTGATATCTGCTGCATTAATGAAGGGACCCTGTTGAATGTGTCTGACTTGATGTGTTTGTCAATTTTGTTTTACAGGATGATTTTGAGCTGGCTCCTCCATACAGAGATTACACTAGGAGGGTATGTGATATTGTTTAGATGAGAGTGGGAAGTTTTTCGGGAATGAGGTGGTTTTGGTGCTGGGTAGATGGTAACGGTGATGATCTAGCCCTCTTATAGTATATAATAGAGGTGATGGATGAGTTGAAAACAGTAATGGTGTGTTAATGCATGATGTTTTAACATAATGGTCAGTTATTGCTGGTATCAGGCTGCGGTGAAACTGTTTATGTGCAACAAAACAAACTAAAAATGACTGCTAATGCTGTGATGCATCAAGGCAGTGAACCCAAGTCTGGCCTGTTGGTGGCAAAGCAGGACTGAGCTCGGTCTGAGGAAGCAGAAAGGATTTGTTTTCATTGCCCCAGCCCCCACTCCTCCTTTCCATCTTCTGTCTCCTTAATAAGTTATTGGAGCAGGAGAAACCGATGTATTAGACCCGTCCTGGAACACAGGGGGAGAACTCAATGACTACAGAAGGTCAAATGTAATAGATCCATCAAGAACAAGAGATTTGTTTTCATTTGAAAGGGGAATAGGATTTGTATTTTGTGTGCATCATAGTGAGGGAGAAACAAGAAAAAATAAAAGCTGCCTCGTTGGCTCATGGAGGTGCCATTTTGTTTGATGGAATGTAAGTGACCAAAAAAAAAAAAAAAACATTTTGCAATGAGGGGAAGCATCAGTGGCAAAGTCTGACTTTAGCACCACACAAGGCCTGTATTTGTGACTAATTACATGACTCCATTATTTTTTTCTTTACCACAGAACCCAATGGGGTTACACACACTGATAGAGTAAGAATTCCAGCTGGATCCACAGCTCTGACTTAATATTTGCTAAAGCGTCGAGTTTCTTTTATGTCTAACAAGGATGATGAATATAAACATGAATTGCAGAGGTGTCGGAGACTGATTCAGGGAATAATGAGTCTGAATTTATTGAAGACATTGCTGCACTTTGAAGGCCAAACACTTTGATATTTGAGAAGAGATGAGCTGCTTGCCTCCACCCCTTCCTGGTGTATTTTTGTCCGCCACATCCGAAGTACCGGGAGGTCACGTGACATGAAGAGATTGAACTGCTGTCATTTTCTCTTACCGTCTTAAAATATCTTGCCTTTCTTTCTCATGCTCTGTCTGTAACCCTTCCCCTCTCGCTGCTTTCTTTTTTGAAATTTGCAGACTAATGGTGAAGATTTGACTGTAAAGAAGGTGACAAGGGTCATGGAAAGGATTTTGACTTTGTACTCGCAGTGTACTTGAGCTCAGGATTGTATGTGCTTTACCATGCTCAGACACAGCTCCCCTCAAATCCTTGAGCAGGTGCTTAAGTGCCCATGTTATTGAGGGGCCAGCAGCAATTTATGAGGACTTTTACATTTCTGGCTTCACCAGTAAAATCCTCCCTTCAATTCAAACCCCACAAGTGCTTTATTCACTGTGAATATCTCTCAATATGCAGCAGGGAATGCAGTTCCTTGTTAATACATTCCACTCTGTTAAACAAAAGGAATAGGCAATGTAGCCTCATAAGTTGAGCCACAGTTTTTTTTTCTCCCACAGCTGAATGACTTCATCATAAGAAACCATTGAGCTTGTTTTCTCTCCCTTTGTTTGCTAAAAGAATTGTCTGAATAAAACAGCTTGATTGTTCTTTGTGTTGCATAAGGTAGCAACACAACAATGGCTGACATTAGACACTCTAATCAAAAATTCCTCTGTATTCATATCATCACCCTGTTTCTCCTCTCACAAACCACAGCCCTGATTCCTCTTGTCTTCTCCACTGCTGAGCATGCAGTAAGAGTTTTTTGTCTCTACCTCTACCTGTCTGCCAGCTCTCACATCGGCCTCCACGCCCCTCCAGCTTCACAGATGTACCAGATGACGTCTTTGTATAATCAAATGATATTGATCTGCTTCTCCAACAGCAATTGTCAAGGAAGGACAGTCAGAACAGCTCCCAACATAGTGTCTCCAGCCACCGGAGCACCCACACTGACTCGCCCGTGCACCCATCCCTGGCACCCCCTCTTAGTGAGAGCGTTGCTCCTCCACCCCCATCTCAGCCCCTGCCAGGCCTGCCGCCCCAGGACTCCCCGGCAGACGGGACCATCCAGAGAAAACCGGACCCCTTTAAGATCTGGGCCCAGTCGAGGAGCATGTATGAAAGTAGGCGTAAGTATAATATTATTTGGTGGCGGTTGGATGAGGGCTGCATGGGGCTGTTGGCTCGGTGGAGACCCTTGGTGTGTTTAAAATGGTACTGCACGTTTTGGAGGAAGATTTGGGATGAGAGATGAGTCTTGTGCATGTAAGTAACTGGAATATGTCCTTAAACAAAAGCAACAATGACCCGACCTTTACTTGTGATCTTGTTCGGTCTCTGAAAAGGAATGTGGTCACCATTTGGTGCTTAGGGTGTCATACATAGACTTATTCTCCATACATACATACATACATACATACATACATACATACATACATACATACATACATACATACATACATACATAATTCATATAACCAATCCACAAAGAACTTAAGATGAAAATCACACGGTAAAATGTAAGTTCAACTCAATTAAATGTAATTCATAGCCCTAAGGATAAATAGTGGGTCTAATAATTCCAATGTTGTAATTGGGATTTATAGACTTATAAATTTTAACATTGATTGGTTCACTATTACTTCTTATTTAAAGGGAGTTTCTTCTAGCCTCAATCGATCTCAATTGATCAATGAACCCACCAGGCCTAATCTGAAGAACCCTTTAAGATCTACTCTAATTGATTTAATTTTTCCTAACAGGAGTGACAAAATCATTGCAAGTGGTGGTGATTTAAGGATTAGTGATCATTGTCCTATTGCATGTATTAGGAACACACACTTGAAGAGAGCTTCATCACGAATTATAGTTAAGAGAAATGTAAGAAATTATAATGAAAAAGCTTTTCTAAACGACCTCTGTGATAGTGACATTCATCTTACAGCTGGAATTCATAAGCTTGGTACCTCGCTAGACACACTAAAGAGGCATCCCACTGGGTTTCATTTAAAAAATAAATGTACGTCCCCTTGTGAGAAAGATTTAATCTGATTATTATTTGAACTTGATCTCTAGCCCTTATTAAACCCTGCAAAATTTTGTAAGGTGGTAAAATCTAATAAAAGCCATTCTGCTACCTCCCTACCTACTAATGTCAAGTTTGATGATCGCTTAGTATATGATCATAGTGAGATCTGCTCTGCCTTTAATAGTCACTTTGCAGCTTCTGGTCACATCTTTGAGGACAAGGATAGTGGATCCCCTCCTACTAACACCGACCATCTTTTTATTAATCATGATTATGTACCTACTCCAAATCACACCTCTAAGTTTATTCTGGATCCTGTCTCTCTCAGCGTAGTTATTAAGGCTCTTCAAACCATTGATCCCAAGAAATCTACTGGTGAAGACAATTTAGATCCTTTTTTTCTTAATTTTTCTGCTCTTCTAATTGCTGAGCAAATAAATTGCATTTTTAACCTTTCTATTTCTGCTGGTGTAGTTCCCAGAGTCTGGAAAACTGCTAATGCCGTCACTCTGCATAAGGGTGGAGAAAGGAGTGATCCAAATAACTATAGACCAATATCCAAATTGTCTTGTTTAGCTAAAATTCTAGGGTCATTTGTAAATTGTCAACTTAAGGAATTTCTCACCACAAACTCTGTTCTGAGCCCGCATCAATCCGGGTTCAGGCCTTTGCACAGCACTCTTTCTGCCATCACTTTGGTTGTTAATGACATTATGCCTTGGATGAGAAAAAACATTGTGCTGCCATCTTTTGGACCTCTCCAAGGCATTTGACACTGTTGATCATTCCTTGCTTTTACATATTTTAAGTAAGTTGGTTTTAGTTCAAATGCATGTGCATGGTTCCTGAATTACCTATCTGATCAGCAGCAGTCAGTAAACTTTGGAACTATTTGTTCAGAGTTTTTAACGATAACTAAGGGTGATCCAAAAGATTCAGTTCTAGGAAGGGTTGGGTTCCATTCACATTTCAACCAGTACACTTACTGGTACCTGGAATTCGGTATCAGTACCCAAGGGTATCTTTTTTTCGGAACTTTACTCTCTCTGTAATAACAAAGTAATACGTAATAACAAAGTGATACTACTTTGTTATTCAGAGAGACCATACGTAAACATATGGTCTCATATGCACCGTGATATCTTTCAGAGCACACAAACACTGTAAACACACCTGTTACCTGCCGGAAGCACCGCGGCTACACCTTATTTTAATACAGTCTATGGGCTACACACAGCATGGCACAGCTATGCTGACGATGCTAGCCATGCTAACTAGCAGCTAGCTGCCGAGCAGGCTGGTAAAATGGATAAATATGTGTTAAAACTTACTTAGAAGGTGCTCTCACTCTCAGTCCCACGAGGTACCGAAAGTTGGCACCAATTGTTCTAACGTGAATAGGTACTAAGTAGTACCAACATAATTTGGTCAGTACCCTTAAAAGTACCAAGGTCAGTACCCAACCCTAATTCTGGGTCCAGTTCTTTTTACAATTTATATTCATATTTTTTCATCTTCAGCTAACAGCCATGCACATTTGTACGTAGATGATACAATATTGTATTGTATTGCAGACTGCAACATTCCTCTAATGTTCTCCGAGCTGCACTTAATGATCTTAAACTTATTGAATGCACATAAAACTAAGTTTCTATTATTTTCTAAAGCTAGAAGAAATGATAGCAAAAACTTTCATATTTCCACTTTACAAGGATCCATTACAGAGAGTTACAGAATATAAATACCTTGGTACTTGGATAGATGACAAATTCACATTCAAATTTCATATAGACAATGTTGTCAAAAAATTACAACAAAGAATTGTTTTTTGTATAGAAATAGAACAAACATTCCTATGTTTTGTAGGAAAGGGATTGTTAAAGCTGTTTTTCTCTCTGTTATGGATTATGGTGATGTAATTTATAGGCATGCCTCTGCCTCTACTCTTAAGTCCTTGGATGCTGTTTATCATTCTGCCCTTAGGTTTATTACTCATGATGTTTATAGCACTCATCATTGCATCCTGTATGAAAAAGTTGGGTGGTCTTCACTGTCTGAGAGACGTGATATGCATATATATTTGTTTATCTATAAGGCCTTTATTGGAAAGCCGCCGTCTTATATCACATCTATGCTAGATTGGTCCTCTGGACCACATCACACTCAGTCTAATGACTGGCTTTCACTGCAAGTCCCTCAAATTTATACAGAGCTTGGGAAATCTGCTTTTGGTTTCTATGTTCCGACCACCCAGAACTCTTTGCAAAGCACCCTAAAAATTAATACTTTGGTAACCTTTCCTGCTTTGGACAGAGTCAGACTAGCTGTGTCCCCCTGCTCCCAGTGTTCATGTTAAGCTACTTGCTGACTGTCTGTACCTTCATATTTATTATATGTATATTTTTCATAGTTTGTAGCTGAGTGATATCAATCTTTTCATCTAACTCTTGTCAGCAGTTCTTCAGTCAAGTTGAATCATGAGATATAGTTTTACTGTATATGAATCAAAGTATGTATCATTGTGTAGTCTCTGGAACTTTGAAAGCTACAAAGTTAGCTTTGACTTTATTATCATTTCTGCCCAGCATCAGAATCACAAGCTTCCCACATGTTCTCGGTCAAGTCCTTTAAAAGTTACGAGATGCCACTTTGGTCCAATTGTCGACAATGGCACCATTGACACACTTTTACACTAGACTTCCCTTTAGAGACACTTGGGCGTATAATTAGCAGCAGTAGTGGAGTGGATGTCAGTGGATTGCATATCTCCCTCCTTCTTGTCTAGCCTTGCCAAAGCAAGGGGATAGCTCCAATTAAAAATAACCCTCAGATCCACTGTCAAGAAAAAAAAAAAACAAGAGAGGAGGAGAAAAAAACAGGAGTCTGCAAGGGCTGAGAAACCTGAACATCTAATCACTTTCCCAGGCGACACTTGTCAAGGATTTTCATTATTTAGATGTCTATGAAGAAGAATGTGAAAAGAAAGGCTGAGCGTGGGCTAGTAGTGCCTGTTGGCAAGCTGCCGTGAAGGGCTGAGAGGACAATAGTGTTTGATTTTAAAAAGGAAATAAAGAATAGAGATGGAGAGTGGAAGAAACCATGACCAAGGGGGAGATTATGTCTACATGCCTGTCCGAAGGTGATGGAGTCTCAACAGGGGTTTTCTAAATTGCTCGGTGCAAAATGGAAAGGCACGCAAAGGGGAGCGCAAAGGATAATGAAAGAGGGAAGCAGCATTCTGTAGAAACAGAAATGGAACATAAAACAGAAATGTTAGGATAAGAGAAAGGTCAAGCTGTGGCAGATCAAGGGATTCCATGGTATAGAAAAGCAGAGAAGAACACACAGAGAATGACAGCTGACCTGTAACAGCAGGCGTAAATCCTCCGCTCCCTCATGCTGCATTGAGCTCTTGTCCATAAAGTCCTGCAGCATGCACCCCATAGGGCTCAGGCTTCCGCTAAGGCGAAGGCATTTCTCTACGCAACATTCCCTGTAATGAAAAGTTCTGCTGAGATCAAGGTCTTAAATGCACCGTGTGGTGAATGATTTCCATTTGCAGAAAAATCCCCCTAAAAAAACTCACACAGCATTAAACTACTCTGAACACCAGGGCCAGAGAGGATAGAAGACTCGCCCATGCTTTATGAGCCCTCATTTTGATTATTGTCTGGTTTTAACATGTTCCCAGTTTAATTTCCTCACTGTTTGAACCATCGACGCTCGTTATTTGCAGTCCTCACCTGTAGCACGGCAGCTCTACACAGGTCCATCCATCTCTGTAAAATATTGATCGATTCACACCCAGTTGCCCCACTGCGGGGATCACTTATGGATCTGTTAATCGTCGGGAGCAGGGTGTAAACGGGCAGGTGACCCTCCCAAGTACGGGTGCAGATTGTGACAGTTAGCCTTTGACTCCTCCTTTCCCAGTGCCTCCACAGTTACATTGTGATAGATTGGAGGAGATGGCTGCACTCCGCAGGGATTTTAACTGTTGACTGAAGGAACAGATTGGAAGCCGGCTGCTTATGCCTTCTGCCACCCTGCCGCCTCTTAGTGGCTTTAGTGGCCTTGGCAGCAGTGGCCTCTGCTAGAGCGAAGGAAATCTCCCAGGGAGTTTGCTCAGAGGTGCATGTTTGTCGGTCACGTATAACACAGCTGTGACCATACAAATGCATATGTGAATAAATATACTTAAAGCAAAGAAGATCATGTGTACACCGAAAGGAGACCACACACATATACACACACACTTGTTCCTTCTCTCCCCTGGTTCCCAGTAGCCCCCCTGAGGCCCCCCCTTTCTGTTTCTCTGCTACATGAACCATGAGCTGTCAGTCGCTGCGGTGCTTTTGCACAGCACCTTTCTTGTGCCTAGTATGCTCACACACAGGCACACACACACTCGCTTCTTTCTCTTGTTGATGGGAATTGACTGTGAACTAGCCACACTCAGGCCTCCTGCTCAATAATATATAGCCTATTCCAGCATGTATTAGCACCTCTGCCGGGTGGAAAGTGCTCTATAATGTAGGGAAGAGTGGAAATGGAGTTGCATGTCACACATTGCTTCATAAAAGAAACAGTGTAGTGTTATCTGTTGGATTAGTAATGTCCAGTGTGTTTTTTAAAAAGCCAAGAAAGAAGTAAAAAAAAAAATATTTTTGACATCAGAGGGGAATTTCAGCCAGATCAGTTCTAATTATGAGAGCAATGAATGAGGGTGCTCTGGATTTTTTTTGGCAGCCTGTCTGGCTTTTGATAGTTTATTTAAGCTTGATACCTATGCTCTTCGCCCAAAATAGATCCCTCTAGTCTTTTGATGGATCGGTTGTTTGTTCTTTTCTCAAAGCCTCAAGACAGTTTGTTTGTGCAAAGTGCTTTCTTAGTGACAAAGCGTAGAACAGTTGGGAGGATGATTATTCGCATGTTGACAGAAGCAGGGGGTTGGCTTGACTCCCTGAGAACAATGGGTGCATCCATTATGGCCATACTGATGTCTGCAGCCCTCTTTATGACAAAGAGTTTTACAGAGTATATTAAATGGCTAATGGCATGTTAGTGCTGAATTCTTCTTGTACTGAGAGTCTCCTGGGCTGACGGTTTGTATTAATTGTAGAAATGTTAATGATGGTTTTTTTGATTTTCCAGTTCCAGACTTCCAGGAGCAGGACATTTTCCTGTGGAGGAAGGACACAGGGTTCGGCTTCAGGATCCTTGGAGGCAACGAGCCAGGAGAGCCGGTGAGTCTCTCGCTCCTGCTCTCTGTCTCTCGTTTGCTTTTGCTTTTCAATTCTCATTATTTACAGTGTGAACAATGTATAAACTATAACCAACAATTCTGTAACCTGAATGATTAAAAGGACGTTATATCCCAGCTGTAGAACAGCATCTATACAGTTTTTTAAGCATATCTTTTTTTTTTTCTCTATACCTCCTGTTTTCTATTTATCTTCCTCCTGTGTGTAGTTCTGAGCTCCTGTGTTGGACTGAAATTCATATTGGTGATTTCTGCAACAAAGTTTCTCTTTGATCTGGCCAATGTAGCCTCAGTCACTTTTTTCTTCCATTTTTTAAAAAGGAAAAGTTGTTTGTTCTTGTTCACTGGCCTGCACTGCGTATTTTGAAGGAACAAAATAATGATTTACGGTAGAGTTTGGCTCAAGTCACTATTGAGGCGGGCTGGAATGAAGAGTAAAGATGTACTAGTGAGGTTTAAATTATAGCAGACCTGCACCTTTATGCCTTTGAATTCTTATTTATATGTGTTCCTATTCTTTTGATTCAGGAAAATGCATTGTTTGACTTCTTTCCTTGTACTATATAAAATCTACAGCACATAGCTGATGGCAGTCATCACATGTTGCTCTAGATTTGTTCACACAGTCTCATCCATCTACTTTGGGTGTGTTTCAGATATATATCGGCCACATAGTGAAATACGGTGCAGCGGACGAGGATGGGCGCCTGAGGTCCGGCGACGAACTGATATGCGTGGACGGCACAGCAGTGGTGGGCAAGTCGCACCAACTGGTGGTGCAACTGATGCAGCAAGCGGCTAAGCAGGGTCACGTCAACCTCACCGTGCGACGCAAAACCAGCTACGGCGGTAAGACACATGAGGGTCAAGACGAGGGAGCAGCCCAGCCTATTAGAGAACAGCTGACAGGTCCAGAAAAGTCTGTGCTCAGCAATCATTCACATAGTGCTTTAATATATTTCTGCTGGTCGAAGTTCAAAAACTATACTGAATACTATAATGAATCCATTTTGCGAACAAAATCGGATGTCTTTATTATGCCATTACAGCCTCTGCTTTAAAGTACAACAGTATTGAGTCACTGAAAAGCGCTCTGTACTTTACACCTCCAAGGCCCCCATTTATTTTCATCACAGTTCCATCAGGAGCCTGAGGGACCTGCTCGCTGTGTGCAGGAGTCACTCCCTCTCCTTCCTCTGTAATAGTCTGGGTGTGTAACGGCAGGAAGCGTTTGGCCGCTGCAGCAAGCAAAGGCCCCCCTGCCCTATCACTGCCTTCACACTGCTCAGCTCAGCCCCGAGCCGCTCCTCAGAAGGCGATAAAGAAAGGCCCATAAACATGATGAAGAGGGTGGTCAACCTTCGGCCCGATGACAGCGGCCAGACATTAGTGCATTGCTGCTCTCCGTCTGCCTCAGAACGCTTAGATTATGAGGCGCCTTCCTTGAGCAGCTGTACAGGAAATGAAATGTGGAATGAAACGTCCAGATACAAAAGGCGGACTGCGTCTTTAGTTCATCTTTTGTTCGGAACAGATCAGAGGAGATATTGTTGGAGAGGCTCTTCTACCCAAGCTGTCTCACCGGCTTTTCTTTTATCATATCAACATGAAGTAGTTGTGTTAGGAGAGAAAAGGACCTGTTCTGATTTACAATCTGTTTTATTTTCAGATTGTACAGATGATGTAACATTTTGCTTTGTTGTCATATCTTGACAGTTTTAATGTTATCTTGCCTTATTATGCACCAATTACTTTACTTCTACTTCTCCATTATCTCCTCAGCCTCTTATGTAACACTGGGTGGCCTAATTTTTATGTTTGTCTTCAGTCTCCTCTTGATCTTCTTGTTGTGTCCTCTGTCGTTTCCCTACATTATTTCCTCTTGAACTCCACACTTTATATCTCCATCTCTCTCATCTCATTCTCCTCTGCTATCTCTAGTTAAAGCAGAGGGAGACGTGCCTCCATCGCCGGCGTCCTCCCACCACAGCAGCACCCAGGCGCCCAGCCTGACGGAAGAGATAGGAAAGCGCACCCCGCAGGGCAGCCAGAACTCCCTCAACACTGTCAGCTCCGGCAGCGGCTCCACCTCCGGCATCGGCAGCGGGGGAGGGGGCGGAGGGGCCGGCGGCAGCGGCAACACTGTGGTCGCTGCAGCAGCTGCCGCCACCACCTCCTCTCAGCCCCCCAACACCATCTCCACTGTTTCCACATCCGCCTTGCAGCCCTACGATGTAGAGATCCACCGCGGCGAGAACGAGGGATTCGGTTTTGTCATCGTCTCGTCGGTGTCGCGACCCGAAGCCGGCACCACCTTCGGTAAGAGAGTTCTCTTTTTTTTTTTTTTTTTTTTTTTTTGTAGCGTCACAAAAGTCACAAAACATTTTCAGGCACATTGTTTTTGATCATACATGCAAATATTACAGAGATCAACTCCACTCAGCCAAACATGAAACACACTCTTTTAGCTTTCCCTCATCACCGAGGCCTTTTATCTTCCTGTCGTCTTTATGGGCTGCCTGTATCATCCGTAAAACCAGTGAACACTAAATAGCCTGACAAACAGTGCAGATTCTGGCTATTTACAGTCTCACCAGATCAATACCAACACTCTTCAAAGAAGTGGTTCTTCTTTCTCATTTTTGTCTGAGTCTTTCAAAACCAAGACACTGAAACCCTTTCTTCGCCTGCAGCTGCTGCTATACTCGCACAGGGCTTTCATAATTGATCAAAAGTGAAGTGGGTCTTACATAAGGCACTTGTATTATTCAGCTGAACTTAAATGGCTTCTGCCGAGCAGGTTGGCACTAAAAGCCTAATGACAGCTTAATGAGAAGGAGTGCTGTAAACAGGATAAATAGGGAAAATGACCTGTTTGAATAACATTTATTTTACAGCACAGGATCATGGAGATGCACTGATTGAAATAACATCATAATTTTAGGTTATCTTGCATCACTTCACTAATAGTAAATATCGTAATATGTTTTTCAGCCATACAATGTGTCTCTATCTGATCTCCTCTCACACATCCTTTCATCATTCAGGTCAAATTGACTCTACTTTGCTTTTTACAAACTAGTAGTGTCCTTTCTATGTAGCGCACTCTTTGCCATGACTTCCTGCCTACACCACTACGGCATTTCACTGTGCTCTACGCTCTTATCTCTCTCAGTGTGGGTGGACTGAAAAACACCTGAAAACGCTCAACTTTCCAAGTTGGCTTTCAAAGTGGCAAAGCTCCTCTTCACAGGCCAGAGTAGGAAGCGCAGACCAGCTTTATTTGATTTGATATGACATGTGAACTCTAACGGAGACCCGTCGGCTACATGAAAGTTTCAAACTCAGTTGTTGCTTTCCGATACGTCATTGTTGCATAGCAGTGATGGTGTCAGAAACCAGTTCGTCCATACACTCCATACTGTAGTTGGAGAGAAGCACTTTATTTTGTACAGAAACGCAGCAGCATTCTCTCGCTCATCCACTCTACACTCAATATTTTACAGGCCAAAATGGTTGGAATCAGTTAAAAAGACAGGAAGAGGAATAATAGTGCAAAGTCAGATGAGGAATAAAAGGAGTGATTGCACGCTCCGTTTCTCTGCAGTGACTGATGTCAGACTGCTGAAAGAGAGCGAGAGAGCACGAGAGAGAGAGAGAGAGAGAGATTGGGGGAGAGAAACAGAGAGACCTCAGGGTAGTTGGTGAGATGTCAGCTCTGATGTATGTTTGTTGTCTCCAACTTTCTGCAGGTGCAGGTCTTAGAGATATTAGAGATGCAGACAACACAACATAGTTTTTCCATTATTATTAGCTTTTTGCTGCAGAGACTGTCATGCAAATATAATAATTATACCCATTTTAGAAATTTGGAGCCGGAGCAGCTTTACGAAAAAGAGGGGAGGGAGACAGACAGGGCGGAGGAGGACGAATACATTGGATATGGAGTCAAGTTCAGTTTTTTCCAATGATTAATTTGAGAAAACCAATTTACAGGGAAAGTACTGAGAACTACAGTATGACAGATTCTTTTATTTCTTTGCAGAGCACATGATTTTTCCCCTCTTTGCAAACGCTTGCGTTTTGTCCCGCTGTATATCTGATCAGCTCCTCTCAGTGACTTTGGCTTGGCTGGCTGTTGGCTGTAGGTGAATTAACGCTTAACCTTTTCATCCTCTTTCTCTACTCCTTTTCCCCCTTTCCCTCTCCAAACGCTATCCAACAACACAACAAACACACACACACACACACACCGAATCACACACATCGCAACATGTCAATGGTGACCATAGCTGGCAATGCATGTGTGGCCATGCCCCACAAAATAGGCCGTATCATTGAGGGAAGCCCGGCGGACCGCTGTGGGAAGCTGAAAGTCGGCGATCGCATCCTGGCGGTGAACGGATGCTCCATCACCAACAAGTCCCACTCTGACATCGTCAACCTCATCAAGGAAGCCGGGAACACGGTCACACTACGCATCATTCCTGGTGACGGTGAGTAAAAATCACAGCAGCTCAGACTCCATTTTTCCAAGCTAGTTTGGTCATAATACCTTCATTTTTTTTGTCTAATAGTTGTAGTCAAAATAGGGAGCCAGCACCCTCAGGGGTCCCTAAAAGGTGCTTTCAATAGTCCTTGGAAAGGTGCGGGATCTCACCAACCAGCACACTCTGATATCCCATTCAGCCAAATATACAATATTTTTTGGGTCCTTACATTAATATATTTGGCAACTATTGCACAAGAGCTCATTCATCAAGGTTGGTGAATGAGGGTGTGTGACTTTCCTCAATAAAATGCTAATGTAAGCCAATCAACACAATTATCAACTATTATTAGTATTATTACATAGTGTGAGTGTTAATGAGGAGCAAGACTAGCTGTGAACTTTCCTGAGTGGTGCTTATGTATGCCTGTAGTGTTACATAAAGCTTGCAGTTTCTTCACTTGCTTTCAAAGTGACTGGAACACCCCCACAGTGTTGACAGAACTGCCTCTTTAGGGATATTTGGCAACTTTTCTCAGCCTTTGCATTTCTGCCTTCGGCATGCCTGCACTTTTAAAACATGCAAGAGTAATTTAGATGTGTGTGTGTGTGTGTGTGTGTGTGTGTTTCAGAGATAGATAGAAAGAGAGATGCACAACTTCCTCTGTGTATGTGGGTGTGTTTTTTTTTTTTTCTGTCAAAGTGTTTTTAAGGAAAGTTTGTGCACATTGTATGTTGTGCTCTCGCTACTTCGTGCTGACAGATCACCCTGGCATGCTTCACAAATACTGTTTAATTAAGTGTATGTGTGTGCGCGAGGAAGCCGATGCTCCCTGTCAACCTGCGCACTAGTAGAAATTGGAGCTATTTGTCCACCGCTCGTTGCTTTTCCCGCTCACTTCTTATGGATGAAGTGTTTTGGGTTTTTTTTTTTTTTTTTTTTTTCCTGCGGAGCGGTTGATGAGAACAGGGAGCCAGAATTGCTCTGCCAAGAAGACACAGAGAGCAAGAGAGAAGGCGTCAGGGAAAGAAATAACCGGATATGCTTTATCGGAAAGTTCTGGTTTTGTGTTTACGCGCATGTGTCAAACACACGCACGCCGTCTGACACGCAGACAGAGAGAGTGACAGGGAAAGATTGTGGCTTGTGTTTCTAAGTCGTGTCTCTGCCGCTGTTTACACATGGCTGAGCACGCCTATTTTTATATGCATCAATCCTGTCTAAACTTTCTGACGGGAATAAATACTATTGCAAGAGGCTCCACTAAGGTGAAGTCAGGTTCAGCTGCTTTTCATTGAGCTCACCTCTCCCCTGTGTGGGAGCACAGCAGGAGTTTTGTAGAGGGTGATGCTCGATACGTCTGCAATGACGAGGAAAACAGGCACGGAGCTCTTTCTGCTGGGTGCACTGTGATGCATGCACAAACAGCCAATGCCTTCATCAAAGCTTATGTCTCTGCAGCATAGACTTGAGGCGCAGACCAAGCACAGCATTGCTTTCCATTGTGCGAGAAAGAGGAGATAGACGTGCCTGAGGTGATATGATGTGTCTTTTTTTTTTTTTTTTTTAGCACAACCTGGGGTATATTGTGTAGTACAGCCCTCCCACTATCCACTATCTCCTCTACCTCTCTTCCTGTCTCTGCTCCTCTTTCTCTTTCTCTCTCCTGAATTTCTCATTTTGATTGTTCCTGCCTCCCCTACCTAACTCAGCCCATCCAGGGCGGGAGGGCATATTGCCAGGGCCAGAGACAAATTACAGAAACAGCTCAGTGCTTTTTTTTTTTTTTTTTTTTTTTTTTCCTGTGCGCTGTGAATGTTTTTAAGCGAGGCAGGCTAAAAGAGGCAGTGGGTCACGAGCGGAACAGAGGACAGAGAGAACGGAGCTTATTCGTTTAATTTCCAGACAGAAAACAGTTGGAGGAGAGATAAACGGAGAGAGGCAGCAGAATGGAAGGAGTGGGATATGCAAATGAACAGATGGAGGGGCGAATAGGGTTTACGGGGACAAATGTGAGGCGGTGAAAGTGAGAAATGAGCAACAGAAAATGTGAGAATGTAACACAGTTGATGCCAGGAATTCATAGAGGGGGGTGGAGATCTTCAGCAAGGACCTCATGCTGAGGAACAAGCTGAAACATTGGGCCTCAAAAAAACATCTTTCCGAAGCAAATTGCTCCGTGGTGGGAGGCGGTCATGTGACAGTCACAGAGATATTAGAGGAGAATATTATACTCTACAGTTGATGTTACACTGTCAGCTGCAACACAAGATGATACTGGACCTGCAAAGAGACACAGAGGCAGCTGTCGGAGTGAGAGACAGTTTCCAACAACCGCTGATATGTAGCGGTTGCTGCGCCAAAATAAGAATCTGTTCGTATGATTGCTTCTTGCACGAGACCCAATGATCACACGCTCGTGTTCACCCAGAATTAGATGGGTCTCCTCTCTACAATCTGAAACGAGCCCCGCCCCGCCCACGCTGAAGCTTGATTGGCAGAGTTTGTACCTCGTGGGTAATGGGCAATTGAAGAGTTAAGCCAACATGCTCCAAAGGGACAAGTGGGGGGTGGAGGAGATGAATAGATGAATAGATGAGAGGGGGAACTAACTGTGAGAGGAATAGCGAGTAGGGGACTGAGCAGAGAGGGGTGGAGAGTTGTAATCAAATAAAGGATACCTGTAGATAGCCAAGAAAGATTAGGTTGTTAAGGAGAAGAAAGGATTCTTTATGCAACAAGAGAAGTGTAATGACGCCCCGTTTTTTTTTTTTGCTGTCCGAGCCCAGCATGATTTACTGATAACACAGAATGATTGAATCAGTGCAAAGATAAAAGGCAAAATAACCAGGAGCTTTCATGTCCCTCGAGCTTCCAAGCGCATGTTTCCTGTTGGATAATTCACAGGCAGACAGGAGCAGTTTCATTCCAAAGTGAGATGTACACCTTTTGGAAAAAAGAAACGCCCTTTGACAAGATGATTGATAGCACACATGTGAAGCGCTGTATTACTCTGGTGTCCTGGAGCTTGGCTAAGCAGTTGAGGAAGCCTGGAGGCTGATGCTGGTGCTGGTGGTCCCCTGGGTCAGCTAATGTTTGTAGCTGACAGTTCCTGAATTTACACAACTGTTCACGCTTGGAAAAAAAAAAAAAGAACATTTTCCACATGTGAAATATGGATTTAATTCCATCTCACAGAGACGGGACACTACAGATGCTTCTATTGGAGTATTTTATGTAAATTAGAATGTATTGAATTAGCAGCTGTACAGAAGGAGCCTGTGTCAATACGCTTTAGTCTGTGTAGCAAGAATTTTTATGTCTGCTGGAAGCAGAAAGGTTCTTGAAAAGTGTGGAAAAAAATCACACAGGCTGTCAAGAAAAGCAATCATTTTCCCAAATGCTCCCCATTTTTCTTTTTCTTTTTTTTTTTTTTTTTTTTTTTTTTTAAAAAAAAAAAAAAAAAGCCAGTGTGGTTGCCTCAGACATTTTATTGTGTGTGCCTAAAATTATGTCAGACTGTTGACATGACAACCTCTTTCTTCTGTCACACTCAGAGTCATCAAATGCGTCTTTATTGACCAATGCAGAGAAGATCGCCACTATAACCACCACTCACACACCTCAGCAACAGGCTGCACCTGAGGCCAGGTAAGGGGCACACTGGGGAAAATGAGTACTTTGGAAAGAACATGAATAGTCTTTTAAAAAAGGCTGCAGAATGGTTTTCAAATTACATGTTAAATTTGCACATTAAATGTATCAGTCAATGCTTTAAATGTGTTTAGTCTCTGATTTGATTCTTAAATATTTCAATTGTTATATAAAAGATGCTATCTTTCTGTCACAGGAACAATACCAAACCAAAACAGGAATCATTTGAGTTTAAAGCCCCACAAGGCCCTCCTCCTCAGCCCCCAACACAACCAGTCTCAGCCCAGGTAAGGAAGGACAGCCATCCATTCACCCGTCGTTTCATTCATCCATCCATCCATTTTTACGTCTCCATCAAATACCCCAGCGATCCACACTCCATCCCATCAAACTTCCTGCCAACATCCACATTTGTCTTGTTATAAATCCATCCAGCTGTTTTAGCACCCACGGACCCATTTATCCTCTCGCCCTCCATGCATCAACCAATCCATCCACCCACCCACTCACCCACCAGCCCAAGGACAAACAAAGTGTATTTTTATTTATTTCTTTTTCTCTGTACGTCTACCTGCTGGCATTATCGGATTCTGTGCATTAAGGGAAGCCTGTTTGCTTTCAAAGTAACCCCTCAGTCCACTGTGTTCACTGCTGAATTAATCTGGCGCTGTAGAGATGGCGCTCGCAGATAGCATTGATCCTTCAGCAGAGGAGATTAGGAGGGCGTGAAGACACGGAGCTGCTGTGGCTGTCTGCCTGTCCTTGCAGTACCCGGCCCTTCTTTCTCTCTCTATCTGTGCCCTCTCTCTTTTTGTACACCCCGAGCCCAAGGCATCAATAATTCAGCATCCTTACACCTGAGCATATGCATGTACACATACACACACAGACATACACACACACACACACACACACACATACAGGCTGGCACAACTATTAGAAAGGTGTGACTTTCCTGAAGGTGGCATTTGTCCCATGGTCCTGAAATAGGAACTCACTTCAAAGGACACTCACACACACACACACTTCAAATCTGAATCACAAAAGTGACCTTGATGCAAATGTGTCTTTCTCCCTCCCTCTCGTGTGTGTGTGTGTGTGTGTGTGTGTGTGTGTGTGTGGGGTCTGTCACCGTCAGGATGCTGAGTTCTACTCAGTGGACCTGGAGCGAGACAATAAAGGCTTTGGCTTCAGCCTGCGGGGAGGCAGAGAATACAACATGGACCTGTACGTGCTGAGGCTAGCTGAGGACGGAGCAGCTGTCCGCAACGGAAAGATGAGGGTACGGACACAATGTACTGCAGGCATGCACTAACCACAAATCAGCAAACATTTTTACATGCTTTATCATATGTAGACATGTAGAAGATGCAAAAGACTTCATTTCTTATGCTTTTTTTTTCTCAGGGACTTGCATATCAGAAGAGTATTTTTGTTAAAGCTGCAGATTTTACACATGGTGTACAGTTAACTTGTCATAGGCAAAGGTATTCAGCCTGTGAAAACAGTTAGTATAATATCCTCTGTTGCCTGCTGCTGTTGGAAGAGCTTTCTAGTGATATCATCAGGGTCATCTTGGCTTGGTGCTGGAGATTACAAATTTATGACGGAAAGCCTGCTTTACAAACTGGGGCGGCGGATTTTGAAAGTGTAATGAAAGATGTTTCATCATGGGAATTGCTGGTCCACTACTTTTAGAGCTTGACCCATGCGAGAGAGTGAAAGTAAAGATATCTTGGCCTCAGCAGCGATGATCTTTCTCTTTGAATGTGTTTCTTGTAAGTCTCCCAACTTTTGTGGAGGGGCGAAACTAAAGCGCCCCTTTGATATCACACTGCATCAAAAAATATTTATTTTTAGTAACTATGTGTCCCTTGAAGATCTAAATCTCATTTGGAAATACCTGATTAGACGAAAATTAAGTTTGAATACAAAACTTTAAAAAAAAAATGGGGATGCTATTATTAACCTGCATCCTTTGGAACCACCCTGGTCCATCTGGCTAATTATGTTTATTATGTTACATTAATAATAGATAATTCTCGCAACTGTTTTCGTTCATTCTACTCTGTTTTGGTCTTCTTGGATTTTGTCTCATTACTAAGTTCTATATCCTGCCATGTTTTTTGGGGGGTTTTTTTTCAAAGGAAATGTCTTAATGAGGGCAGTGCTTGCAGATCAGCACTGTAACCACTAATTAATACTAAGAAGGTGATGATGAAGAATAATGGGGCTCTATCATCATATTATCAGCTCTGTTGGAGACATTTGGAGATGGGCAGTAATTGGGACAACACAAGTCTTCTTCTTTCTGTCTTTTAACCATAAAGAATCGGAAAAACATCGTAATAGCATAACAGCAAAAAGGACTGATGCACAATTCTGTACTTACAGCTCAACAACAAACAAGTCTGTAATTACAGTACATGCCTGTTAATTTTGCCTAGTGTTGTGTACTCATGCTGATATGATAATTCCATGTTTTCAGGTGCAGTCTCAGCTTTATCCCTTCAACTGCACTGATTAACAAGGGGGATGATGATGATACCGCCTCATAGACGTTACAGCCATCAGAATAATATCATCTATCAATATAATTGCTTGTGCATAATGTACCTCCCAATTACTGCAAGCTATGCTTCACTGAATATAAACATGGTTGCCTCCAGGCTTGGCCAAGTTCACCGTACACAGCGCAATATCAAAGCGCACGAGCACACAAACACGGTCATGTCTACCCACTGACAGAATATGTACGTTTTAATTAATTAATAGTTCTCTATGAGCTTGTAGTGATGTTCATACATGTTACAGAAGATGTCAATAAACTGGAAAATTTAACCTTTTTTTTATTAATTGCATAAAGTAGCAGCACTTCCCCTGGGCTGCTTGATTGAATATACAATGCAGGGTTAATAGATTCTCCCTTATGTGTTTGTATATGAAACATACGGTATGCAGAGAGCCTGTGAACAGATACAGTATGCTTGTGGGCTATAAGTGACTTTTTGATACATGTTAATCCGCTACAGTGCAGGGGGTGTGTGAGAGTGTGGGTGCACACGTATTAGCACATTTGTACGCGCACACACGAATACGTACGTTTGTGTTTGTGCCCCTTATTAGCAGAGATATTAATAGTAGCAGCTCTGTGAGGCAGAGAGAGGTGTCAGTGAGAGATCCATATTCTGCCAGAGAGGAATTCCCTCGGCACAGACAGCACTGACAGATAACTTGAGGCGTGGAGGCAAAAGAATCGGGAAGCAAAAAGTGTTTTCTTCTTGCTCCTGTTTTTCACCCTCTCCCTTTCTCATTTTCCTCTCTCAGCGTCACAGTTGCTGCTTTCTGCCGCAATTGGGCCTCTCTGGAAACTGTTGGTTTAAAAACAAACCAAAAAAAAAAAAAGATGTTGCTGTTGTTGTGCAGTTTACCCTTTGGAGGGTTTGATATCTAACTTCTCCTCAATTTGTCCTCCTTTTCCGCTTTTCCTTCCCTTCTTCTGCCACCGTGTCCCTTTGAACCTTTGTGCCTCTTCCTCTTGTGTACTTCCTTCCACACTGTCATGTATTTTCATCACTCTGTCTCGCTCTGCTGTCTCCTCTTTTTCTGGCTTTTGCCGTCTCTCTTTTTCTCACTCTCCGCTTTACCTCTTCTCCCCTCCATCTTCACCTGTCACTCTACATCATCTGTCTCTCCTCTCCGCCTCTCACTTCCTTCTTCCTCTCTCCAGGTCGGCGATGAAATCTTGGAGATCAATGGCGAAAGCACCAAGGGCATGAAGCACGCACGAGCCATCGAGCTCATCAAGAGCGGAGGCCGACGCGCCCATCTGGTGCTCAAGAGGGGTGACGGCTCGGTGCCTGAATATGGTGGGTCAATCTACGAAAACATTCCCTTCTCCCCCATCTTCACGCCCTGAGCCAGGGGACGCCCAGTGGACGGTGGTGGGTCGAGGGGAAAGAACTAAATTACCCTCCCAGGACCCTTCACCCATCCCTGGGACAAAACCCCCCAGGGAGGGAGAGGGTTGGTGGGTCTTGGGTCTCTTTCTGGTGGAGGTCACTCTTGGGCTTTGGGATTTTGGGGGGAGCAGACTTGTGGGGGATGTTGCCCCTTCCTGCTGTCACCCGCTCTCAGTTTCCATGTCATCCCGCTGTCACTTTTCACCTTCTGGCCACTGAGCAAAAGCACTCTGCTTGGACTTTTACAGAAAGGTGGTGGGTCTGTTTTCAGTGCTACATGGAAATAGAAAACTGTTTACAAGGTTTGAATGACCAGAGTAGTGAAAAAAAAAAATCAATGTTTCTTGTGGGTAAGAAGTGATATTGATGGTTCCAAATCCTCATCAAACACTAATTTAGCGTTAAGAGGAAGAGAAAACTTGATCCATTGCTTCCCTTAATAAAACGGGACTTGCTTTTTGAAAAGCATCTCGCAGCTTTGGTTAGGACGTGACACAAACATATTTATGATATTTATTGAAGGTGAATGTAAGCTACTGAACTTTAAGGGTTTTAAGTGAGAACCATATTGAGAAGAAAAGGCAGTCTAATGCTTTTTTTTTTTTTTTGCCATTTCAAAGAGAAAATCTCACTATACTGTGCTTGACATTACTCACTAATCCATGGATTTATTTGCACCCATTGTTAATGTCATTGAAAAGCTGTGACCATAGGAACTCCACCCATCCCCATTCAAAAAAGAAAAAGAGTCGCTCCAGTTATAGAGACGTTTTGTACAGTGATGAAAAGAATAGAGGCATTTTTACAAGTATTTTTGTTCCGTGTACAGAGCCATGAACTGAAGCCACATATTAATGGATAAAAGTCTATTGCTGCATGAACTTGTCAAAAGTGTAAATTGGATTCCCCCCCCCCCCTTCTATTGTCTATTTTCCATAATATTTATGGAACGTTTCTTTTTTTTAATCGTATTGACCAGTTTTGATTGATAGTCACGAGTCATCTTAAATGTATTCTTTTTGTTGCTTTTTTTGTTTTTTGGTTGTTGTTTTTTTTTTTGAGTGGAGATGCATTTGCCTGTCTTGAAAAGTTCATCAATGTAATTTTATTTGCGCTAAGAATGTGCCGTCTTTAACCTGCACCAATATGACATCATGTGAACTTGTATATTTTGGATCATTGTTTGTACTTTTTAGTTGGCACAACCTTTGACAGTCTTGCCAGTATTTCTTTTGATTTCTGTCAGCAATGTAAAACTGCTTCATACGCTGGTGTTGTGGGTGTGCGAGTCTCACATGTCTTATTTTTTGGGGTTTCTGCTGCTTCTGTGTCCACGTGTGTGTGTGTGTGTGTGTGTGTGTGTGTGTGTGTGTGTGCGTGTGTGCGCGTGTGCGCGTGTGTGTGTGTGTGCGCGCGCTTGTTTCCAGGACTTTTCTCTGTAACTGATGGTTTCCACTGAAGGGTTTGGGCAATTTCCTGGACTGTCTCTTTACTCTGAATGACTCAATGATCAAATAAACACTTTTTTTTTCATTGAAAAATCAACACAGACAATAATTCTCCTTTTTCTTCCTTCAAGTTGGTGCCGAGTGATCTAAACCCTGTACTCTTCTCTTTTTTTTTTTCTGTTTTTGTTTATCTTCCCTTCCTCTCGTATTGCGCTGGGCTCTTGTCTTCCTTCAGGGATGGTGGCTCCCCATCTCACTGCATGTATGAGAAATGACAAGATGGGGGAGGCCTCTGTCCTCCAAAATCAGACCACGGTTTGTAACTTTCCTCCCCTGTCGTGTCGTCTGGCTCTCCCTCCCGCTTCCTGTCTCTTTCTCTCTCTCTCTCTCTCTCTCTTATCTCTCTGATCATCCTGATCTCAGTGTGGTGTGGCCTCAACTCACCTGTGCCCGTGCTCTACTCCATGCATACAAATCCATTCACCTAAAATGCATCGCCAGTACCGCCGCTGCCGTAGTCGCTGTTGTCATGCTGAGCAACGTCTCCACCAATAGCATTTCACCTCTGGGCACCAAGTCCACAGGTGAAATGCAGAGTTTGTTTATGTTAATCAGTCTAGTTATCCTCGGTACATTAGATGTCATAAAACCTTGTCTATGTTAGTTCTCTGCTGTAGATGTAGATTCAGTTTTCATTGATTCTGTCCTTAAACCTGAAGATGTATTTATAAGTTGAACTGGGTCAAACAATTGTCAGGTTTAATCATAGAAATCCAATAATAAGTAAAACATTGTGGTGGCTTCTTATGTAGACTAACAAGATGAAATACACTGCTTAAGTCATATTACATAGTTGAAAGGGATGTAAAAGTAAAATTGTGTAGAACATTTTGTTCTTCTTGTCTTGGTTAAGTGCCACGTCAGTCTCACAGGCTATTACTGCAATACAGAAAGCCATCATTTAGTTTTTGGATCTCATCTTGAGCATTTTATCTGCTTTAAACATTTACAAAGTATCTAAGGCATCATGACAGCGCATGAAAGAGCATGGCTAATCAGTACGATCAAGCAGCATCATCAACATGCAGCACGTTGGCACTGACTGTAACCAGCCTCCAGTCCAGCCGCCCAGCCAGCCAAGTCCCATTCTGCTTCAGTGAGGTGAACCCAGGTAGACCTGGGAACAGGTTTGTTGTGGGTAACAAGTCTCTTTAAGCAATGGCTGCTTCACAAGTGTGTCACTGCCTTTTATTCTCATGTGTAAGCTACACTAATGTTTTACCATTGGCTGTTGCCGTGCCATCCAATAAATAGCCATCTTTGCTAGCATTAACATCCGAATGGCTTCCATTGGAAATGTTCTCAGCTTCATGTCTGAGTGATTCAGCATGGTTAGTGTGAAACCAGATAGGAGCTTTTAGAGTCTAGATGCATGTTTGATCCCCCTGCCCTCGTCTGTATGTCACACTGTGTTGCAGACGGCAGCCCCAACGACAGCAGCGCAGCCAACCCAGCCTCAGGGTTACAAAACGCTGCGGAAGTGAGCACCCTGCCCTCAACCAACGCGCCACTGGAGTCAAGCTACCCACCAGAACACAACCGACCATCCCAGAGCAAGAAGGAGCCGGGCCGACACTCAACAGGCACCGGCAAACACCACCATTCCAACCACCGCCACCGCTCCCCCAACAAGAAAACCAGCACGGGAAAACACAAGGGGAGAAAGTCCAAGGGGAAGGACAAGAAGAAGGATGACGGCCACCGCCACCATTCCAGTGGGCACCACCGTAGCCGCCACCGTTCGCCTGACAAGGCGCACAACCGGTCACGCAGTGCAGAAAACACCCTGGATAGCCGTCACCGGGGACACCGCCACGGCCGCTCCCCTGATAGACGCCGCGGTCACCAGTCCCCCTCTCGCCACCGCTCGCCCTATCGCTCTCCTCACCGCTCTCCTTACCACTCATCTCACCGCCACAGGTCCCCCCATCGCTCTCGCCACCACTCCCCCACCAGACGCCACGCCCACTCCTCAGACCCCTACCGCAGGTACACCTCCCCAGAGAGACAGAGGGGCCGCAGCAACGACAAGCCTAACGGGGTCGAGGCCGTATTGAAGGAGCCAATCAAGACTCCTGAACCCAGCCTCGCTCTTGAGGACAGCGTCCTCCGTGAACCCCCGGCCCTGGACCGCCTGAACAGGGAGGCTACGCTTCCGCCGCTGCGCAGGGAGGAGCGCCTGTTCGGGGATGACAGCCTGTTGATGAGAGCCTCCTCCATGGAGAGAGCCTACAGGGGGGACAGCCTGCTGAGGGACGTGGCATCCCGCGGCCAGAGAGACGCCTACAGAGACACCACCCTGCCCAGAGTGCGCACCCCTGATTCAGATTCAGCCTACAAGAGGTACAGCTCACTGCTGAGGGGGCGCTCACCCGTGAGGACGGAGAGGGACGGGCGCTACGCCAGCCGAGACAGTTCCCCAGAGCCGCAGTACAGAACCCGCAGCCTCGGACGAGACATCTCCCCGATCAGAAGCTTCAGAAGGGATGACTCGGAGGACGAAGAGGATGATGACAATTTTGTAGCGGCTAAGGTGAGAGAGTACTACAGCACGCTCAAGACCAATACCAGTCGCTCATCCAAGCCCACGCTCCCCGAGCCCAAGAAGACCTACAAGGAGAACCCCAAAGACCTGAGCATCTGATTGGACGGCTGTCAGCCAATCACAGAAACCACCCACACAACACCTCAAGTACTCACTCCATTACCACCTGGTTCTACAGAAATGCACCCAGTTGTGTACACACAGATACACACAACAGTCAACACACACTCACACACACACACTTACACACATCCTGGAAAACAGTCTGTTATGATTATGTAACAATGTTGAGTTACTAACAAAACAGTGATTCCAAAATGACTTTTGAAAGCTGTTTGGGTTTTTTTTTTTCTTTTCTTTTTTTTAATTGTATGTTTTTTTCCCCTATTTTCTTGTTTTTTGGTTTAACATTCTACATTTACAGTAACTCAAACTTTTCCAGAAAATGTAAAACCATAAAAAACAATGATGTGCCTAACAGTTCCATTAACGAGCAACATTTGTTTTTGATTTGATATGTGGCGGGCATTTTGTGCCGCACTGTCAGATGATGAAATGTATGTACTTTTCCACGAGGATCCCATGGAAGTATCGCGCACCTGGATCACTGTAACCGGTGCTCACAATGATGCTGTGCATGTCTTTACCGGTTTCAATGTCTCTCTCTCTCTTTTTTTCTCTTTCTATCTCTTTCTCCCGCCTTCATTCTTCTCTCTCTCTCTCTCTCTCTCTCTCTCACTCTCTCTCTCTCTCTCTCTGTTTCTCTCTCTCTCTCCCCAGTGCCACTGTTTTTTAGACATTTGACCAGACTATAGCACAAGCCTGCATTTGTTTGTATATTTTTGACAGTTTGCAGTATGTGTACATTCAGAGGTGATCATTTTAAATGAATGAAGGGAAAATTAAAAGTTAAACTATGATGATGATGATGATGTTAAAATAAAATAATATATTCAACAAATGAACAAGTGTGTGGTTGTTTTGGTTTGGTGTCTTTGGTTGTGACAATACGAATCATTTTAGTTTTGGGACTGAATGTAAGTCATTGAAGTTCCTAACAAGTTTGGCAATAAAATTATATTTTAACAGTGTCAAAACAAGACAGATATTAGGTGACAGGTACTGTAGAATGTCTGTAGAGTACTGAGCTCTCATCATTTGGGCAAACAAGACAAAAGAGCAAGGAAACTGACATTGTTATCTTAGGCCTCCCAAAAGTGTGTGTGTGTGGAAATAAAGTCTTTGAAGAAAAGTACCGCAAAGAGCTCCCATCCTTTTCACAACATCAAAGCCCAAATAGGACAGTCGCAACAAAAAAAAAGTGTCCTCTCCTCTCCTATCACTGCTTACTTTGATTTGTACTGTTTCTGTGCCCTCTTTCTCCCGTTGTCCTCTTCACTCTGTCCCTTCCCTGCTTTCCTCTTCCTTCTGTATCCACACTCCTTACTGAAAGATTTTTCGTTTGATAGAGAACAGACAGCAGGGAAGCTGTGTCCCTATTTCAGGACAATGACAGCAGTAGGAGGAGGATGACACCAGGGAGGGCTGTGTTGTCTTTTTTTTTTTTCCTCTTTCTCCCCCTCTCTCTCTCACTCACCTGGAAGTGTGGCGATGAGAGGAAAAGACCAGAGAACAGAATGGTCACTCCTGGTGACCTGTAAATGCCAGCAGGGATTTACTTCTGGAGAAAAAAGGAAATATTTTGTCTGGCAGCGCTTGATGATATACAGTAAGATGGAGAACAGCATGAGGTTTTGGCAACTGCTGAATTGAGTCTGCAATATAAGAGAAAACTGCATTCAAACTTTTTTTTTTTAATCTTGTCTTTTGACTGTTGACATACAATTTTGAGATACTGACATCTGACTACTTATATGTGAGTCTATTAATTATATGAAAATGTCTCTTTGGGTTATATCTACCTCTCTCACACCCTCACATAGACAATAAATGCAGCTATGTCCACCTAAGCATGCAGAGAAGTGTGAAGCATACAAACTTTCATCCAGTTGCTGCAGCACATGCCAATGTACTTAATACCATATGTTCAAATGTGTGCATTCAAGATTACCCTGTGGACACAATCTGTGCAGCTCATAAGAGGAAATGGAAAGCAGAGATGAAGCATCGCGATCAAACACTAACATATCAGAGCTTTTTTTGGCCCAGTTTCTCTGAGATTCAACAGGGCCTCAATGCATTCCACTGCTTTTGATGCAACGATCTGAAAGTGTTTTTGCATGGCTACATTTATAGATCCGGGTTCCTGCACCAGTGCATTGCAACTTATTGAGAGGAAAATCTTAAGTTGCTAAGAAGGGGGGTTTATTATAAGTCATATTTTGCAACCCATTCAGCATATAGTCCACTATTTGTATCTCTAATTATTGTTTTTAATTCAAATTTTGTATTATTTTTACTATAATTAATTCATTTTCTTATCTATGTAAGAGGACACACTGAAGTCCACAAAGAGACATAGAGAAGATGTTTGTATCCCGCAAATACTACACCTTTCTCTCCCCTCTCTCACAGTGAAGGGGAAGCAGCTCTTAAATAATGGATGTAATCCACTTTCCAGCACCGAAACACTCTCCTCCCCTCTCTTTAAATCTCTCTCTCCCTCTTTATCAGGACACACTCCACTCCTTCTCATCATCAAATGCAGGAATGAAGCCCTGTTTTTTTTATTGCTTGTGCGACCCCAGAAATGATTAACAGCCAGTGTCTGGTGACAATTCATCATGTCAGTGCCAGGCAGGAGGAAGAGACAGTAATGAAATGTCCAATAACAACATGACTACAGCCCAGTGCGGCGACAGCCCGCTGGGTCAGGCTTCCATTCTCCCATCATCTTGCCTCCAGGTGCTCTCGCGCCGACCTTGGAAACCCTCTGCTCCCCCGTTTCCATGGAAACACCGATGCAACGGTCTCTCTCCTCAAGCTGACTTGAGCAGAGATAAGTAAATGAAAAGAAAACAAGAGTGCAGGGTTATTTTTGGATGTGTGTGTGTTCAGGATTTCAAGATGCTTTCACTCAAGAGAGAGAGAAAGTTTCTCAATTTTGAAGTTGCTTTTCTTACAGGAGGCTCAGCATCCTATATAACAAGTCTGTTGTGGTTCCCACTGCTGTCATGTTATGGACAGCCACGCTGCTTTCATGTAGTGGCTGTTCTTTGTCCTAATACTGTATCTGTCTCATGCTCGGCTGTGCATGGAAATCTGCCTTCACAGGGAGAGAGGTTTGGTGGAGAAATGTGTCTGTTTAAAGGGCATTTCATTGCAGTGTATGTTTTTGTTATCATGGTTACAATAACAGCACTCAATATGATACAGTGCATGTACAGTACACTGCTTAAGGCTATTCTGGTGGATGGTTTTATGAAGTAGAAAAATGGCTGCAGCCTCTTGCCGTTGTCAAACTAATCTTATTTTTTATCGTACAGTTGTCACACTAATGTTAGAAAGAAATCCACAGACACAATGTCTTGTAAGCTTAGAGTCATTTTTAATTAAATTATGATTTTTTTCTTTAGGTAAAGCCATTCAGATTTTTGTTTTATCCCAGTGCTCACTAACAAATATCTTTTGCAAACCTCTTAAAAATCCTCAAAGGACGTGCTTCTTAAAAATTTCCTTGAACAGCTGGTTATTTGATTCAAGTTCCCTCAAATTAAACATATAAGTGCCATCTTGGATTTACACCTACAGATAGCAGGTGGAGCACTGATCTTGAAGGGATATGTAAAGAGACTTATTTAAAGATGCACTAATTTAAAAAAAATCATATTAACTGTGGAAACAAAAATGCAATATAAAGGTGATGGTGCAGTAGTGACAAACTCAGATAATAATCACTAGACTTCAGCTCTAGTTTTAGCATCTTTCAGATCATTCTTTTGGCTATACAGACCTCAACTTAAGTTTACTATTTGGATAATTCACCGCTCTCATTAAAAGGACCAGTGTGTACGATTTAGTGGCATCTAATGGTGAGGTTGCAGACTGCAACCAACTGAGATCACATCCCTTCACCCTCCCCTTTCAAGCGTGTAGGAGAACCTCAGTGGCCGTGAAACTCACGAAAAACATGAAAGACCCTCTCTAGAACCAGTGTTTGGTTTGTCCATTCTGGGCTGCTGTAGAAACATGGCAGCACAACATGGTGGCCTCCGTGAAATGGGACCTGCTCTCTATGTAGGTATAAAGGGCTCATTCTAAGTAAATGAAAACACAACAATTCTTATTTTCAGGTGATTATACTCTTATACATACTTATGAATATAATATTCCATTTCTGCCAAGTCTGTTCTGCTAGATACAACTAAATTCTATGCACTGGACCTTTAACCTATTTCATCCAGCATCAGGTGGCAAGAAACACGACTCTAAATGAATGCTAACGTTGATCCAAGTCTGCTAGTTTGCTAAAACATCTCCCATACCAACTTTATTAGGGGTTTGCAGCTTGTTGCACTTTAACAAGTCCCCAAAACGTCAAAAGATATTTTTCATGGATGACAGTGGAAAACACACAGGCGTAAATGATAAAATGAATTATTGCTAAATTCCATTTAATTGTTTTGGTTTCAGGATCCTGTTATTGTGGATGCTGGCTCACTGTCATGGCTTACTTGGACACTTAAATAGAATGGAGCCATTGTTAATGTTATTAATAGCACCTGTGCTTTCCTACCATGACCAAGTTGAACTTTCTGCAAAAAGGCCCTATCAATGCATGTTAAGCATAGTAATTGCAATCTGATACAGGTGTTGCTGCTGTGGGGAAAGTATACATTTTGTGTTCATGCCGATGCTCCATGATCAAAGGACTACACAGCAAAAATAGTTGAAAAGTTGTAAAACTAATTTAATGAAAAAAAACTAGACATTTGATCTCACACTCAGTAGCAGTATCATTTGGGCATTTTAGCTTGACCTGAGTAGTTCCAAGATGGTTCCATAAGGGGAAGGTTGCAAGGTTATGTCCCCACAATGACCACTGTAGCACCAAACTTTTGCCTGCCTGAGAGGTGTTACTCCTGGCTTCCCTCCTCTGCTGAAATATGTGCATGTACGCGTGTCTAATTGGTAAAGAAGCAAATCCCCCACTTGCACTGTGTGGTGTTCAGATTCAAGTATTTTTTCTTCTCATCAGGTCTCCGTCTCACATCTAAATCCCTCACCCTGTTTCATGCATATGGTACTCCTTATCAAAGGCAAATTGTACACCTCATGGTAAGAATAATACAGTCTTAAGAGTGACTCATCCGCTCTTAGAAAAGAAATGGCCCTGTGAAAGCTCCCTTGGACTGAGACGAAAGAGTTATACTGTCATAAGAAATGGATTCACAAATGTTGGCTTTGCCTGTTGCACTGTTGAATGATTCATTGCATACTTTGTGTGAGGCTGTTTGGTCATGGTTATCCCAGTAAGAAGCATCTATCCAGACCCTCTGATGAGTGTTTTTATTCAAATCTTTCCTTGGAATATGTTACAAACTGAAACAAAATGAAAAATCTCATTTTCTGCCCCAAAAAAACAGCTGTGGAAACTGATTTGCGTGCCCTGTTCAGTCTGTAAAATGACTGTTTTTTATTGTTGTCACTCTTAGAGGATGAGAATCAGAAGACACTACTGTGAATTAGTCTTATAAGCAGGGGTTTTTGGTGTCATTTTGATGAAGGGATCACTGAGCTTGAGGACACAAATGATGCCTCAATCTTTAATGCTCTCTCTTCCCCTTCAAACAGGTTCTTGCCCGAGCATAGCGTGGCAAACCGCTTGTTCACGCAGGTGTAAATAAGCAGGTTGTGCAACGCTGAGCTCTTTGCATAGAATGAAGGCTTAGTTAGATCTATCCAAAGCTGCTATCCTGATGGGTGAAGATATACCATGCAACGGTGGCATGAAGTCTACGGCAATGATCACCATGATGTGGGTGATCTCATGCTCAGCCCTATGGATGGTGTCGGACCACCTTTGGGCATCTGCTACCTCTTTGACTGCATGAATAGACTGAATAGACGGTTATGACAAGAAACATGCAGATAACAAAGGATTTGTTGCAGCATTAGAGCTTATTGTGCTCAGCTATGACGCAGAGGATGAGGAAGTTAAATGGGGAAACCAACTGCTGTCCTGTTGACCCTAATGAGCATCAACAGGACAGCAGTCTTACATGTCTTGTCTTGTAAGCAGAAAATGAAATGAAGACATAGAAACAATCCATCACCTGTGTCAAGTAGCCCTCCTGTACTGTTACTGCCCTGTCCAATTAGTTCCTACTGTATGTAATGAAGAGCATAATCAGTGATGACTGTAGTGCGTGTGTATGTGTGTGTGTGTGTGTGATCTACACTGTGTGTCAGTGTTGTCAGACTCGGAGAGGAAATCAGTCATGTGTTCAGTGCAGGTCTACAGGCAAACATGCGCTAGAGCTCTGCCTTCCTTTCAGCATCATTTCTTTTTTTAGATTTGACAATGTCAGGTTAAATATTGATGCTCTGAAGTTGCTTCAAAGGAGTCAAGGAGGGTGGGGTTGAGTGTTACTTTGGCAACATGCAAAAAGAGTATTGAGATTTTCTTAACTAGACGAGGAAACAGGAAGAAGAAAAAAGACATGAGCCATACATGTACCTGATCATTACTTATATAAAGTAATACTATGTAATATGTACATTTCTGTCTACAAATGAAGAACCAAATAAAATTTAGCCAAGTAATGTCTTCATGTTTGATGTATTAGTTCTGAGTGTTATATAAATCCATAGACGCAGGTTGTGGACCTTGGATAATAGCACCCACAGTTCAAATGATGTGAACTGAATTGACAACAAGCTTGTTCTTAAAAAGGCCTTTTACGTGAGACTACGTCCCAAGACTGAATTATTTTATGCATGCACTGATACCAACACCTGCATTCCATTAGTAGTCAGACAAAACCAGACGGGTATCAGACACATTTTGTAAAAATCAATATGACTGTGTTTATAAATACATTCCTCCATAACCTGCATACATAAATAAATACCTCCTGACACATTTCTGCATGCACAAGCTGCTTCATAAATATTTATCTTGATAACGGAGATGCAAGCAGCGTTATATAATTGACACCCAGCATGTTAATGGTTGAATGGCAAAATAGATCTACAAGTAATATTGTTCTGGTCTGATATGAATTCACAAATTTGATGTCTTTCTACATATTTAATGTATGAGTATTACAGTATAACAAAATTATTTAACTGTTAATTTACTGTTTGTAATTCAGTTGGAATAGAAAAAGAATTATTAAATATTATTGATGGTCATTTTCAATTTAAAATCCTTATGGATTCATCTCCATTGGCTGACAGCTCTCATACGATTCATTAAACTGTGGCAGGACAAAGTGATAAGAAACCATCACTTTGATTTACAGGTCGTTCAGTAAAGGAGCTCTCCCTGAGTGGTCTCGTGCTTCTGTGGCTGCTCCCTCGGCCAAAAGAGCAGCTCTGATTGGCTAAGGAAGTAAAGAGAGTAAAAGCTCTCTAGTTTGACCTGACTGATGCAGAGGATTTATGTGAAGAGGGTTCATCATCATCATGCTGAGTAGATGAGTGCCGGTTCTCCTTTTCATTGATGAAAAGGCACAAGAGGGGCTTGATCCTGAACTCTCCAGAATATTTCTGTCACACTGCAAACTTAGTGGAGGAGGAAAGAGGCAGAAACCAGCTGAGGATGCAAAATTTTTGATCAGTTGAAAAACCAAGTATAGAATTGAAATTACTAGTATTTAACAACTAATATCTGTTAATTACTGTGTGAATTGCTTTCTTCAGTATGTGTTGTAATAAAGAATCATTATTAGCTAATGGGGGGCTTAACACTGACACTTGCAACAAGGAGGCTGCTTTTTCTAGTAATCAGAACTGCAAATGAATATAAAATATCATTCTTTATCAGTAGTTGTACTGATATGACTTGGGTTTTTTTTGTCTACACCACCATTATTTACACCACATGCCAAATGAAATGTTGCCATGGTATCCATTATATATTGTGCCATGAGAGCAACAAATAGTAATATCCTTCACACTTCTTAATAATTTCCAGTCTCTATTTGCCAGTTTTGTCCTTCAATTTAAGGTGCAACAGTAATTTTTTCCCTAACCTTTAAGCCACCACTGCCCATTGTGCTGTTTTTAAACATTTCAATTAACAATCCCGCACAATAATGATCCAGATTCTTCCAGAACAAGAAATCAATGAATTGGCTTGTGAAAACAGAAACTAATTTATAATAAGGGCAGACAGAAATCAATTGTTTTCAACCACAGAAAGCTCGCATTTTATCTGCATGATGTTGATAATGTCAAATTCTGGTCTCCGAAAGATGCAGGTATATTTATTTGTAATTCAAAAATGCGATTATTTTAGCCCTGTTTGGCTTCAGCAAGAAATTATAGTGTAGTAGTTGTTTGTTAAATTAATGAGTTTTACAGCTAATGTAGCTCTTTTCACACATTGGAAGCCCATGATAAAACTGAGTCTTAATCTAAAGAAACTAAAAATGTTTGATATTTTGATATTAGATGAAATCTAAAAGTTTTATCTAAGTAAGAGGGGTTTATGTGTCACCACAACAAACAAACAAACAGGTTGTGTCCCACAGTGTCATCTTGTGGCTGATCTGAGTCATCACACTCTCCCTCCCTGAGATTATCATTGTCGACAGAGTGGCAGCCTGATTGCCTTGAAGCTGTGAGAACAGAGTCAACACACCACTTCCTGTGTCACACATACTGTCACCTCCCAAGCTATAACTCTCAAGCTGGAGTGTGAGTGATGCTCTAAAATGAGAGCAATCTGCGTTTTCCACCCCCATTCTCCGTTACAAAGCGGTGCTGGCGTATCACACATTCAACATCTGAGGCCAAGGACTCTGTCAGTGAGAGATGGATCAATATTGGAATGAGTGAGTGTGTGTGTGTCTGTATGTCTTTGTCAAAGTCAGGGTCAGAATGAGATGATGGTCTAAAGATTCTTTGTTTGTGATATTGATTCAGTCTACTAGAGTGTGCGCTGATGTCACACAGTAACCACATGTATCCAAAGCTTCTTTCCACATTACACTCTCTGAATCTCAACAAACACTCACCACTTTGAAATATATAATAAACACTAAGCTTTTGAGTGATTTATCTCACTGTACTAAAGATCAGTGGATAACTTATCAGTGGAGTTGAGCACACTTAGTTTCATTCGTGCGTTTCCACACATACATACCTACTGCCAAATGTTTTGTAAGGCCTGTGAGACTGACAGATGATTTAGTGAGTGATATAAAAGTCTTGCAGCAAGGACACAGAAAGAGATGGGAGGCCCTGTGTGGGCCGATTCAGTGTTTACTACATGAAAAAGACTGACTCACATTCCTCCATATACACTGTATGCCTGTCCGACAAACACACTCATACACAAACAACACATGGTTTGCTTTCAAGTTGAGTTATTGCCTGACCACTGCATGGTGCATTTTCCGTGGCTCTTTATGCATCACTACATCAAAGTACCAATTCATCTATAGTATGGTGGAGTTAAAGACAGGCTGCAGGGGCTGGACACAGTCATCAGCAAACCCAGTGCAGAAATATGCTGAGCCAACACAAGTTAAGTGTTTTCTCATGGCCCTTTTCACTGTTTTTTTTCTCTTTTAATAGAAGCTTCTCTGTAATAACCATACTGCACAAACTATAGTTAACAACAAAGATTGTGTTGAGCGACAGCTTCTATTAGAGAGCACCACACAGCTCAAGGTAGTCTTGCTATGTGCACTCCGCAGAGTCGAGAAAACATGAGGCCTTTGTTGAAATTAGCTGACTTAATTCAGTCCCTAATGTGTGGCTTTGGCATATATAACAGAGCCCCGACATTATCTAATGTACACAAACTGAATCGCTCTTTCAGGGCAGGGCACACACCCATAGTCTATCTCCACCACAGGGGGAATAGCAAGGAGATCCACAGCATGCTAATAAGAATGCAGTCAGCCAAGAAGAAAACAAATCAGATATACTTCTGTGCTTTGACCTCACCACTGGCCCGTAGCAGAAAACAAAGTGGAAATAATGAAAGGTACATTTGGAATAAACATTTCCACAAACAATAGCTTTTTGTGTGGCCCAATTATTCCCGGCACGCCTGAGCTGTGGAGAACTAGAGTCTGTAGGACTTTTGTTTTCTGCATGAAGCTCAGTCCTTTAGTGGCACCAAACAGTCCTGAGACTCTCTCCATGTTCTCTGTTTTAGGGCTTCTTCTTTGTTGCAGTAGCACAAAGGTTGTTTGGCCACTTGAACAAAGACAGGCACACTTTGGATTGATTGTAAACTTCCTGCTGGGCGCAGTGAACTGGTGCGGAGTGGCTGACCGGAGAAAACTGGCTACTTTGGAGTGAGCATGCAAAGGCGGTCATTACAGAAACCCAGGCTCCATTCCAACCACTTGGTAGACAGCTACTTATTTTATATTCCTCTTTTTGCTGTATATTGTATTATTAATTTGTTTGTTTGTATGTTACTGTGTTTTGTGTACAGCGAGCTGCTTCAAACAAATTGCCACTAGAGGGATTAATAAAGATGTTTGTATTGTATTGTATAGGTGGAAAGGTCTAGTGATGCCTAAATAATTTTGAATTGTAAAAACTAAGCTGGTCTCAGTCTGTACCATTTTAGTCTTTAAATGTTATATGTTAAATGTTATGGTTTGAAAAAGTAATGCCTGCCTACTGACTCCAAACCACAAATGTATTTAAAACTGCATTATTATATTTTTGTCCACCTGAGGGCAGCAAAACAAGCTGCAAACTCAACATTGATATATTATCACCTTACAAAGTTCAGATGGTTAACATGTTAGCAAACAGTTGCTTATTTACTCATCCAACAGACACAGAGCAATATTAGCATTCATTTGGAGTTGCGTTTCTGGCCACCCAATGCATTTAAATCCAATATTTACTCCTGAGGGAGCTATCCATCTCTTTAGCTGCTAAATGCTCCACTATGTTCACCAGGTAGTAGCTAAGTTTGTCTGTCTGCTGTTTGGTGCTAAACAGGTAGTGTACCTATATAGTCATCATCGAAACACCAAATTTATCAAGTGTCACCCATCTGTGTATGGTGTGGTTACCATTTAGAGCATTTTGATCTGATAAATATTCATTGAGATCTATTTAAAGTTGCAATAATTAAATATTTCATATAAACAATAGGTTCAGTGATTATGTGAAAGGTGTGGCTCATAGTGACAGAAAGCCGCAAAGAATTATGTTTTTCAGCTCATTGTTTTGGTTCTGTGGTCAGCAACTTTACTGCAGCTGGCAGCTGTATTCAACAAACTAATATACAACCTATCAGCAAACAGAAGACAGACAAAGTTAGTGACCAGCTGGTGAGCACAGGAGTATGTAAGAGCCGAAGAGCCTGTTTTATTTCTCAGGAGTTGGTGAAGACCAAAAAGCAAGATGGGCAGTGAATATTGGACTTACAATCGTCAGGTGGTCAGAAACACAACACCAAATGAATGCTAGTGTTGTTCAGTATCTGCTGGTGTGTAAGAATGCAATTATTTGTCAAAACATTTGCCATATAATCTTCAGATTGCCATAATATGTGAAATGTGAGTGTAACCTTTAGCTTGTTGTGGAGTTCTGCCACCAAGTGGCCAAAAACTATTAATGCAGCTTTAAATAATTTGTGGTTTGGAGTCTGTGTTTCACCCTTATGCTTTTTCCTATAGCATGGCACCTAGATGTGATGTTGCTATAATTACACTCCTTCTTTCATAGTATTTATGGACCAAAATAAATCATTTCAGTTTCAATTTCAAAGAGAGACACAAGTTTGAGTCCTCAAGGGGGACTAAATGAGTCAAGAAGGTTTAGAGGTAAGACACCGCAGTTACCTGACGTTCCTCATTAATCTTCCCTTCCCATTCATGTCTCTTCAGCCACTGAGAACATCTTCAATCACTGTGATTTGTGAGACCGGTGTTGCAAAAAACACAATCAATGAGGCTGTGTCTCTTTGACAAATATCCTTGACTACATGATGTGTATTTCATTCTTTGTGTTTGATAACTAAAAGGACAGAGACAATCAATGGCCAGCTGACCTCTTGATTTTTCTGTTTTTCTCATTGGGTAAAGAGAGAAGTGGATTTATCATCGGTGCTAAATAGGCTGTCAGATGCACCAGCCTGGAGACCACTGAATAAGTCCACATTTACTGCCAAGTTCATCATTGTTATGAGCCTGTTTTATCACCAGAGACTCTGGCAGAACAGTGTCTCTGGCCTGCCTATTACGAATCTTACATGGGTAACCCTTGTGCTGTTGTTGTAGAGGTATAGTAATAAAGCACACAGCAGGGAGACAGTGAAACAGCAACGTTAATTTTATATTTTAGTCCCATGTTGGGAAGTAATGTAGTCATTGCCACAAAGTAAAGCCTAATTTTTGTGACACGTGTAAAGATACAGAAGCTCCCGTCTATATTTGTTCCAAAATGTTAATATAGCTCTCCACAGGAAGACTGACTTGTGTTAAAGGGGTGGAGCATAACTGGAAAAGAAGGTTTTAACCACAAATCCTGACTGATCTCTGTCAGTCGGGAATATTAGAAATTACACGGACAAAGACAGGAAGAACAAACAGGAGTGTTTCCTGCTTCAGTTTACTACTTTGTACATTGAGTCAAAGGTTTTGATTCATAGGAGGTTTTCTTGAGCAATAAAACTTCAGTGATGACATACACCTGCGTCGAGGCAGGAGTATCGGATGGGAGTCGATGTGTGTGAAGTATTGTGCCAGATAGGCGGGCCTCGTATGTGTGTGTGTGTGTGTGAATCTGTGTTCCTTCCATGAATTCTTCACTGATCTGTATTGCATCCTCTGACGGTGAGTGTGAGTAAGTATGTGTGTGTGTCCAGGACCTGACGTCTTACAGTGAAAGGATGAATGAGGATTGTGAAAGGGGGTGTGTGTGAGCTGCTTCAGGAGAGGAAAGGTGACCCTCTACTCCACCCCACCCTGTGCTGGACAATGCAGGGGGTTGTGGTAGACTGTCTCATACCTGAAGCAGCCGGATGGGTTGTGTAAAACGCCTCACATCTTGGACGTGGACTTCCTCATGAAGTCTGACTGAGACACACATCCTGGAAGGAGCCACGGCGCTGCAGTACCGGGTTGGGGGCGTAAAGAATGTAGAGAAAGGGGTCATTTATAACCCCTGAATCCAAAAATAGAGAGATAATGCTTGCTCTAATTAAAAATCTATCATTTTTCAGCAGTATCTTATGTTAAACTGAAGATATCTAGGTCTTTATGAAGTTATAAAAGAGCCGAGCTGGGTGGTGTCTTGGAGAGCTTGAGGGGCCGGGCTGACCAGCAGTCTCAAGGAAGTGACAACTCTCTGGGCAGCATGACACAGTATGTAGTAAGAGAGGGTCACACAGCAGGACCAAGGACACAAACCATGCCAGTTCTGTGGGAAAAATGCACTGAGCATGCTCCGTGACCCCTGTTGACCAGAATCCTCCAGGGAGAGACGCCAGAGGACGCACTACTGCGTCGCCTGCTGTGCAGAAAAAATAGAAAATCACATAATCTCTCTTTTGCTTTTCTCTGTCTTTTTTTCTCACAGTATTCTCATGTCAGAGACATGATCCTCTCTCCAAAATAATGTGTTCCAGTCACAAAGTCACAATTTAAACAAATTTTGTGTTTTTGAGTGCTTTATTACACAGATGACTACTGTCTGCATCATGCTTATTTGTGCAACTCTCTCTGTGACTCAGTGTACAGAACATACGGACAGTTCTGTACGTGGGCCGTAAACGTCCGGTTTCCAGTGACACTTCCCAGACTCGCAGGGCTCGCAGAGTGAATCCCCCGTTCTTAAAGTGCGCGCGCAAGCCTGCATCTGCCCAGATTTTCCCGCCCATACTTCACCCTGCTGACGTAACGGGCCTGTGAACACTGTCTGACACTTGAGTGCTGTGACGTCTGCTGAATTCATGAGTGTACAACTGTGCTCTGGTTATTGCTGCTGTTACAGAGTTCAGGGACAAAACAGGCACAAGAACAGCATCAGTGTGATGTCACTGCATTTACGGTGGCTAGGTCATGTTATTGTTGGAGCTACTGCTTCACTTGTGGGTTATGTTAATAATATTTTCTATCTGGGGTTTAACTCAGACCCTGAGTTAGATTCATATTAAATCAGACTTTTTGTAATAATCTTGTAATTTTTTGAGAATTTTAATGTGGTTGTTGATATTTCCAAATAATCACTATAATGTGAAAGAAATCAGCTACCACCCCCCACCATCAACCCCACAACATGCACTAACCTGGGAATTTTGACCGTAAAAATGCACACATAGTGCATCCGTTCTTATACACACACGCCCTGGCACACACATTCATCTCCCCTTTGTGTTTTCGGGTAAGTCACCTCTGCCCCCTCCCCTGACTGACCCTCTAACTGACCTCTGTCTGGCAGTAATGATGTCAGACATACAGGTCACCAGGGGTTATCATGACCTGCTATCAGAGCAGTTTGGGCCTTGAGTGCTTGAACGCTCCCACCAGACTGACAGTAGTCAAATAAGCCGCTCCACGCTGACTCAGCATCCGCCTTCACACACACACGCACACACTCACACACACACTCAGGATGAAGTTGCCCTTGAGCACTAACAGAGCCCCAGATTCTGTGTCTGTAGGCTTAACCCCAGATGTTTTGTGTATGTGTGTGGTGAGTCTGTAGGCAACTTTTCTCTTTACGCTCTACACAGCTTTTTCAGATGACCTTTGACCTTGATGGTCAGTAACTCCGACGAGAAGCCCTTTTAGATGTAAGCAAGTTCTCTGTGGAGTTAATGATGTTTGCCAGGAGCCCTCAGATGTTACGGCAAACTAGTAGAAAGCTTATGGGGATGATTGTAGGGTGGTTTGGGGTGGTTTAAGCTTCTCAGGGTCATAACATTTGTGGCGTCTTTGAAGTTTAGGGTGGCATTATTCACTAAAGAACACAAGTTTAGGTCCACATGCACAAACATTATAATTCTTCATGCTTTTTAGCATTGTTTCATTTAGTAAGAACAAATTCTTATTCACAACTTGGGAGAGTAGTGGCAGCTTATATATCTGAGGGCTGCAGTAAAACCACAGCTTTAAAGATTTTGTTGTTTTACAGCTGCACAGAAGCAGTGTGAGTGCTGATGATTTCATCCATACCCTTCTTAAAATTACTTTAATTAGTTTTTTAAATCCCAACAAACCTCTCACCACAAATGTGGTTTTTCAGCATTAGGTGACAAAAAAATATCCTCAATCCAGATAGATTTGATTTATCCGATTTGAACTGTATAACTGTAACTCATTTTGGTGGGATTCACTGGCATAATGATTTATTTTTTTATAAATCATATATAAATGCATGAATGAATGTATGCTAAAATCATAAGTAACATAAATCATAAGTAAGTCATATGTAACATAGCCACAATTAATGAATACTTGAACAATAATGATATACCATGAGCAAACTCCATCTGCTGAGGAACATTGTGGGATGCGAGATGATAGAATACCATGTTCTACATGCATTGCACAATCATAATTTCATTACTAAATGGCTCATTTGAACATGAAAGTTCACTCTTGACCTTGGCAATAGCTGTTTGACAAAATGACCTTAACTCAAGGTCCACTTACTAGCTTTTCTTCTGGAGCTAACTGCATCTCAGGTCTTTATCAGTATTAGTCAGTTGTCATAGAGTTGTCATGGAACCGGACCAGGTATCATACGTGACCTAAATAAAGAACTCGACCACCAACTTCTCAAATAATATCCCAAAATAATAATAGTACTGATAATAAAATCCCCAAAACAATTCTTGTTGCAATCCAAATCCAATGCAAAAATAAAATATCAATTATCACTTTCAGTCTATCAGTGTCAAACTGTATCTGTGAAACAGCAGAATAAAAACTCAAGCTATCTTGCTAATTTTGAGTAACCTTCTCAGTATTATGAGAGGATGAAATGAGAGATCTGTTGTCATTAAAAAATTTCTCTTTTTCCTCTTTTTTGTCAAACTGTTTTCAATTTTACCAATGCCTAGCAGTGGTTCTTACTTACTTACATACTTCAGTTTCAATCAAGGTCGTATGAATTTTTTCTCTTGAGAATTTTTTCACAAGATAATGTCATTAAAGATGGTGTACAGTGACTGCAGTACTAGAGGCAAATTAAATGCTGAATAGTGATGTTACCAATTTTCAATAATGCAAGGAAACATCTCCACTTTCCCATCATTGGGAGATCTTGGTCCATCTCATGATGTGTGATCCCTGAGATCACCTGGCTATTTTCCACCACCATTCTTCCAGTTCTTTTTTCTTGTCTTTTTGTCTTTGTATCACCCAGACCTGGCAGGAAAGGTAAGGCAGAGAAAAGAAGAAAACAAGGAGAGGGGACAGAGACCATCTCATCCTTTTCCTTTTATCCAGCTGTTAGGCTGTTAATTAGATGGGAGAGTGTTTTGATGAAGGCACATTCCCTGAATGTTCAAGCTATCAGTTTTGTACAATGGGGCCAGGAGCACAAGTTGTATGGGGTGAGTGTGGGGGGTTGTATTAGTGTGTGTGCATGGATCTGAAGCCTTGTGAGATTGAAGACAGAGACACAGAGAGGCGGGAAGAGATGGGAGAGGTAAAGACGTGATTGGAGTGAAAACTGCAGCGAAGATGCAGCAGTGTTATTATTTTCCTCTCTTTTATTTTCCTACTCTTTCTTTCTTACTTACTTACTCTCTTTCTTTCTCATTTTCCTCCTGCTCTTCTATACATTTCTCTGTATTTTTTGGAGCTGTATACTGCATAATTACTTTCACCCACACTACTTTTAAGCACACATATGCTTGTTTTTTCTGGCCCTCGTAAAATGACACCTGCTTGTACTGTACGTTCGTCTTTGCTCTTTTTATCAGGCATATGGTGTGAGCACTTGGCTTTTATTGTTAGCCATAAGGTATGAAAAAGAAGGATGAAACAAGGACCGCACTGAGAACACTTTGAAGGTGTGATACATCTGCCAATAAACCAGTTTGGAAACGTGTGTAATGATCAGTAGCTGAATTAAAGGCAATAAAATCCATTTTCAGGTTGTGGTCTTACAGCAGGTTATGTGCTGGACTATTTCTTGGTAGAGTGCTTTGACTTCCAGAGTCTTGTCGTTACTGTAAGATTGCCAGGTAGCTACAGTAGCAAAGACTCCAGGAAGCTAGTGCCCCAGTAAAACCACAACATGTCCTTTTTACACCTTAAATGTTGTACAAATTAAACAAACAAGATATAATGTCTTAATTAGTGAGCTTTAGAGGAGATGGCAGGTGAATTTTGTTACCTTATTTGGACAGAACCAGGCTAGTCTTTCCCTCTGTTTACAATGTGTATACTCAGCTAAGTTAATTGTCTTCTGGCTACATATCACAACCTCTAGACTTTGTGCTACATTGTAAATTTCTCAAAGAACTTTAATACAAAGCACAACAGCAAGCTGTAGCACAACAAGCTAGCGAAGCATTGTAAACGGAACAGAGTTCCTGCACATGTGCAGTGGTGTAACTACTACTACTAGTACTCTCTGGAGAATGAAGACGTTGCCATTTCTGAACAAACCACTGACTGCTCAAAACTCTTTGTGGCGAAGCAATATGTCACCCAGTGTAATGATGTGGCTCATTTATGTGTTTTTAATAGTACACAGAGGAATACAATACATCAGGCTTTAGATAGCCTTTGGATCTACATACAATACTTGGAAGTAGGATCAATTTATTGTTGGTTTGGATCTGCACATGAGATTTGCTCTTAGGAAAATAATGTTACATCTTTAAAGCATGTTCCTTTAAACTGCTTGTGATCAGTCTCTCTCTGCAGCGCCTTCAGGCCCCAACTTATCTTGACATCCCCTTCCTCTGATTCTGCCCATCTCATCCTCTCTCTCTAGGTGGCCTTGTCTTGTCACTCCAGTCAACTACAGCCAGCAAGACGCAGGCAGACCCTGTAAATCGCCAATTCCCCATTACAGGCCAGGTTTCTGGTTTCTCATCATCCAGTCTGCCCAGCTTCCTTATCAGCCTACGGAGCTTTTCATCTGCCTCTCTGGTCCTCTGCCACACCACCAGGTTCTCGTTTAGCCTCCCACCCTGGGAGCGAAGCTGTTTAGAGGAATGATCTTTCATCTTTGTGGGTGGACATTTAGATCTGGGTGGAAACAATGTCTGAGAGTGTAGGTTAGATGTACTAGTGGTCGGCAGTTATCAGATCACATTAACTGGAATGTCTGGGATGACAGGTTTGAATTTCAGTCTGTTTTCCAGTTTGCAATCCTGCTTTTTCCATCAGTAATTTTATAGGATTAGAAGATTTCAAATAACCTGACAAACTTTCCACATCTTTGTGGTTGAACCCTTTGTGTTTGTGTTTGTACAAAGGGTTGAGGTTAGCTTAACTGTTTTGCTCCCACTTCAGAAGGAAGTGTTCTGTGATGAGATCCAGATTTTAGACAAGGCTAAGCTAAGGCTTTGGAACCAAGTTTTGTGAAGAGAACAAGAGAAAAATGAAGAGAAAAATCAGTGGGACTATTGTACTGGCACTGCAGCCTAGAGTGTAAAGGCGATGCTTGGTGGCTGGGACCTGCTGGTGGAGACAAAAGGCCTCAGCTTTGGCCCTCATCTACCCCCAGCTGAGGGACTCTGCGGGCACTAATTCTCCTCTGTCAACCCCTGTCAACCCCTGCTCATTACACCACTTCCTGGGAAATCTCTGGTGTATTGGTGTATACCTCGGCACAAAAATGGGACAATACCTTTGTGGAATGTGAAATAACAACAATGCACTGTGGGAATATTACACTGGGGCTGAGAAAGGAGGAGGACTGTTCATTAGAAATAAGAGCTTCTCGGTGTGCTTCCTGCCAGTGTTGAAAACCTATGGCAATCTTTTTTCTTTCAGGCTTTTTAGAAAAAGTGGTCATGGTGCTCTGTGGGGTCAGTAGAGACACTTTTCAAGCTGTGTTTGCTCAAATTTTTTACTACAAAGCATTAACTCTCAGAAATGTAGCGTGCATCGTGTCTGTCAGTGTATTACATGTATTTATTCCCATTCCTGTTCCCGATAAGACCCAATCCAGCCAGTCAACAACTTGTAGCTCTGTACTGGAACAAAGCTAATACTTTCACCAGCTTCAAAATCTTGTCATCACTTCTTTCCTTGTACTACAGTCAGCTCTGTCTGCTCCGTAAGCCCCCAAAGAAAAACAGCTCATTTATACCCCAGCTGCCAGGTGACGCCTGTCATCAGGTACTCTCTCACAGATTTAGAGGAGCAGGAAAATTATTGTTTGTGTGATTGTCTATCGCTTAATAACAAACAATTTCCCAAGTAGCGACTTTCTCTTCACCCCTGCCTTCCTCACCTCCTAACCCAGACTGCTCGTTTCACAGACTCAGCAGTCAAGTTTGTTTGTGTCTGCGACCCCCAGCTGTGTCTGCTCTTCTGTTTCTTGCATGTTCGTTGTGTGTGCGCGTCTGCATGTGTGTGTCTTCATGCTCTTGCCGCAGATACATACAGAATGCATGTTGTGTCTCTCTGAGGCCATATTTGTGGCTTTACCTCCCAGCTGTGTTTGCATGACTTTGAAGCTGAGTCTGGGGAATGAGAGATGATCTCTGGTGTGACTCCTCTCTTTTTCCCTCCCTCTCTCCTCCTTTTTTACTACTTTTCTAACGCTCCCCACAAGATGCAGCTGGTCTGTGAGCTCATCCCTCCTCCAGCGGAGCTGTAAATAAAGCCACTCTCTCTCCCTCACTTTTCTCAGATCTATCTCGCCGCTTTCCCTGCTCTTATCAGCCCAACTCCTCCTCAAGGAACATGTCTTTCTCCCCTTGTTGCTGATTTGTCTGACAAGTTGTCGACAGATTAACAGAGAATAAAGTTTTGCACATTTTACAAGTGGATACCACAGAGATGAACTGAGGTAGTGATGTGAAAGTCAATTCAGATCATTAATGCAACAATATTGAGGCTCCATATTTAGGGCGTACACTGAAAAGGTTGTTGTGAGATGCTGAAAACACTTGTGCACTTGTGAAAATAGCATTAGAATTTCAGAAATCCTCACCATTATGAATAAATTAATTTGCAAAGATAATGATAAGGATGAATGGAACTGCTGACTTTACCAAAAGAAACACTGAATAGTCCCAGAAATTAGAGCGCAATGACAAACTTGCATATGTTTATAGCACACCGCCTCCTGTGTCATGTTGCAGTCAACTTGAAACTGTGGATTCCTGTATCCATATTCATTGTGTTTTGAAAGCAAACTGTACCTTCCTGTGTCATTTTCATTCAGTTTACTGTAATTGGGTTTCTTGTACACTTAGTCTCATGTGCTTCAGTTTACAGACTTGAATGACAGTACTGTTAGTGCCAAAAAAGGCATTATTTATCATTTTTTGGTATAATAATGGGTGGTGTATGGTCAAGGTCAAATTATAATCTTTTTGCTCTGGAAGAATGGAAGATCTAAATCATGGAGCTTTTTCTTGCTGCATAAATGCAACGTCTCCATAAGCCTCCATGGCTGACCTTGGACTTCAGTTCAGGCATGTGTCACATACCTCCACCTATGGTAGTGAAAGCCAGATTCTGCAGATCAAAACTGCTCTAACACAATGCAGCAGCCCCGAGCAAGGCCAGGAAGGAAGAATTAGCAACACATCCTCCACACGAAAGCCCCGGGCCAGGTCGTCATATCGTTACACATAACACATCCGTTTATTCAATTAAACTGGATTAATTTATCACCACCAGTCAAGAGGGCTTCATGTGCTTTTCCACACTTTCTGGCTCAATTATATTTAGGCATGTTTGTTCAAATGGCCCAGCAACAATGTCGGAGAAATGAATCTGGCTCCTGAAAGCAGCTACATGTATGATATTTATGTGCAATGGTGAAGAATTGGTTCAAGATGTGATTTTGTTCGGCATGGTCTTTTTTTTGTACTCATTGAAGATGTTCTCACTGAGTGTTGCAGACAGATAAAATGTGTCAGTGGTTTGTGGTTGGTGGACCGCAGCTCTTCTGGCACAGTTTAAATCCCGTTTCTCCTCTGCGCTCTCACAAAGAGAGGCACAACTGTGGTCATGCGTCCTCCAACATCAAAGGATAAGCTTAATTAAAACATCTTAATTACAAAACTAGATGCAGCCGTCGTAAAAGTGGAGGATGAACATGTTCAGCACAAACTCTTTCACCCATCCCAGTAGGAATACTGCTGTCACCAATGACTATCCTCAAAAATACAAAGGTTGAATTTCTGTGCATGGTTTCTTTGTAAATCAGTCAACAAACCCACAGCAAATAAGAGTTTGAAAATGTTGAGAATTGGCATTTAAACCCCTCTTGTGGTTTGCAAACCCTGGATCACATATGTAGTGGTGTACTTGCAAAGGAAGTTGAACTTCTGTGTTGAAAAAACTAGAATTCGGTGATTGGCAGAGGGTTTGATAATGACAGAAGAGCAGCTCATAGAGGTTGTAAACATATGAAGCTCTATGGAATGCCTCACATATCACAAACAAACCATCTCGGGTTTTCAAGACTGAAGTGACGGGGTTGAGTCTAAAATAAGAATTATTTGATTGGTAACAGGCGATAACAAACATGACTGTCATGATTCCACCATGCTGCCCCTTCACCACTTCCTGTCAATGTGATTAGTGGAGTTTCAACCCAGCTTGTTCCAAGACTGTTTTGAAATTTCTGGTTTTCATGTCCTGTGTTTAATGTCAGAATATATTCTCAAAGATAAGTCTTGTAATGAATTGTTACCAGAGCTGCAGAATATATAATGTGTGGTATTTCCAAGAAACTTCCTTGAAGATTGTGCGGGGGAGTTGTGGGTTGAAAAATGAGGGCAGATGCAGAGATGAATATTGGGATGTGGTCTGATCATCCACCTGGCCATGAGGCCATTGACCAGACATATCAAATGGAAGGGAAACAGGAAAAGGACAACCAATGTATATCAAACAGAACTAGACTATTTAGTCTGTTCCATAACTTCCCAAGGACTTGATAACGCTAAGCACTGCTGCAGAAACCACAGGATTACTGGCAACACCGGCTAGAAGTGTGTGTTGTAGACAGTCAGTGTGGCTGTTTGTGTTCATGTGCAGTAGATGTGGACATGTTTTCATATCCTATCTCTGCATGTGTCTATTGCAAATACTGTAGTTTACTATTTTGACAAATGAAATTACTTTTGTGTAATGACTCACTTGAAAGGAAGTTCTACTGCAGGTCCAATCAGAGAGCTGTCTCATCAGCAGACCAACCAAAATTCAAGTGTTATAACTGAGTGATTTTGTTAAACAAAATAGGAAAATTGTAATTTTTCCTTCCCATATCGAGAGGATGAAATAGTTTGTCAGTGCCTTCCATAATGCAAATATTGCTACAAAACAATTTATATGAGCATTTAGGCAACCAAAAATACTTGGCCGAGGTTAGGGAAAGATCAAGGTCATGGTTAAAAGAATGATGGCAAGAGACAGGATGTGAGCTTCCTTCTCGAGTGTAAAAGTCTTACAAAGGAAAGTTTTGTGCTACACATAAGCAGCATTTTGACAACTGGTTTTAATCTTTATTGCTCTAAGTGAAATTGCTTATTTTAGATCTCAAAATCTGTTTTCTAACTGTGGGGAAAACACATAACACTTTTATAAAGCATTCAACCAAGGCCATCAGTAACAACAGTTGAGTGCTATACTACTAAGTGTTTTGGTAACCTCAAGCCTTTTTTTATATGGTTTGAAAGCCATATTTTCCTGTACTTACAGTATAATTATGGGTTTTAAGTGGCAAAGTAACAACACATAATTTGACACAAATCTGACATAGATCAGTGTTTTTCTGTTCTCTCTGACACAACTCAATTTTTCTCAGACTTTCCACAGCTTGATGTAAAGCCACAGAGCACTTTACAAAAAACATGTCCTTGTTGACAAGTATGTGAATACTCCTAACTCCACTGCTGGCTGTGTGAGTTAATGTGTGGCATCATGGCATAGAGGGCTTCAAATCTTAATTTATCTCTATATTGAATACTGTATGGCTGCATGTACAGAATGATAAATTGTAAACAGAAAAATTGCATTTCTCAGCCAATATTGGATCTTTGCTTCTTCATACAATGAACATTCAATATTGACATATCACACAATGACTAAAATGGGTGAGTGCTCTTTTAGTTCCAGAGAGGCCAAGCTGCCTTTAAATTGATGGATTTTTAAAATTGAAGTAGGTCATGCTTCTAAATATCAATTAATGACCTGTTCCACACCAAGATTTTGAAGAAATGAGAATAAATCGCCCAAGGAAATGAAAAAATAAAATGACATTCTCCCTCCTCAACTGAAGGTTTGTTGGTGTCTCAAAAATAATTGTTTGCACTCCTGTGCTTGACATCTTACAACAGAAATCTGAAATAGCTTTATGCAGCACATGTCATCAATCAATGTTCTTACAAGGAATTTAAGATACCAGTTGCTCAAAGTCCATTCTTTATTTTTTTACTATAGGAAAAACTAAACCTCATTTGCCTTGTTGGTATAACATATAATATTGGTAGCCAGCCACTAACTAAACTTAACTGCTGTTAAGTCCAGCACTATTGCCTCTATAAGCAGAGTTGGGATGCAATTGACTGCAGTAAGACAAATATTGTTCTTAAGTACAGAATCAGAGCAAAATATTGTATTTTCTTTTCACATTTGTGCTATATCTGGTGGCTGAAGTTACTTGCAGATTCAGATTTTACATTCAACATGAAATACACTCATAAGATGTTATTATTATCATCTGTATTTCCTCCTTGTTCCCTTCCTTCTTTCTATCCATACTTTCCTTCCTTCCTCCTTCTCACACACCATCACTCCACACTTTTTCCTCCCTTCTTTTCTTCTTTTCCATGTCAAATTATCTTATTTATTGTATTCACATATGTAACCCTAACTTGAGGGCACATTAACTATACTGAGATCCAAAACAGTGGGAGACAAGAAGGCAGCTGCATGTAAACAGTTTCAGACAAACAAGCAATATTCCATCATCAATCTTCATTCTCAAAATACATCTACAGTAAAAAGCCACAGTAACTGGACAGTAAATTCATGTGTTGTATGTCAGGTCAGGATTGCAGATTCTGTTTCTAGTAGATATTTCCTTGCATGTCCAAAGAGTAAAAGTGGAAGAATGAGAGGAAAACACAGTTTACTGAGAGATGATGGGTCCCATGTGAGTGTTCCATTCTTATACCTATAAGGCTTTGAAAAAGTAAAGCAGAGACAGAGCTACGAGAAGTGGTTTTATGCAGTCAGATGTTTAGATGGTAGTGTTACGGGTGTGTGTACAGGGCAAATGGGACCAAAATGCAGACACCAAAGACAAAAGGACAGGTTGGGGAAAAGAGGCTATAATAATCAAATAAACATAATAATAATAATCAAAATCCAAAAAAAAAAAACAGGTTTATGATAGGAATGGCAGGAACAGCAGGAATACAGGATGGCTGGAATGCAAGTGTACAATAAAGCAACATGGACAAACTGGCAGGGAATGAATGGCAGAGGACTGGTAGTACTGGGACTGATGGGGTATTGAGCAGCAGGTGAAGACAATTGGGGAGTGGCAACAGGTGAGCAGGTGGGTGTGGGAACCAGCCAGGAAAGAAAGGAGAATGGCAAAGCCAAGAGAAGAGAGTGTGGGGCTGAAGGTAGGGACAGAGGTAGAAAGATTAACTTAACATTTCTAGATAGAAGTTGACGCTTTTTGAATGGAGAGGGATGTTTTGGAGCCGGCATAGGTGGCGTTGCACATTAAGGCATTGGCTTCAACCTCAAGCCGTGGTAATTGTGGCTTGGTTTGGACCAATGGCCTCAAACTCCCGGTCCGCAGGCCAGACACAGAAATGTGGCCTACAAGTTCTCTCATGCAAATCATGTGAGTCATTGGGAACAACCATTCATACTCCAGTCCAGTTGGAGGTGGGGTGCCACCATATTTGGTGATGGTGAGCACCAGTCAACCGCCAATTTGCTGGTGGTTTAGCTAATCACCAAATGAAACCAAGTGGAAAGAAAAAGCATTTGCATGCTAACATTATCTTTTGTTGTTCAGTCAAGTTGATGACGAGCACGGACAGTTTCCAGAGAAGTGGGAGATGGATTATTTATTTGTCGAGTTCAATGGAAATGCCACTTGCCTCATCTGCAAAGAGAAAATTGCTTTACTAAAGGAATATAACCCCAAGCGCCATTATTCAATTAAACATGCGGAGCATTATGTGAAGTACCGGGGAGATGAGAGGAACACAGCTAAAGAAAGGGCTATCAATGCAACAAAATCTCTTCTAGAAAGCAAGCAAGGAAGCCAATGCAGCAGTTGAAGCAAGTTATGTTGTGAGTGAGATAACCCAAAGCAGGAAAACCATTTACTGGAGGCAACTTTCTAAAAGACTGCATGCTGCAGGTTGATATAAATGATAATGCTCAGCTTGCCATTTTTGTCCATGGTATTAATGACCATTTTGAAGTGACAGAAAAGTTACTTTGTGTGAACCCAATGCAAGGCCATAACACAGCCAAGGATAACCACAAATGGCACACCATCAATGACAGGGAGGAGAAACAGACTGGTAGCGCTTGTTCAAAGAAAATTGGGGGAGGAAGGTGCAGATTTGGTGATTGCTCTGCACTGCATTTTCCATCAGCAGGCACTTTGCAGCAAGTACTTGAAGCATGGGTGTTACCTGGCCTGGGCATTCGGGGCTGTAGCTCTGAAGATTTTTTCTTTAGCCCCTAATAATTCTCCACTTTGAGCGGTTTGTCACTAAAGAAGACAGCAGTGTTGTAATTTTGCATCTTCAGTGGACGGAACAAAGGCAAGACCAATCAGAGAGGGTTTACAGGAAAATACATGGAAATACTTGTGTCTTATTGGCTGACAGGTCTCTGTCAGTTCTTCAATTGATGAGGTTACTATGACCAATGCTAGCTCACACAGTCAGTCAGTCTGAGGAAAAACTGGATATACAAAGATTTTGTAATAGTAAAGGGGTTGAAGCTGAAGCCGTGGCACAAACATTGTCTCATGCTGAGCCAGGAAAACAAGGTGTGTAAATGTCTGTATGAGTTCCAAGTTACCTGAACATGATGTGAGCAGAGCATAAGTTATATACAGCTAACATACTCTGCATTGCACTGTAGCTAGCTAGACCGTTAGCAATGATAGCTTAGTTGTGCCTCCCTTTGGCTAGCAACACCAAACTAGCCTAGTCTCATGTTAGATAGCCAAAAAGTTTTCCCTTCTCCTTTGATGTGCAAAATGCCTCCAGTGTGCTACAAATAGAGCTCATTGATCTGCAGTACAATTCTGAGCTCAAAGCCAAGTTCAGAGAGGCAAATAGAAAAGCAGACATGCTTGAACTATAATTTCCGAGAGAATTACCCCCATTCTTTCCAGAGCTTTCCAGAATGTTCAAACAGACCATGTGCCTTTTTGGAAGCGCATATCTTTGTGAAAAACTATACTCCACTATGAACTGCAATAAATCAAAGTACAGGTCCAGACTTACTGATGTCTATCTTCAAGCCATACTGAAGGTTTCAACTGCCACCTCCCTCAAAGCAAATGTGGCTCAGCTGTCTGAGAAGAAGTGCTGCCAGGTGTCTGGCAGCAAGCATTAGGCAAGAAAAGCCATGAATGACTGTAAATAGTTCATGTTGAGAAGTACTGAATAGTTGAACCTTTTTTTTTTGAAAACTTGAAGTAACTTGAAGAACCTCTTGTGACAAGACTGGATGCTCAGTGGCTCCCACGTTATTTGGGTTTGAGACCCCTGGTTTAGACCAATGCAGCCAGTTACTGTGAGTAATGGCCAAACCAGTTCCCAGTGCAGGGCCATATTATATTTCTGTTCAGAAATCAAAGAGGTTTTTGTAGCTGTGAAAGAGAAGTATATCTTTTTTAAATCTCTTATCAGAAAAAATTGCGTTTGTGTGTGTGTGTGTGTGTGTGAGAATGCTCTATGAGGGCTGTGTGCAGTTGTCTACATTCACATCTCTCTGCAGTGGCATAGCCTGTTGTATTCCCTTGGGTGCTCTCACTGCTGAATGGCTGTTTCCATAATATCTTGTTTTAGTGACACATCATACAGCTCAGCTCTGCTCCACTTATGAGTTCATCTTAGGTCCGTTCACAGCTTTTCTAACTCTTCCAAGGGAACATTTATATTGTGGTGTCTCTGTTGCTCACACACACACACACACACACACACACACACACACACACACACACACACAAACACACACAGATACCCCTCCCACCCAGACAAAAACACACAGACGCTATCTCCCTGAGAATGACAACACAGCAAACCTTATTATTGATAGACATTAGCATTCCAGCTCTTTGACTTAAGTTAAACTTTTAATTAATGAGCCATGTTAGGAGATAGATGGTTGGTTTATTTTTGTATTTGGTCCACAGAATGACTTTTGTCTTTCTATTGAGCTTCCTGCAAAAGTTCCAAAATACTTGAAACAGACATTTAAATTTATTTAAGGGTACCACTGGTTAACTTGATAAAATTCAGTGACAAAACAGAGTGTCACCCTCTGATAAAACTACTATGTCATGTGTTCGCACACTGTGTTTTGTTCAGTTGTACATGTTGCACTGAAGTCAGCTCTTTATGTTTTCATACATGATAGGTGTTCATATTAAATGAATCAGCCAATAAAATAACTTCTCTTGTTTCTGAATTTCACATACTCCGTCTCTTCTCAAACAGAAAAAGACATTGCATCTGTGAGATTCTCCCAAGAAAATCATGATAGTCGTAAACAAAAGAGGCGGCGTTAGCTTGTGAGGGTTTTTTGCGGAGCACATCTGGACTTCCCTCAGATTAAACATCCCAAATGTGACCTGAGCTGGAAACGATTTGTTCCCCGGCAGTGCCGTCACTCCTGCCAAAAGGCATGGGGGTGGGGTGGGGATGGTGGTAGTGGGGTGGGAGGGGCCAGTGGGTGATGATTCCTGTGAAAGGATATGGTGAGTGTACAGAGTTCCTGGCTTTAAGATTTAGTTGTGTAGTAGTATGATACTTGGTTGTGTTTGAAGATGTAATCTCCCATTTGATTTCCATTCAGCGGGCAGGATGGGAGGTTGCCAGTCCCTGCTCCCCTGGGCTACCACATCCAACCCATATCAGGGTCATGCAGACTCTCCTATAAACACTGATTAAAACTCTGGAAATGGCTGCCTGACATGTCCTCCGACACTGAGGAGAACATATCTAAAAAGCTAAATTAAACTCCATAATGATTTCAACTGAAGTCTGTGAATCTCTTTGCAGCTTTATTTGATCTGCAATGTTTGTTCTTTTCTTAATTTTCTATTTTGGTAAAACAGTTTCAGCTGTAACGGAAATAAAACAATTATTTTATCCCTCTTTATCTCAGCCAACACTCCTGTTTAGTTAATGGTCTTTAAAATGGCAAAAGAGAAATATGTGTCAGATATTATTAACATCATCAGAGCATGCAGTGCATGAGTGTGCTTATCTCACCATCTAAAACAGATGCCACAGGTTCAGAGGGCACTGCTGAGTTGATTTCAGCATTTTTATTGCAACCAGATAGACAAAGAAATAGAGTCTGACGACAGTATCTGCAGCCCCACATGGAGCCTGTATGGAAAATACTTGGTCTGCTTCACTGATTGCATTACAGCACACAATAACACACGTATTAGATGTGTGGTTTCATCTGGCATCATTTGTATTTTCTTGTTTAGATATAATGACTGACTTTCATACTTGCAATGTTAGACCTCTAAAAAAATCACAGTTATTATGCCATTACAGGCTGGAATGCAAAATGTAAATGCATTTATAAGATTTAGTCATTATTTCTGTATGATAACCACAGTGAAATAATTCCAACAGACTTAAAACATATGGCTGTTTGATGAATTCATTGTTTTGATTAAAGCACACAAAAAGCTTTCCTAGAGGGCTTCCATTATAGAATTATATGTGAGACCTCTTAAATGAATGTTTGAAAACTGTAATTAGACCATTATTTGTGGCAACACCATGTGTCACGATATTTGCCACATTTCTCTCTCGCCAAAGTTGACTCGATATTCTAAATGAAATAGGAGACTTACATATTCTTACTCACATGAACAAAACATGAAAACATGGGAAAAGTTAAAGTACCGTACCAGGGGCTTAAAATTATTGTATGTTTAGGAAAATTATTGTACACAAGCCATAACCAAGAGAACAAATAGGCGTAAATTTGTAATTTTCAGAAAACACGTATTTATTGAGATGAACAATTTATTGATACAGCCTACAAATCTAGCCACATTGTTTAAAAAATAAGATAAAAAATTGCTAATGTAGTTATATGATGCATGGAAGGGAGTAGTCTGATTGGCTGGAAAGACGTCACATGAGAAGAGATGCGTAAACACAGATGTATGATCCATATTTTACTATTCTGATTGTGTCAGGAAATGAATTACAATGAGATAGCCTAGACTGATCACAACTACTAATACAAACTACTAATAAGTGTCACAAAATGATCAAATGATTGAACTTTATGGGACTTTTGGCATTATTGATCATACAAAGGACAAAATTAATGTAAAAATACGATAATTACGGTACATCTGGCAATGCTGTTTTGGATGCCTTCATGTCTAAGGGAAGCATGCCAAGATGGGTAATCTTAGGGGGGATGGTAGGCTGGCTCATAACTGCCCTTTACCCTGCAGGGCACTTGATGGCTGCCTTATCAGATAAAAACAAAAACTGAAGGAATCATCAGGTTAAAAGCTTTTAAGTAATGAGATGGAAATGATGTAAATAGGTTCATCTGTTATTCATTTGATGGCCCAGTCCTCATGTATCCACTTGGGCTCTGTGGGGTGTACTGAGTGGAGTTTGCAAACTGTGGTGAGGGAAAATGTTGCAACAAACTGTGCTACTTCGCTGGATGTGACCTCAAGTACTGAACTGGAGTTCACTTTGACACTGATGCAGAGCAGCGACATCTCCCTCTGCAGCAGAAGCCTCTTTCAGACCCCCCTGACTTGGAAAGCAAAACAGAAATAAAAAAAAAATGGGGCTTTTTTTATGAAAGTTGCTTTTTGTAAAGCCAACTGTGAAACAAGGGATGATGTGTATGCCCCTGCCATTTTAATATGATACAATTCTATGCTGGCTTAATGAAATACTCCTCGATTTCAACAATGCAGCAGGAATTTGGCTATAGCATGATCATGTAGTTATACTGCATTCAGTCCTTGCATGAGTTTGACTTGGTTGTTGTTGAAGCAATTCTCAGTTTTAAATGACAGCGTTTTTAATTTTGGACTCAAGATTTAAGTACTATATTGTGTTCTTTAAACAAATAAATAGTGGGGCTGCTGGATTCAAAGAGTATTTGAAATCATTGTGATTGTTACCTAAGATGTGTAAAGAGCGGCAAGAGGTCTGCAGACATATTGACTATGAAAAATATCCCTTTCCTTTTGAGCGCATCTTTCAGTTCTTATTGTTGATTGCCAGTTAACAGCTGCATTCTTTTTCATAACTTGAACATTGACTTTTTATGAAGCAACTGGAGAGTATTTGTTGAACAGACTTGAAAGATGAAGCCTAATTGATAACCTGTTATGTACAGTAACAGACAAAAGTTTTGACACATTTTCTCATTGAAATGAATGGGAAGGTGTGTCCAAACTTTTGACTGGTCCCATATGTAAATGAGTATGCTAAGTGCTGTTTTTCAGATTGACAAAGATGGATGCATAGCATGAAGGCTCCTTACAACTTCGCACATAAAACTACCCAAAACTTCTTCAAACCTGACCCGCAACTCAGACCTGACTATATCAACCAGGACACAACAAATCTTTCACACTGGAAAGAATCCACCGTACACCAGCACCAGCAAGTCCTAACCATAACAGAGCTGTCCTCTTCCGTTTTCTCAAATTTCAAGACAAAGAGTTTGTGCTATGTTCCACAAGACATTAGGACATCCAACATGACAGATCCAAACTCATTTGCCGAGAACCTTTCAGCAGACACTATCCAACAGAGATGTGAGTTCAACAGTGTTAAGAAGCTGTTTATCAACATGGGGACCTTCCGAGGGTTTCATCACCATCCGTGCAAGCTGATGGTGCTACACAACAGGAAGATTCAGCTGTTTTCTTCTCCACAAGAGGCTGAGGAATTCCACCAAAATATTAGTGCCAGATAATTCACACATGAACAGGTTTGAACTGGCTGCTTTACATGAGAAGGGGTGAGTGTGTCCGCTTCTATGCATAAATACAAGCATATCATCCTAACCTCTACTAGACTAAATTGCCATCTAATTTTCTCTGCAACAGTGAACAATATGGATAACAATTTGCCAGACAAGTTAAGGGCTTTACCTGTTATCAGTATCCAATCCCAACGCATCAAACTTTCTAAAGACGGCTTCTTATGATGCAGGTCTTGTTCATGTCTGGAGAGAATTTAACCCAACAGTGAAAGACGACAGCTTTTATTCAGCCAGACACAAAACATGCTCTTGGTTGGGCTCTTTTCTTTTACCTCAGGACCATCACTCCTCTGTAATTTCTTGTAGTATAGAACCTATTCTTATATCAGACCATTTACCAGTTTACCTTTAACTAACCCTTCCTCAACAGAGATGCCAAACCAAGTACTGGAGATTTAACTCCTCACTCCCCACACTGCAACGACATCAGGCAATGGCTGGAACAATATTCACAGGCAATTCAGCTTCCCCCGTTACTCCTGCAGTAATATGGGACGCAGCTAAAGCTGATTAGAGGACAGCTGATGTCATACACATCTGCAAGGAAAAAGGCTGTTACAACACAAACTTAACAACTTAAAAAGAAGTTTATCAATCTGGAGCAATCTCACGAACAATTGCCCACAGAGGAAAATATGAGGAAGCTAAATGCTGTTGGAACTAGTCTTAATCTCATTCAAACTCAACATATCAAAAAACTTTTGTTTTTCACCAGACAGCATTATCATGAATATGGTAATAAGCCCAGCAGGCTCTTAGCCTGTCAACTAAAAAAAGTGCCGATCATACAATAAAAAGTGTATGTAACATGACAGACCAACTAAAATACAACCTACAGTCAATATAGTTTTCATTCCTTGATTTTTATACACAGCTGTACACATCAGAATACCCCTCCGAATCAGATATCTGCATGTTCTTAGAACACTTCTTCTGTTCTTAGGAACAGCTAAGAGGAGGAGGTGCTGCAAGCAATTAAGTCACTGCGTTCTGGAAAAAACTCCACGTTTGGATGGATATTCTGTAGAATTTCATAAGGCCTTCTCGTCTCAAACTGAGTCTCTTTTTATGCCCATGCTTACAGATTTTTTTAAGAATGGAATCCTTCCTGAATCAATGAAGACAGCTGTAATATCACTGATACATAAGAAGGATAAAGACACTGCAGAATATGTTTCATTCTATCCAATTTCACTACTTTCAGTCTATTTCAAGATAATATCAAAATTAACTGCACATAGATTAGAAGATTTATTGCCCCAGTTTATTAAACCCTATCAGTCCATTTTTGTAATGGCACGATATGCTTCTGATAATATTCGGAGTCTACAAAATGTAATTCACCACACAACCCTATATAATTGACCAGCATTAGTAGTATAACTTAATGCAGAAAAAGTGTTCAATGGGGTTGAGTAGTCATATTTATTTTCTGTCTTGGAGATATTGAACTTTGGTAATAGATATATCAGGTGGATCAGGTCTATGTACAGCAATCCACAAGCTGAAATATGTGAAAACAACACTCCCTCTGATTATGGTGTCAATTATCCCTGTTCTTATATAATTTGACAATTGAACCCCTCACAGAGGCCATACGGGTTAGTAGAGAGATTTCCAGAACTGAGATTGGGAATATAGAGAATAGAAGTTCATTGTATGCTGATGATATTATCTTGTACCTAACTAACCCAGAGAGGTCAATTCCAGCAGTGCTAGATCTCATCAGCAAATTTCAAAGGATATAAGGCTACAAAATTAACTTAGCAAAATCCAATGCCTCCTTATTGAACTCCATCAATTTCTAGTAAACTCAAGATCATTTCATCCTTCACCTGGGCACAGAGCAGATTTAAGTATCTGGGGAATGTGTCTCCCAGACATGTTTCATATAAAATACGACCCACTATTCAAAAAAATCAAGCAAGAATTAGAACACTGGAATCTGCTCCCCATCTCACTTCTCAGATGAATTAATGTAATCAAAATTAATGTATTGCCCTATTTTTTAGACAAAGCATTTTTAAATCCACAAACTGATAAGCTCCTTTATTTGGAAGAACTCCTCACCCAGAATAGCTTTTAAAACATTAACTAAGTCCAGAGAGAAAGGTGGACTGGGACTCTCAGACCTTCAGTGGAGCCACCCACTGGACCACCCAGACAAAGGGCCTGATTAGTTGGGTACAAAAACACAGAACTGCTCACTGGACAGATATGGAACCTGATCTTTCTACCATTTATTAATAACATAAATGCACTATATCCAGTATCAAGAACCTATGTAATTCACAACAGTCTTCAGGCTTGGCAAGATGTAAAATCAGTTTTAAGGAATCTCTATGCTAGCTCCTCTATCCTCCAACCCAGACCTACCACCCCCAATCGGAAAGTCCCTGTTCACAGGGTGGAAAGAATTTGGGATACATCAGTTTCAACAATTATTTACTGAAGGTTCCCTTAAATCTTTCTCAGATCTAAAATCAGAGTTCGAAATTACAAAACAGGAATTCTACAAATACCTACAAATTCGTCACTTAATTTCTACTCTGGCAGGGACAAGACAACTTTCTCTGGGGTGGTCAAGTATAGAGGAGATATTGGAGAGCCCCACATCATGGAAAGGGCAGATCTCTTTGATTAGTGCTCTGTTACACCATCATAGTTCTTCCCTGACCCTGCTTAAGAATGTATGGCAAAAAGATCTGGGATGTGATTTTAGCGATGACCAGGGGGACATTATGTGTCAGAACATCTTTATTTCATTGTCTTGGTAACAAAATAATTGAATAGAATTATAAATTTAGGCACAGAATGTACCTTACCCTGCTCCATCTAAGTAAGATGTATCCTAACTCATCTTCATGATGTCATCATTGTAAAACATGTACAGGGTCAATTATCCATAATATATGGATAATGTAGAAAATTAAAACACTTTTGGAAGGCGGTACACGACCTGACTGTCAAGGTTTTGGAAATCCCATTGGATATTACACTAATACGGTACCTCTTTGGTACAGAACTGGACAGGACACTGGACCCCATATCTGCGAAGAAGACAGGCATATATCATATATAGTGAAGAAATGCATCCTGCTCAATATATATAAATTGGTAGTAAATTGGTCAGTAAATATATTATTTCATTTGCCAGAGGCTTCTATCCAAGCCAGTTGAACAGCTGGATGAAACTTTAACTAATGCAATCTTATATACAGCAGCTGTATATAAGCTTAGTGTTACTGCTTGTTTGTGACCATTATCTGCTTTTCACCAATCCAGGTGTAAGTAAATGAAACATTTCAATTTGTGTTGGTCCAGGCTGCTTTTAATATGGAATTCACATGCAATTTCTAAATGATTTCTATTGCATTTGAAATCACTAGAGAGAAATGGCACGTGTGCTGCCAAATTAGATTTCTGCTCTTTTTCCCTTTTTCTCTCTCTTTTCCTCCCCCTTTCAGTCTTTCTTGTTCTCTTCTGATCTGCAAACTGAAACTTAACAGAGCACACACAGTATCTGTAGTGAAGATTAGGGACACCCTCACTGGTTATTGTTCTGCAGCTCATCAGAAACATTTGATAGTACCTAAAGGCCTGAGGCTTTTTTCTTTAAGTTTTATCAACTTCCTTGAGGTTACACACTCATCAACACCACCTCACACCATCCACGAGCACCATGATGCCTCACTGTATGGATACTAAAGCTGACTCCTTAGGTTAAGTTGACAGAAATCATGAAAGCAAGGGGGAAGGAAAGAAAAAGTGAAAACTGTGAGTTTACCTTGATCAGCCATGTGTCTCAGATTTAAAAAAAAGAAGACTGTGATTTTGAAGCAAAGGACTTTCTCAAACATCAAAAAGAGATGTTAATTGTCATGAGTTGAGCCCATAAAAAGGTTTTATGGGTAAATCTGTCCACAGCAAGATGATAAAATGAATGAATTCTTTGTTGAGGTCCATACAGTGTATGAATCCACTTTATTTGTGCCTGTCCTCTTTCCTCAGGCCATGTAGAGAGTGGAGCAGTTGCAGATGGCTTGTTTCAGGAAACCACGGGCCCAAAAGGGATCCCTCTCTGCTGTGCATTTAGTATACAAACTACAAAGGCAGGCTGCGGTCAGCACACCCTTGTGAAAGGGGCTAAAATAGTGTCAGCAGGATGTCCAACAGACTGCAAGCAAGCAGAGGAGAGAGAATAACAGAAACCTACATGAGAAGGAGAGGGGAATACACTCGTGCACCATTGAGTCACGCTCTTTTATTATGAATGGGAACAACAGGAAATGATGATTATATTTGTTCTTATTGACAAAGATCATTCCAGTAATTGAACAATGTTTAATTTCTCAACATGCTGAGTTGGTGTTCATGGGGCTAAGTAAGAGAGAGATATTGGGTAAACATAGAGGATATATCTTCTTTTAGTCTTTCCAAAACCAAAAACACAAGAGCAATAGCTTACTACCTACAATAATACATTACTCTCAAGACAAAGAGTTAGCATTTCACTATCTAACTATATTATTTTGTGGGATTATAAATTATGTTAACAGTTCAGAACTGGAATAACCACTGTGCGGAAGCCAGTCCTGGATGAAACTATATCAAAGTTTAGGCTAATGTTAGCACTCCGTAGTGCTCTTCATTGGATTTGGTTAGTGCTACAGCAACCCTAGCCGAACTCATCAATCAGAATTGCATTATGTTTGTAATTATATATGTTTTTCTATTGTAAGCATACAAATGTTAGATATTTTTATTTATAATACTGTACAACTAGGACTAACTGTAGGGTTAGTTCTGCGATACAACCCTACTCTTTTATTTCCATGAGTTCTGTTTTAAAACTCATCAGCTGGAAACATTAGGTCTGCTGGAAACAGATTCAACCCACTCACAAAGTAAGCATTAATTATCAAGCATTAGCTGATAAAAATCTGCCACAGTTGTCAGTTCAACTGACAAAATTGACAGCTAAATATAAGCTAACAACTAAAAATGAGAATCTGCTTTCGTCAACTTCTGTCTAGAGTAGGCTACCTAATAAGAGCTGGTCAGAGGGCATACGCCAGGAGACGCAGAGAGACAGTAGAGGAAGATGAGAGCAGAGTTGAATGCTGCAGTTTTGATGAGACCGAGATGGAAAATGAATGATAACTTTCATCCCCTAAGTGGCTATAATAATATTTTTCTATAAGAGAGGCGTTGTTCATAGTGATAAACCTGCAGACAATTATCACCCGACTCTGCAGCTCCCCTCCACTTTATGGAGCTTTATAGCAAGTTTCACCACATTGTTTACTCTCACTGCTCTCATAGAGTTGTTTTCAGTCATAGCAGGCAGCTGTTTTTAGCAAAAAAAATGCTAAAAACCTGTGCAAATAGACAGTTAGCAGCTAGCTGGTGAACATAGTGGAGCATTTAGCAGCTGAAGAGATATTCCCCTCCAAAAAACAGAGCTAAAACAGAGTAAATATTGGACTTTTGCCAGGTGGCCAGACACTATGAACTTCAAATGAATGATAATATTGCTTCATAACGTCTAGATTATTATCTGATTATTATCATATCAACTTAGAAGGTGATGATATGTCAATGTTGTGTTCACAACTTGTTTCCGCTGCCCCCAAGTGGTCAAAAAATCTGTTATAGCAGCTTTAATGTAAATGAACTGAAACCAACACTGACCTCAGTGCAAGGTTGGCAACAAGATAAGGACCAGAGCAGTCTAGGCGTCAACAATGCAGTGAGTATGAGTGATGCTGTAGGAGACAAGTGGAGCAACTGTTGCTGTGGCCCATTAGTAGCTGCTTTAGCTTAGTGGTAATGAAATCTCCTAGACGTAACAACAAATAATTTTACCAGTTTTACCTGTGCTGTACTTGTATCTGCCACCGTTATCATTGTAAACTGTATATTTGAAGTGCTACAATGGACAGTTAGCTTAGGTCAATTAGCAACTCAGTGTTTCTGCTGAGCAGCCTCAGTAGGACAAGTGGAAGAGCATTTTGATAAAGGCTTTTGAAGGACAGCAGGGTAATAATCTTTCACTTCCCAAATTTATTTTATCTTGTTAAAAGATGGCTTCTGTTAACAGCTCCCTTCTTCCAACTTATGGCTTTATGGAAGTCTCTGGTCTGAAATACCTTAGTTTTAAGGGGTTTTCACATTAAATATAGTGTAAATTAGTTCATGTCAGCAACGCCCCTCATGAAATCCATGTTACAAATTCACCGCTCATGTATTGCCAACAGCCCAGTCTGGTTGTTTCTCTCTCTGAGCTAGACATTGTGAAAGCCCAGCTGTGCAGAGACCTAATTTGTTATTCCACACTGATTAGAGGTCAGCCTATGTTTGACCACCATTAGCTGATTGTAGTTTGTCTTTATAGCCTGGTCTAAACTTTGCTCATCATACCATAGTGACATTTTAAGATGAGGTTTGAAAATGGTTACTCTAAATGTCAAAAACAGAGCCCTTCTCCTCCCACACAGGCAATAACAATGCAGCTTTCTGCCTCTCTGAACTTGGTAGAATCACATGGTGCTTCTCACTTTTAGCATTGTGTTTTGTGTCAAAGTTTGCATTCCTGTAATATTAAAACATTCTTGTACAACTATTTTCCAGCCCAGACCTGAGAGGATATGATTAACAATGAGGTGCCACAAGAAAGGGATGTGAAGAATTTTCCTACTAGTTTGGCTTGTTATGTATGAAACTGTCACTCCTCCATGCCTCCAAAACACCAGCTGCTTGATTGTCAGGCTTTTATTATGTATATTTCTACTTTTTTAAACCTCACGTTTTTGTTTGACGTTAGACAAGGATGTTTTATTTATTTCTTGCTCAAAAGCAGAGGCCAGCTGTTCTTATCACAGTTATATCATATGTGATAAACCTATGATATAACCGTAAGAGTCAAAAGGTAAATCACACTATTTCAGAATGTCTGGATTTGATTATACTCTTAGAAGATCATCGACCCCTCTCACTCAGCTTCAACTACAAAAACAAAAGATATTCTATGACAATACTGTGACTCAGGTTAAATTACCATCATAACATTTGACCCGAGGTGTGACAAAGAATTAGTCCACGGGTAAATCAAATGAGGTGAGAAGTCCAAGCTAATGTGTGATGATGTGACTTCAGCCATGGGACGCCAACGCTCAGACTAGATTGAAACTGACCCTCAGGGTGACCCAAGTGGGAGTAAATGTGAAAAACATGACAGCAAGAGCGGAGTAGAGCAAGTGTGAGCAAAGTTGATCGCTTTGGTTTACCTCGTGTATATGCAGGCTTGTGTGGTAAGCATGAAACTATTGTCTACAGAGCCTGGACATTTTTCTTAAATTGCATGGGCAGCTGAGCTACACAGATCATTGTGGAATATCAAAAATTACCCAGATGTTTCTGTGATAGCATTTACATGGACATTATTTTTAATTCTAGTGTAATAACATGTCTGTTGACAGGAAAGAGCATTGTAAAAATGTTAAATGCAAAGGCTTCACAGTGTTAGTCTGCAATCTGTACATATGACTGTTATTTTAGATTATCAATAACTTCTTATATTTCTCTCCTACAAGCTTTTGACCGAGCAATCCTGTCTACCTTACCCAATTTCCTTCATAGACTTGTGCCCTCACTTTTGTATCTGACTGAGGAATAACTATTTCCTGGGGATGTAATCTAAAGGAATCCTAGCCATCTGACATGGGATATTTCCTGTACCTCTGAAACCATCCATTCCTAAACAGAAATGTACACAGAAGAAGAGCTGCAGTATGGTTTCAATGGCCAAAGTCCAGTACACATTCCTCTTATCACAACAGTATTTTCAGCAGAAATCATCAATTAAAACTGCATGAAGAGGATACAAACAAGAAGAACCTTGGTATAACATAGAGGTAGATAATAGTAAGTGAATTTAGCTACTAATTATATGTTTTCAGTGTTGGACTTTCCAACAAGCACATAAATGCAGCATAAAAAGCTATAGATCCAGGTCACCAAGAATCGCATCAACCCATCATTTGGCCGGGGGTGATCTGTCCATTAACTATATTTATGCTGTTATGCAAAGTTCCCTTGGTTGAACCCCAGCTACTCTTAACATTTACCATACAGTGAGAAATTAGTCATGTCACTAATCTTCAAATGTAACACTTTAGTTTTAACAGTTTTTACTGACAATATACCAAAATGACATGCCTGCTGCATCTTATGTCTTTGAAAATAAGTTGCAAAATAGAGTTTAAAAAAGCATCTGAAAGCCTAAGCAGGCTTTTCTAATATTATATTATTTCTAATAAATCACTTTTAAAAATTGCAAGCAGCTGAGTATGTTGACACCTTTAGTTTATTTTGAACTATAACCACTATAACACAAACAAAATATAGACTTTCATACAGCAGCTTAAGTCCTCGGAAACCATACAAGTCATACATCTGTAGGTGCAATATACATTGTTTCATATTAGAAGTAAACCCATAGAATAAGATGACACAGTTTGCTACTTGACAGTTTTGCAGCTAGTGACCAGTTTAAATGCCCAAAAGTGAGTAGTGACATAATTAACATGAATGCAGGCATTGCAGTAGTTATCTTTGAACATCAGTTACTATGGCTGGTGTAATTTAATTTTAAGATTTTTTTTTGTTTGTGCAGCTACAAGGCTAATCAAGCATGGATATACTGGTTGCACAAAGAATATGCTGTGCATTACTATCTGGAAAGCCATCAGGAAAGCCTGAAATAATTATAGAGGTGACTCACATGAGCATCTGCCTATGGAGTCAATAAGATGAGGCCAGACAAAGCTATCATCAAATTGCTCACTTCTTATTTCCCTTTATGTGTAAACAAAAGTTGACATTTGAAAGGCTGCGTTGCTGGATTGTTGTATACACCAAATGCGTTCTGCATTTTGTTGGGTTTCATGATTATAGTATAGTATACACCGTATTGTATTGTATAGCTTTAGAGCAAGGTTCCTGTGGTTTATTCATATCATGAGAAACAGCCCATCTGTTCCTAGGTTTTTGAACTGGAAGCAACTCATAGAATGCAACAATTTTCACTGAGATTCTCTCATTTTTCATCAAAATAATTTGAACAATGAAATAACTACTTTAAAAATGTACACATAGTGGCTTTAACTGTCTTTTAGCTGTGTAACTCCTCATTTTAAACTCTGGTTTGTGATTAGAATAGGGGATGACTTCAAAGACTCTAAGTCATTCTTAAATTTGAATTCACTTCTGAGCAGTATAATACAACCCTGAGACTGATTCTCGTGCGTGTAAACATATTTTGGACTCTCTACAGCACATACTGTATGCTGCTCCAAAGCCATCACAGTCATTACTTGGTGCTATTCACCCTGCTGTGTTAAAACTATAATACGATTATTGATTCATAAAAACAGATTTGGTGAGAAATAATTTCTTAATTAAGTGATAATCCTTAATGGCATCTGAAAGATCATATTAAAACAGATAATGAACTCTAACTAGTGACACAGACCGTCTGTTTGGCTTCTCTGACCGGTGATGGAAACAATTCAATACTATACAATACTATATGATGTAATATTTAAATTGTTGGAGTTGAACAGCATGAGTAACCTCAATATTAGTTTAAGGACAGTATGTATCTCAATTATATCACAGACCACCTGATGATAAGAGATTTCTGTCTGGAGCAGAAGATAGTCAAGTCTTATTAAACTATACAGGGAATGTGATTGTGATTTAAACCATCTTTGTATTATTGCAGGCCTTCCCTATGGTAAAGATTTCCCCCTCACATCCAGCTGGGGTCCTGGTGCACACTGCTGTGCGCCTGTCAGCTATAGTGAGCTTGCTGGCTCCTCTTGGTCCCAGATGACCCATTTACACAGTGGCCCTACCAGCAGGACCCGGGTCAGCCTATTCTACAAGCCCTGACAGCCAAAAAATAGAGTCCTTGACCCAGAACACTAAACTATATCCAATATGACAAAGGGGCAGATGAAGCAGGAGAAACAGATCTTACAGTGCAGTCACGTGTGGGTTGAAGATGTAAAGATATCAACTCTGCTACTAAAATTGTGGTGCAGTGCATACAGTTTTAAGCTCATGTGTTTTTTAACAATAAGATCACATTGCGAAAAATATTAATATTGCCACCTCCTTTCACATTTGAGGATGTTAATTAATGTGCAAAGAGACAATATCACCTCCACATGCATGGGAAATTTCATATATTCTCCCACGAAAACCAACACGTGGTGAAAAAGCACATGTGCTTTGGATTAACATGTGGGTTCTGATATGTGAGTAAGCCTATACTGTCCTTACTCTTTTTAAACATGTTAGCTTAGTGCTGCATGAAACAGATGGGGAAAGAAGACCCGAGGATCATGCCTGTCGTATTCAATCAGGAATTTTAAATAAATGTGTGTTTTCAATGACGGAAAACTGATAATCTTACTCCTCCCTATACATCCCCTCATTCCCCTCTTTTGTTCTGCTCTCAGTTCGTCACTCCAGCTGTGCTGTGTCCATACAGAAAGTCAGGTGGTTAAGGGGTGTCACGATATCTTTTTTTTTTTCACTCCCTCCTGCAGCTGAGAGTGATTAGGTCATCATGCTGTACTTTTGCTAAGTGTTGGATACCAAGTGAGCTGAAGGGGGAACATGGGGACTGGGTAAGACTGCAAACTGTTGACATCAGGACTCTCAGTAACAAGATCACTACTACACAATATCTTTATCACTGAGGCAGCGTGGGAGAGCTTAGCTATACACTGTTATGCCACAGCTAGCTCTGCCCCCGACAGTGTCAGTGACACCCTCTAACCCCACCAGGCCCTGCCTTTCACTCAACATAATCATGTTATGAAGACATACATGTCCTTCTACAAGGCTTTGGTGAAGGGGGAATGACTCACTGAGCCTTCTTCTACTGTAAACAAAGTAGTTCCTGGAAGCACTGAAGGATTTTTGGAACTCTGAGAGCCACGGAGTTAATGTGTGGCATACATCTGGTCACACTGCTATCTTGGCTGTGCCACACTACATCTTTGATGACTTCTTCATTCTCTCTTCAATCTGGAGTCTGATTAATTTGGTCTCTGGCATTAAGTCTATTGTTGCCTTTCCACAGAGAGCCAGAGGATCTGGAAACATTCCGATTTTGGAGGGACCTGCTGACAGCTGCTGTACTGCTTGGGCAGAGTCCAGGCCCCTATCTTGTGGTCTGTGAAAGCTCCTCCAAAGCCCTAATTGCACTTCAGATGTTGAGCGTTGTTTTCACTCAGCTCTCAACCAACGTAAACTTGCCCAGCACCATCCTAAAAGCCCATTTAGAATCACCTCCCTCACTGGTAAAGCTCTCAGCGCCTGCTGTCTGCTTTGCCAATTAAAAGAGTCAGGGCATGTGACATAGCTTGATGTTTGAACATGTGTGCCCATCTGTATGTGTTTGTGTGCGGTTGTGTGTGTATGCCTGCAGGTCTAGAGGAGCCATGTGTCTCTGTGTCTCTGGATGTTTACCCAATTACTGCGGGAAGTCCAATGGGTCCCATGCTGAAAGATGTCTGCAGCCACAGAAATCATACTTTGTCTCCAAGGGAAACATTTGCTTCAGGACTCAGTTGTTACAATGACAAGTATTATGCACACACACACACACACACACACACACACACACACACACACACTAGCTAAATTGTCTTGCAGCAGATAGGAGAACTTCCTAACAGCCTAACAGAACTGACTGAGAATTATGTTGCAAAATAATCTTGAACCAGGCAGGATATTAAAATGCAAACAGCTCAGCTGTGCAGCTAGAAGGAAACTGAGAAAGTTATTTTGATGATATACAATTTGGGTTGCTTTTCCATAAAACTGTAAAATTATATTATGTAAGGCTTAGCAAAACACTATGACATAATTTGATTACAGTTTACCTATTGGTTTTTTTTGTGTGTGTGTATAATACTGCCACCAGGGAATATATGCCCTGTTGTCTGTTGTCTGTGATTAAAATACAACTTCTTGTTTCAATTACGGGTGACTTTTATTTTCCACTTCAAAGCATTTAATTCTCATCTGTTAGTACGAAATAAAATAAGGGTCATTAATATGTTTATGTGAATTATATGAGTAATATAAGCTTGTGAAATGGTTTGTGAATGTGTAATGAGGTTTTGCAGCTGTAGAAATATTTTGTGCGTGTGTGAAGAAGTTTTGTGCACACAGATATGATTTGCACATGTGTACAAGGTTTTTGTAGCTGTAGAAATATTTTGTGTATGTGTAATTAAAATTTATGAAGGAGTATTTTCAACAGTGAGGTTTCACAAAGTCTGAGAGATAGACACATTTCCTACCTGTGTATGCACTGAAGTTATAAACTAATGTATGTCAAATGTAGAGTTAATCTGTCCAATCAGAGGGTAGATGGTGCCGTTGTGTTGATCCCCCTACAGATCCTGAATTTTAAGATGGACCAGGTGGATTTAATTGCATTTGAGGATGTGTTGTGTATTTAGTTTGCAGTTAGTTCACTGTTATTGTAAGGCAAACCAATCGCTCGGCTGTATTACATACTGTTGCTCTGCTTTAGCATGTTTGATTTAATCATGTAAGTATTGCTAGGCTAACCATTAAACATGCTTCTGAGAAAATTTTCCCTGACTAAGCTATTGTATCCCCAGATGGATCAGCAGTTGACGTTATTGTGTGACTATAATGCTTTATTTCTAAGATCTTTCTAATAAGAGTAATATCCAGTCTTCCATTGTGCCAATAAATAAAGTAATTCACTTTGTGTGCAGTTGCTAAATACATCCGTGAGAAGCGGCACTATATTAACGGACAAACTGTATCTGCAGCTTTGTGTGACCTGATAATAACACCCATTTGCTAGTAGACATGAGTTGTCATTCTCATATTTCAGATGCCGAAGGACGCCAAGATTACAGCTCCATCCCAAAAGTTCAGAGGGCCATGGTAATAAAATGAGTGTTATCAGGGCCGAGGATGCAACAACTTTGATCCAGAAGACCAGATGATCCACATCAGCTTAGTTTGCAGTCTGCTGTCGACTACCTCAAAGCCATCAGCAGGAGGCATGACATTGCATGAAAATATATCACTGACACCACTGCTTTGCAAGAGGTGGTTGTTACACCTAAGTCATACATACAAAATATGAATATTGTTCATCCAGTTAATCTACTTGGCATGAGCATCAGTGCTGATTTCTGAAAACAGAAAAGTATTTCAAAACAATACAGCCCACATCTGTGTATTATTAATGTTCCCAAACAGTAACTTTTCTTTTTTTTCTCTTGGCATGTAAAGATTCAATATGTGGATCCTTTGAGATTTTTAATTGTATTTTTTCCAGATGCAATAGAGATAGAGGCTAGCCCCTGTATCAGATGAAGACCACCTGTGAAGTATCCACAGTCACCACATCAAACTACATATCTGCCATATTAAATTGCCATCTATATAGCTGTTCATTTATATTTGTGACTTGTAATCTAACCTTCTGTACTTATTTATTCTTCAGCAAAATAAATTCTTACAACTCTAAAAAGTCATAGGCTAATTCATTTTTGTTTAACATTTTAAAGACTGCATATCATGATTAGCTGACTATTAATTGATGTGTCCATGTATTACTCCAAATGAAGGTGAGGGTCTGGTAAAAATAGTTAATGGTACAATGGTGTTACAAACATGTATTTGTTCAGAAAAAAATACTGTAGTCACTTTATTGTAAAATAAACAATATCACAAGAAATATTACATAAAAAATAAATTGTTCAATTGAAAAAGTGACACTCTGGATATCAGATTCTCCAAAAACAGCCATTTGAGATGACAAGTGTGTGACCTGGACCTCACTGTTCCACACTGCCATGCAAATACTGTCTGTATCCTCCGCTGTGTCTGGCAGGTCAGCTATTACCTGGGTGTCATTCCTGATCCTCTGTGCAACACCACCTCCTGAAATATGTGTGCCTCCGTATGCAGCAGCATTGGAATTGTCTCTAGTCAGTGGTTGTAGCACAGAAGTATCGCAGCACAGCACAGAAAATATAATCAACTTCCTGCTAATTTACTGCCTTACTGTTACTATCAACCTCACCTAAGCTAATAGCTAATGCTAACTTTAGCTTAGTAAACAAGTCAAAATGCTGACTGAGATTACTCTGGGCAGCATGCATGGGAATACATTACAGTATAGTAGATTTGTGTTTATTTCTCGCTTTCCCCTGCTGCTGTTGCGCTGCACTGCACTGCTCTGACTTATCTGTCCGTGCTCTGTCAGTGTCCTCTTTTTGCACCGCAACAGTATCAGTTGTGAATTTGCTTTTCACTGTGTAAAAAAATAGACATGTGGCGTGAGAGCATGTGAAAAGTGTCAATTGCGTGAGTTTCACGGTCAATGCAGGAGCTCTGACCTGATAATATCTTCAAATTTACAATGAAGCTCCTGTAGTCCTACAGGAGCTAGACTGTCCTAAATCCACAAAATTGTAAATACAAAGAAGTGGGCTAGCATTCATGTCTAACTTTGTGTAATTACAGTACTTGTCTTCATTCTTGGTTTGCCTTCAGCTTGAAAAGTTCCTTGCCAGTGTTGATGCTGCTACTTTGGTAACACTAGTGGACATTTGCTAACATCCTAAAGGTACATTACTGTTCTATTCTGGGTACATAAAGCAGCCTTCCTGAACTTGAAAATATGCATTTGGACAACCGCATTGCCTTACAATAACAGTGAACTAACTGCAAGCTAAATACACAACACATTAAATGTTTACTGACCTGCAGCAGGATGATTGCAGCGGAACCATCTGCCCTCTCATTGGACAGATTGACTCTAAATTTAACCAATTAGATTCAGATATAAAAACAGGGTCAAAACTTGTACCCTTAAACCCCGTAGCTTGTAGCCAAGCCCCCAGGAAGTGCTCTGAGCTCTGAAGCCAATTTGACATAGTGGTCAAACTGTTGGATTACAACGGCTGTAAAATGGTGGATACATTTTTTTGAGCGTTGCAACCCCGCGAAATTAATGAAAATCAGAATTTGATCCATTAGGTCCAATAACATTTGGAAAGTCTAGAAGAGCTGCACGATTGAATTGTTTTATCCTCATTCAAGTTAGCTGGAGGGCTAAACTGGAAGTTAGCGGAAGTCTCTAGTGAGCACACTATATGGGCACTGGGCCCAGAGAGCGTACGCAGTATGTTTTGGGTAATTTCTTTACAGCGGGAAGTGGGTTTTTTGGCTTCATGCGCCACTGAACAACTTTCCTCAACACTCCTAAACTTTCATAGGAATGAATGGGGCCCCGCCACCAATGCTGTATCCAGTTCTCTGTAACTTCAGTGTCGCATACACAGGTAGGGAATTTGTGTGTCTGTCTCTCAGACGTTGTGAAACCTCATTGACGAAAATACTCCTGCACAAATTTTAATTACATATACACAAAATATTTCTTCAGCTACAAAACTTTTTAACACATGTGCAAATTATATCTGTCTGCATAAAACTTTTTCACATATGCACAAAATATTTCTACAGCTGCAAAACTTTATTGCACATTCCAAACCATTTCACAAGCTCAACATATTAATGACCCTTATTTGACTCCATATGTTAGTGCCCATCGTTTGCCTCTCATCGTGTGTTGTACATCGCTGGTTTCAAATGGCTAAATAGTCTATGCATTATAAAATACTTGCTCACTTTCCAACTCAGTGCACATGGAGATTGCCTTGTAATGAAGACAAGTTCACTGGGCCAAGAAAGTCTGCTGGGGTGGGGGGGCTGAGGGAGAGACGAGAGTAAAATGAGATTTTGAAAGCTCCACAATTAAAGTGCATCTCTTTGAAATCCCAGGCCAGGCTTGGCTACTTCATTCAAGCTTTCCGCTCCCTATCGGCCTATTATCTGATCTGGAGGGGAAGTGAAGTTTACACTGCTGATAGCTGCTCTGAATGATGCTGCCTGCGCACAACTGAGGGTGGGTGACTCTGATGACCTCAGTGACCATTGAGAACACACACACATGCACACGCCCACAGCTGTAGTGACTGTTCCATTGAGAAACATGGAGAAAAGGTCAGTTCACTGGAAATGCTGGCACACGTAGCAGTTTAAGGTGGAAGAGTCGCTCTTTAATGCATTGGAGTCAAATGCCCATTCACCATTCAGAAACTTGAAATAGTCATTCTTAGTTTGAAATGAAGGGTGTCTGTAACAACTATTCAGTGACTATGACAGCACATTAAAAAGTAAACGGCTCACTTAAAGTTATAGTCGCTGCACACAAAAACACAGCCTATAAGGCAACTTCTGCCAACTGTTTTTACTTACCTGTGACCCCTACACTGTAAAAATGTTTTATGAGGAGTTCTGGGAAAAGGGACTAATTGTGAGAGAAAGGTTGTATTTAAAGGGATTTGTGACCTGCAGCTGCCCATGTTGATGTTTTAGGTTCTACCCTGAGGATGAACTTCCAAATAACAAGAGGAGCGTAGGAAGAAAACCAGCTCCTGTGCAAAGGTGAGCAGATTTGAGCTCTTTGGAGTTCATAAAGGTGATTACAAAGAACCTCTAGTGTATGTAATTCATTATAACCAGTGATCTTAATTGCTGACATGTCAGTGACCCCTAAATCATACCTAATTAGTTCCATTACACTTTAAAATAAGTGACTACATGGTGCAAAAGGCTGGGTGGCCCATGGGTGTTTAGAAGATTATGTTGGTTTTGTGAAGTTTAGATCATACATATCAGAAATCATGATTATAAATTATTGAAATAATGTTCTCTCTAAAAAATGATCATGACTCTTTGTGTCACGACAGACCTGCACATGTAATGACCACAATGACAGAGGCGACAGAGCTTTTTGGCCTGTTTCTGCTCAGTAAGGATCCTGCAGACAAACATCATCATCTCTTTATTTTTTCAGATACTGGAGGCATTTCATGTGAGTCTTTAGTTTGAGGTATGCACCTGCAAATCCAAGTTAGCCTCCTTAATGATGGTGCGTGTTGATTGTGCACAGCAAATGAGCTGTAAAAGTCATGTGCCAGCTGCTAGCATTTATCACCACATAAGGTCTTGTGGGCGGGAAACATCCACGAACGCCTGCAGTGATGTGGCTCTGAGTGGCGTGACGACATGGAGGCCAGTTGAGTACAACTCAGGACAGAGTTGCTGGTGATGTTTATGCATTGCAAAAAATATCCAAGTTATTTTCTAATCTTTGTGCCCAGTTTTACTATTTCAGGAATATCTCTTTCAAGGATCACTGACAAAGATTTAAACACAATTCCTAAAAGTCTAAAATAAGTCTGATGTATAATGAATGGTATTTATAATGATAATGTATTAAGATTGATGTTTTTATGTTATTCTCTCTCTGTAATCAGTGTGCTTAGTGTAGTATAAAATCTGTTGTGGCTATATGTTATCATTAAGAACAAGACTACCTTTAGTAAGCAATGTTTTCTTCATTTTTTCATACAGTAAGTTTGGGAACAGGCCCAATCTTATCGCTAAGATAATACTGATAATGTGTGTTCACTGTGGTGTGCTCTCAATGTGTTTAATTTAATGATATGAATTCCTTTATATTTTCATGACCACTTATTGCAAGCTATTCCAGTGCAGTTGGTCAGATGTTGGAAACAGATTTAAACCCATTAGTGTGCGGTTGCCATTAACCACTTAGCCACCTGCTGCCTCATACCATTTTGGTGTTACACAATAGATTTGGCCTTGTAGGTCCATCTCAGTAATTAGTCTAGTAATTGGTGATAAGTACATTATTCAAGTAATGTAGACTAAATTACAGGACTGAAAAACTGTACCTGTCAATGTAGTTGGGATAGTGCTGATGTGGTAATAAAAAACTGGCCACTAATATGCAAGAAAAAATCCTGCACCATCTTTTCATCTTCCCCTCTTTTTAACGCTACATTAGTAGGAGCAATACAATGGCAAAAAGACTGCCTCCCCACCGGTGAGTTAGTATTTTCTTCATCCTGTATCAAATAAGTATGTAACAGTTAATATGTCAGTTTTGTACCAGGTCTACATAGCTAGCTAGTTTGTAACTTTACTGTTGCCTAGCTAGCAACTCTACTTGTTTGTGTAGTTACGGTGTTTTTGACTATCACGTAATTGTCCAGTAAGCCAAGTTTAATATAGTTACAGGACTTTTCTATTGGCTTACAATGCATGTTCATATTGATGTCTAAGTTTAAAATTTGTGGAGTGGAAAGCTTTCCCACTGTCTTTCATAGCATGGCAGAAATGAACCTGACAGAGTTACCTATCCAGTAAAATTAGCCAAGAAGCATGAAATGTCATGTTAGAAGATGCCAAGCCCAAAAAAACTGTATAATGGCATAACAAAGGAATGCCTGTTACTAGCACATATCCAGACAAGTGTTAGAAAGGTGAGCTTGTTATACAATCATTTTAAAACAATATCTTAACTTTTACAAGAGAAAGGGTTTCAATGATAGAAACAACCAATGACAGGTAAACCTCCAGTAGCCTCCGGTACTGGACAGCTTCCACCTACACTGCTGTAGTAAGCGTTTCTAGCTAGCTTAAAAGTTTGTGTCAGGTTCTATCTCAGTTATAAGTTACCAGAGCTGTTATTTAGCTGGAATCTTGCAATCACCAAACAGCTGAATTCACTTTTAAATGGTGGTAAAATAGAAATATGTTGAATATATGATTAATGCAGTTATGACTTCCCAAGACATAAAATGTATATTAGCCCACGTTGTTGTCATTTAATTATCTTGAAACAGTTTACCAAGAAACAAAGTTCGGCTAATATAATGAGGTTTATGTTTAGGCTAATGTGCAGTAGCAGGAAATGCACAGGTGTAATCAATGATGATTAATTAATGGCTGCATTCCATTTAGGTTTGTTCCTATCAGGGTCTAGGGATTGTGCATGCTCACTTACTGGTCTGGTTTATTGGGACTCTTGAATGGAGCAAAGCCATCATCAGTATCAGTATTAGTTTCAGCTGTGCTCTTCCTGCTATGACAACTCAAAATATCTGCTGTGACAAAGGCCTGTTATTTTAGATGTACGTAACTCCATTAGGTAGGTCATGTTTCCATTCTTGGTCCTTGGTATGTACGACGGATTTTATAGTCAGACTAATATTGGATTTTTGAAGCTGTTACCGATATTGACATTTGAGAGTGAAAAAAAAATATTGGCTGATAGCTGATATCATTTTGTGAACATTAAATATCTAAATATTTTTTAAGGACTTTTACCTCGACATGTAAGCGGGACATTTTTCAGTTGACAGATAAACTTCTCAGTGGTCTCTTGTGGACAAACTATGTAATTGCGATACTTTTTCTAAACTACCTCATACATACACTACATTATTTGTCATTGCTGTCCTGTTCAGATGATTTACCGGTCTAGCTCTAGTTGATATACCTATTTGGAACATATTAGAAAAAGTTAAGAGAATAAGTTGTGTATTCTGTCTGTAGCTCTGTGTGTGCATGCGTGTGCGTGTAGGGGAGGGGGGTCGCATGAATGGGGCAGGAGGCAGACTGGATAGCCCACTCTTTGATCCTCCACATAACAAAGGCACCTATAAAGGCGTCCATACAGGCTGAGGCTGTAGCATTGTTCTGCTGAGGAGACTATAGCTCATAAAACCATTACCATTATCCCTACACAATACCTTTTCCAGCACCTACTTAAGACCTCAAATCACTACTGTATATGGCTACGCTGCTTGCCAGTTTGCATTTTGTCACTCTGTGATCCCATGAACTTCTAAGTATACAGCCATGCCCATGGCCCCAGGGCAGGCATTTCCTATACGGGCCCCACCTCACTGTCATGGTCGCCGTTCTGCTCTGCACACTGCAACTGCCCACCCCTCTAAAACCAGATTTACCCAGAACTATTGAAAGTAGGCTAGTATGCCAATTTATATGACAGTGCGAATTTACCATTTAATCATACATGTATTCATCTTTCCCATTATGCTAGTTCTTTTGGGCCCTTTATGGTCATGGGGACCCTTGCGTTGGACTATTAGTAATTTACTGTAAAAAAAAAAATAAATCCAAGAGACATCTGAACAACGCATTAACTGATCATAACATCATACAAAGTGGACCTAAGTAACCACCCTTGTCACTACAGTATATAACGGGAGTGGCTTCACTGTAGCACCAGTGTACCTTGCCTGACTGAGCCCGCCCCTAGCTGGGGAGAGAGCTGGTGCACAGGCTTGCAGCGGAGCCCATCGCAGTAGACTGTCTGAGCAGCCCACCCCTCTCTGCAGTATGCATGTTCGCCAGGGAATCCGCGAAGCGCTCACGTCCCAGCAGTGTACTTTACCGGCCAGAGACCATCTACTGAAGAGTCGAGGATAATAAAATTGGATGTGGCAGGCGGACCGGAGGCGGAAAGCCCGGAGTGACCGGAGGAATACAGTATTACTACAGGAATACAGGCTGCCGCTCTCCTCTGAACGTGGACAATCATGCATGTGCTCTTCTGGGGCTTGGGGTTCCTACTATTCCCTGATTTCTTGAATGTAGTCGCATCTACGGGGAGATTGCTTTTGAATTCAAGCACAGGTAAAGACTGTCGCTCTGACATCCCCCCGCTTTTTCTCTTATCGAGTTATTTTCTAACACGGAGGTCAGAGAATGAATGAGTTTTGAATTCAGCCAAGCACATGACTTGCAGCGCTTTCTAGTTACCTAAAGTTCACTGATTGTCATTTCCTTGCAACGCTGTAAAACAAGTGATTTTTCAAGAAAGTAAACATTGATATCTAAATCATAATCTACAGATTAACACATCTAGGCTTGTTGATTTGTACTGATGCTGTTGGACTACCACTTAATCCTTAATCATTGTTATTCTTCTGCCTTTATTCCCCAGGAAAAGAGGAGATCGGCGCGTATGAGATTGTAACACCGGTGCGAGTGAATGAAGCCGGTGACAAGTTTCCAACCAGTGTGCACTTCAAGAGGAAAAGACGAAGTTTGGATGAGAGCACCGGCAATAGTACGGATCACTGGGCCTCGCCAAATATCCACTACAGGATATCTGCTTTCGGACAGAACTATCACCTCAACCTCACGCTGGAATCGGGATTTATCGCACCTCTCTACACTGTGACAATACTTGGAGTACCCAGAGGAGATAACATAACGGGTTTTGCGACAGATGGGGTGGTGGAGGAGGAGGAGGAGGACACGGAGTTAAGGCACTGCTTTTATAAAGGACATGTAAATGCACAAGCAGAACACGCCGCAGTCATCAGTTTGTGCTCCGGACTGGTGAGTTTTTACGCACGGAGACTCGCCGTGCATGTGATGACTTTACGACAGGGTGTTTTACTTTTCCACCATGGCTTTTTAGGCACCATTATTGCTTACACAAGGCTTGAAAAGCTGCCTCACCATTGCCCGAGAAAAAAAAAAAATCTATTTTGAAGTTTTGCGCACACGTCCCATCTTTGCGCGCTATCAAATCAAGTCATTATTAGTCAGTCTATTATGGCGTTTTTTTAACATCTTTGTATCATAAGTCAAAAACATAACTGCGAATCCTCATTGGCTGTATAAAATTAAATAAGTGAAATTGGAAACAATTTTAATAACCTAGATTTTTGTTGAAAGGAAAATAAGAGTTGAGACTGCATGGCTTGTCAAAACTGATATTTGTTTCTGTTGATTCTGTTGTGGGCTGCTTACAGAGACGAAAGAACTCTTAAATTTGCAGAGGATTGTCCTGATTTGTGGTGTCCATTATCTACAGTCGAGTTTAATGAACACTCTGCTCTATATTTTACTTCCATGCCTCTCTCTGGTCTCCCGGTAGTCGGTGACGTGTTTACGCACGCTAGTACAGCGGGAGTACGGGTGGTACTGACGTCATCATGAAATGGTCCCACTCCCGGGCTTGCTGAAGCATGACTTTTTGAGTGGAGCAAAAGTGCACTCTGGGTTTATACATAGAAACCACAGTGAGGTGACAGATATAAGCAAGGGGTCAATTTCTTCCCTAATGACAAATCAAATACAAAATGCTTTGAATGCTCTGCTCCGCCAAGAGCTTCAGGGAGTTGAGCTGACATTTATGGAGCATATCTTATTATTTATTCAAGACCTCTGAGGGCATATCATTTTAGAACAGGCAATACTGCCAGTGACCACAATTGTATTTATTTCTGTACATCCTAGAACATTGTGACACTTGTTGTCCTGCAGGAACATGCTCTTTGCCTTGCCAGCTCCCCTCAATCAAAGTGCAGGTCCTAACACAGTAATAGAAATAGTGTCTTGCTTAAGGGAACATGAGCAGGAAGCTTCTCCCTTGTGTCTCCTTGCTGAAGAACAGTCCAGCCCGTTGCACATGCAGGAACATGGATTGTTGTTATAATAATCATGTTTGCTATTATCAGGGATTATAAATATGACTTGTGCCAAACATAATTGTGTCAAATGTATTTCAGCCTGCAGGCATGCCATGACGGTTCTCCACCCAATGAGCAACAAGTGAAATGTGCTTGCGTTGGCATGTACCTAATCTGGCACATCATGGACCTCCAAGTTATCGAGTTGCACTAAATGTGCCACGTGAAATACATGTAACAGGGCTTTCTGCATGCTTGCCAAGAAAGCAACAACATGCATTCTCTCTGTTGCCCTGATAGGCATCATAGATCACAATAATCTTTTCCTTCTGTTTAGGGACTACTCTTACATGCATGCAAATTCACTTATTTCACCTTTTTATGAAAGCCCTTAGGCCTTGGCATTGCTTATTTGTTTTGCTAATGGATGGTAAATGAGCCACATTCCAATGTTGCTTTCTGTAAATATTTTTTAAAGTAAATATACATTGCATTAGACTGGCATAGCAGCTCACTGATTAACAAGAAGATCATTAAACTTTATAATATTCCCCTTGGTCCCGTCATTTTTAGATTTGACAAGTTGTCTCCATGTTTGTGTATTTTGTTGATTCCTGAAAAGGAATACTCATTCATAGAAAATGGATGGATGGAGACTAACTGTTATGCATTTTTTCTGCTTCCAGCTTGGGACTTTCAGGTCTCCAGAAGGGGAGTATTTTGTGGAGCCCCTTCACAGCTATCAAGGAGAACACTATGAAGAGGAACACACAAAACCTCATATTGTATACAGAAAGAATGCCCCCAAGAAAGAGACATCCGGGGAGGACTCAGCTTGTGACACTTCAGGTATGGTGTGTTACATGATGGATTTGCATGCATGCAATTTACACAGACAGCCTCCGCACAAATATACACACACATAGATCACACAAACATACACTGATGCAACCTTAATGCTGCTACACATATGCTTGCAAACATAAATGCAGGCATGCACAGTTACTGCACATGTACACAGACTTCACCACTAAGCTGGCCAGGCCAATCAGCAGACTTGAATATCTGCTCCACTAAACCCTCACCCAGCTGGTCAGCACACTGCTGCTTCTGAGCGTGGACCTTTCAGGAGCTCTGTGTATGTATGTGCTTGTGTGTATTCATGCAGTACATGTGCTTGTGAGTAAAGCATTAGTCAGTTTTTTTTTTGTCTGTATATGCATGTGTTATCAGACCTTTAAATTAGTTCCTACAGATGTAAACAGGCGTAATCATTGCGTCACTCCCAAAGTCCCCACTATCATTTGTAACAGGAACCGATTATGTAATAGTAACTGAGCTTATTGAGCTATTAGAGTGATTGTAGTGTGGTATTAACATATATGACTTATCTGGATCAAACAAATAAAGCTGGTATGTGTGGCTGGATATTATGTAGATTTTGAAAGAAAAACATTAAAAAAGTGAAGTGAAAGAAAATGGCTTTACAACACTGGATTCTTAATTGTAAAATCACAGAAAATGTTATTATAATTGTTAAAATAGTATGATATTGTTAACTATTCAGTTGTTCTGTGCTATTTATTGTGACATAGTCATGAAATGTCACTATGTAATTTATATATTTTCCCCATTAATAGGCCACTAATGGAAGTGTAGTGACCGAATTAAACTGCAAGTATGGTGTGAAACCATCTCAGTTCACACATCATTTCATAGCTTGCACAGTTAGCGCATACAGCTGCCACACAGTAGTGAGGAAGCTTTCCAACTCTCACACAGGAAAAAAATCATTTGGAAGTTCACCCCTGTATCATCCCATCTCAGTTTACTGGCTGAACTTCCTGTTGACTCTTGTACTTCCTCTGCCTCTTTGATAAGAAAGTTGGGTAGACCCACTGCCATGAACATGCAGTGTAAATTGTATAAAAGCAAAGTGATGCCAACTTGAAACTGTCAAATAATCAAATTTAAGACAATAAATCTGAATATATTTTCTTTTCGTCTGTTGGACATCTTTCAGCAGATTCCTTTGACCCGTTCTGTAATACAGTATTTGTGTGTGTGTGTGTGTGTGTGTGTGTGTGTGTGTGTATCTTTGATATCATAGCCTGAGGGAACATACATTTGACTAAGAGCCATTTTAGGCAAGAGTGATTCATCTTTGTACAAAGCTCCATTGTTATCTTGTATGTTTTGAAGTAGAGAAAATTGTTCTTTTTGATCAGACTCATAAATCACGGACACTTTAAGTGTAATGTAACATGTTGTAGTCTAGTTTCCTGTTAATAGGTGGTGATGCATTGCTGGTGGTCCAGAAGGTTGATTTACATGTGCTGAGAAAACAAAAAAAAAAAGACCAAGATTCAGCAGTTTTGTTGCCACATAATGATAAAATCTGACTTAATTTCTCTCAACATTGAAGTTCTGCTCCTGCCCAGTAGTTGCACTGTCTTCTTTTGGTGTGTGCACTGCAGTTTGTGCTCCATTTTTTTATGGCTGGGTGCCAGGTTTACCTAGCCTGAACTCTTTGCCCTCCTCTCTCCCCTCTTCTGAGAGAGAAAAAAGGCACTCCAGGCAGTGTTCATTTGTCAACCCGCTCTGAGCAACAATAAACAAAGGGAAAAGAGGCAGCAACATATTTTAACAATACCAACTTACAGACAGCCAGCTCACCTCATGCATCTCCACCTTTAAAGGCATACACCACATGTATAGCTGAGTAGCTAACACATTATATCTTGTCTTGTTTTCCTGACCCAGTGTATTTCCCATCATCCCTGCATCTTTGTGTATTTACATATGCTCCACTCCTTCTGGCTTCTCTCTCTAGGACACAAACACAGACATAAGAGGCACAAGCTGAAGAGAAGGCAGGCAGCAGGGGTGACCACTGTGTCTAATGCAGCCCCCGTGGTCAGCGCTGGTATATTCAGTGACATGGAGTCACTGAGTGCCGTTCTGACCAGAGATGCCTTGCTCAGATCAGAGAGCAGCAGTGCTAGCGCTAGACCATCAAATGATAGCAGTGGTGACTCAGGACCTCACAGGAGATCAAAGCGTTTCCTCTCCTACCCGCGCTTCGTTGAAGTCATGCTGGTGGCCGACAGCAAAATGGTGGAGCATCACGGCAGCAACCTACAGCACTACATACTCACATTAATGTCCATAGTAAGTTCTGATATATCAAAGGGGCTCAAGGCTGCTAATAGAAAAATGTTTGGTTGTGAGAGGGGGTCGGCTATGCGATTGCAGTGTGTTTATGTGTCTGTATACTGTATATATGCACATATTGACAGAAAATAGCTGCATATGTACATCTGCATTTGTATAGTAGATGTATGTCCCTGCACTGCTTTGCTGTTTGTGCTGCAAGTCCGTCAGCTTGCATTTGGAGGAGGGCTGTGGGAGGGAAAAGGGCAGCCCAGGGCAGGGGTAAACACCACTTTCAAACGGCCAGGGGGAGGAGAGGGCAGCTTGAGGCAGAGCCTGTCTGACAGCTTTGATGAATGTTAAAAAATAAGCTCAGGTATGTCACATAGACCGCATACTCTCGGCCACTTCAAATACAAGCTTCCGCAGGCGTCTGAGGCCGGCAGTCCTCAGGGGGAGGCTGAGATGACCTATATTCTGGTCTTGGCAAAGGCTGCTTTCTCCACAGGGGCGCAGGCCATTATCAACTTGATCCTCCAATCAACCAAATTCTCTGGTACTTGCTTGAAACTGCAGGATGGCAGTCCATGATCAAGATACCAGTAAATATACTGTGTCACGTTTAAGCTGGTTTACGTTAATGAAAACACTGTAATGTATTGAGCCTCATAGTAGAAGTAATCATAACTGCATGTTGATGTTTTTTTTTTCTTTTATTCAGGTATCTTCCATCTACAAGGATCCCAGCATTGGCAATCTGATTAACATTGTGATTGTGAAGTTAGTCATAATAAACAACGAGCTGGTAAGTGACATATTTGCATATTTACGTCCATAAATATGTTGTGTCTACACATTTGACAAATGAAATTTCACATTTTTCTCTCACTTTACATTTTTTTTTAGGATGGTCCCGTCATTTCGTTTAATGCACAGACCACTTTAAAGAACTTCTGCATTTGGCAGCAGAGTCAAAATATCCTGGATGATAATCATCACTCCCATCATGACACTGCCATCCTCATCACAAGGTATAAGAAAAAAATATTTTTTTGATGCATATAGTATCAGTTGCTTCAAAGGCTTGGATTAAGTAAATAAAGAGGATCCTTGAAGGTTGGGACCTTTGTACAGTGTCATTGACCATGACCCATTATCTATGTCCTCACCACAGGCAAGACATCTGCAGAGCAAGGGATAAATGTGACACCTTGGGTAAGTGGATTTATTTTCAAATGGGCTGACTTATAACCACAAACTTTTATATGCTTTACATGCTGAAAATGATAAAGGTATTAATGAGGAAGAATGAAATGAGCCTCTTGTCATTCAGGACTTGCAGAGTTGGGGACCGTGTGTGATCCGTACAGGAGCTGCAGCATCAGTGAGGACAATGGACTGAGCACTGCATTCACCATTGCCCATGAACTTGGCCATGTGTAAGTACAGCATGTTTCTAATGATTTTTTCTATCTCAAGTTTTGTCAGCACTCCCAGTTAGTGAAACTTTTGGCTACAGTGAGACATTGGTAGAACTTCAAAAGTCTCTCTAGGAATCTACAAATGCCTTACCAGCAGATGGGGATCAAGGAATCTTGAGTATTTAGACGAAACAACGGCTGTACATTTTCCCAGTATTATCTTTTGGTTGTGCGTGTTTCTAATCACATATCCTGATTTTTTGTTGCCTTTAATTTTGAGAGAAAAAATAAGAAAAGCATCTGTAGATTTGTCTCTCAGAATTGAAAAGTAAAAACCACTGGTTGTTGATCATTGCCCCTCAGCAAACTCTGTATTGTCCAAAGTCCTGAGTCAGCCAGAGCTGGGAGGGGGGTTAGCCTACTACACTGGAGACTGTTACAGACCTCAACAGCCCTCATCATCTCTAACAAATGCTCTTTCTAACCACTAAACAAATGGTGGGATTGTTGAATTCCATTTTTATCCGCATCAAGCTGTGACAACATGCTTGATGACTGCTTAGCCATAGAGCTCAGTGCTATATGGTACCTGGCAGGTGGGGTGCCGGGTAGGTCAGAGGGAGGGCTGTAGGCAGTATGGTGCTGTACCTGTCCAGCACCAACCAGGATAATATTTTTTCACCCTGCAGGAGCTTTAATGCTTCCCTTATACTCACTGTGCTCTGATTTTTACATCTAAATCTTTCTGCCCAGTGTTCATATACTTCAATATTGTGCTGGTTTCTTTCCAAAATCCCTACAGGCAGGCAAGATAAATGTTCTGCGTTGTTTTCAACAGCAAGCTTGAATGGCTTTCCCAGAGCCAATAACACAGTGACAGCAGAAATATAGGATCACTGTATAGATTTAAAACATGTAGCTGAACAATGAAACACATTGAAACACAAAAACTACAATTTTCAATTGGAGTCTTGCCTATGTTGGTTCAAGAAACACTAAAATATTAAAACTTTAAAGTCCCAGCCAGAGACGGTACAGAGGCATTTGTCACTGTAGTACTAGCTTTGTTACAGTTATATCAGCCAGGCAGTGGCCTTGCAGAGCTGTGCTTCTGTGCCACGTAAACTACGAGTATAATTATTACTAGAAACAGGAAGGAAACCTCCCAAACTTCTCAGTAATAGTATTATTTTGTTTGATGCCTGTTTGTCTGTTTTTCTTTGCTAGGTTCAACATGCCTCATGATGACAGTAACAAGTGTAAGGAGGATGGAGTGAAGATTCAGCAACATGTGATGGCTCCCACGCTTAACTACAACACAAACCCTTGGATGTGGTCCAAGTGTAGCAGGAAGTACATCACAGAGTTCCTTGAGTATGTTGTACTCGTTTCTCCACCATTGTTCCAAACATACATAGGGATTAGATCATGTAGTTTATGTTTTTAGTGCTGTTTTGGAGAAATCACTGAACAACTCAAACAACCTGAAATGAAATAGGATATGCCAAGGCGTAAGGTCATGTAAAAATATCTTAGTTGGAGTTTTTAATTTATGTTTTCTAAGCTTTTTGAAAGATTCAGCGTTTGTGAAACTGTATCATAGAGATTCCACAAATAGTTTCCATAAACATAAAAGCACACATACAACAGGGAGAGTGCAGCCTATGCATACAGTCGTTTTTTTCACTTTTGGCAGCGACAGCCAACTTTCTAAGTTATGAACACCGACACTCACAAAACTGTCATCATTTCTCAAGGCAGTTGCAGCCTCTAGTTGTTTCTCCCCCAAGTCTTTTTAAAATGAAATGGAAAAAGATGGGCTGATATCTGGCAACTATCCACAATCCCCTCCTTAACCCCAACTATCCAAAGTTCTCTTTGCAACCCCTCAAACAACTCATAAACTCACCCCCAACTACGACATATTGCTGATTGAATATAATCAGAGTTCTGTCAACATTAAGTACAAGCTGTCTGTACAGTAGGGGTTCTATTTATGTACAGAAAAATAACCTCTCCGGCTGTACTGAGTGTGTTTTCTGTCTGTTTGTGTCTTTTGTTTTTCCCTTTTTTCTTTAAGTCATTTTATTTTTATTTCTTAATAGCACAGGATATGGTGAGTGCTTGCTCGACGAACCCATTTCTAGGCCTTACACTCTCTCGCAGCAGCTGCCTGGACGGATATACAATGTCAATAAACAGTGTGAATTGATATTTGGGCCGGGAACACAGGTGTGCCCTTATATGGTAAGTGAAGTTGGTGTGCAAATCTAAACTGTCATGTTGTACACGTGGGTCTCTGAGAGAAGCCTCTTGTGTTATGATCATGTGCTGCAGTGGTTTTCAGCTAACTCTGAAGCCTTTAAAGTCACTCGCTGTATTTAGTAACTAAATACTGATCTACATCCTCTCCTTCTGAGAAAAAAAACAAACGAAATACACAAAACACCTTTAATAAACTTTTAAAACATTGTATCTCTACCTATGAATTCTGCTAATAACTCCTTTAAAACATGAATAAGATGAAAGGTGGAATCAGGCTTGACTCATCACAGCAAACCGTCCAGCTACTGTATATTTATTTTCATAATTTAAATGAAGAAAATGCAGAAATATCTCCAATAACGCAGCATGTCTTACACCATTAAGCACTGTGAAATAGTTTTCTTGGCTCATGTTTTTCCCTTAGAAAGAAAGGTCAAATGTAATGGCTGATACAGCAAATGTACTGTACAGAGTCACCCTCTGGCATAATGTTTGATAATGTGTGATAAACTGGTTTTCTGCCAATTGGAGTCTATATATGAACAGAGTTGTCTACGTTGAGGTTATTTAAAATGTCAATTAAGTGTCCTATCTTGTTCTAACAGTTTTTCTGGAATCTCAGAAATACTCTTAACACTCTGTGTGTGTGTGTGTGTTCGTTTGTGTGTTTATTAGACCCAGTGTCGGAGGCTGTGGTGCACCAGTCCAGAGGGCGCCCAGCGGGGCTGCAGGACCCAGCACATGCCATGGGCAGATGGCACTGACTGCTCCCCTGGAAAGGTAAATGTCATGTGGAAATAAAGACAGATGCTTATAGAGAGCACTGTGTGTGAGAACATTGTGAAGTAAAAAAGAAAGTAGAAAGACACCTTTTCGATAATAAAAAAAAAGCATCAAGAGCAAGAAGTGTGGAATTTAAATTATTTTTTTTTTAGTGAAGAACTTTGGGATGGACATGTAAAGGGAAAAAGTGTTTTAACACTTTATGGGAATGCCACATTTTTATCCATTACATTATGGCTTAATACTCATATGGTTCTGTGTTAAGAAGGGACAATCCTCACCACATTTCCTGCTTTTGATCCTGCAACTTTTCCTGTGACTCATGACCATAAAGTTATTCACAGGCAATTAAATTAAGAGTGACAAAAAACACTCCCCAACGCGAAAATCATCTTATCAATGACACAAGTGTAAATGTAGTAACTGAATTTGGCCGTCATGTAAGTAGATGAAGTTGTGAGTGATGACAACTGTCTTAGTGTAGCTTTTAATTAGGACTTTCTCACTTCCTGCCACTAAGACTGAGAGGACATGAAAGAAGCACGAACTGCCAGTCCAAAATCACACAGATACACACACATGTTGAAACCTTTTCATGTTAACACCGTCCTCCTATCCCATGCCACGCCAGAGTCCACCACACTAAACACTTGAGCTGGAGTCTGTTTGTTGAATAATGTAAGGTTATCCTCCTGTTATGAGCTGAGATATATTTATTGACTATGTGCATGATGTTTTCTTGTCTTCTGTCCAGCCAGACACAGCCGTGAAATGTCTTTTTCAGTTCCTCTTTTTTCCATTTGCTTCACTGTATAATTTCTCCCAGATTAGCATCAAAGCACAGGAGAGCAGATAGATGTGTTGCCAGTTCCAAGGATAAGATTTCATGTGCTCACTCAGTCTGTTCCTCTCCCTTTTTTGACTTTTCTGTCTCGCTCTTTCATTTTTCTTTTTCACTTGCTTACCTCGATCTCCCCCTCTGTTCCTATTCTGTCTTCTCTCGTTTCCCATTCACTCTCATTGCAGCACTGCAAACATGGCCTGTGTATAGCCAAAGAGCATGACGCCACACCTGTGGAGGGGGCATGGGGAGTTTGGAGTCCGTTCGGTACCTGTTCCCGGACATGTGGCGGGGGCATCAAAATTGCTGTGCGCGAATGCAACCGACCCGTGTGAGCAGTCCCTCTCTTTGTAGTCTTGCATGCCTGGTGGACCTTGTCTCCATCTTAGCTGCCAAAGTCAGTGTTCCATAGATCAATCCACCTTAAGTGAATTCTTTCCATAGCTAGTGTTCATCAAGACAGGCTCTCTGATGGCAGATCTTAAAGGGTTGTTTCCTTGTACAGTAAATACAGAATTCACTGAGTCCTTTTGAATGCTGCCTTTCATCCTTGTTAATGGACCGATTTAGGAGAAGCAAGTAGATGTGTGATGCTGGGCAGTAGCATTAAAAGAAAAATGAGCAAATAGATGAATCGTTGAACTCATGTATAACTGGATATTAGGGAAAAGATGCTAGCATATACTAAGAGCTTTTACTAAATTAGACAAATGATCGGTCCACTTACTTCTTCAATCTCCCCCCACCAGGCCCAGGAATGGAGGAATGTATTGTGTGGGTCGCCGAATGAAGTTTCGTTCCTGTAACTCTGAGCCCTGCTCCAAGCAGAAGAAGGACTTCAGGGAGGAGCAATGTGCTGCGTTCGATGGCAGGCACTTTAACATCAACGGTCTACCTCCAAATGTTCGCTGGGTGCCCAAATACAGTGGAAGTAAGTCACTGGCATCATGCTTGCTCCTTTTGTTAGCCCTTTTCTGCTAATGCATAATAGATATAATGTTAGCTTGGCATTAATATCCATGGGTATTAATTACTCGTCTTTCTCTTGCCTCCTCTGTCAGTCCTGATGAAGGACAGGTGTAAGCTGTTCTGCAGGGTTGCAGGCAGCACGGCCTACTATCAGCTCAGGGACAGGGTCATTGACGGCACACCGTGCGGACCCGACACCAATGACATCTGTGTGCAGGGCCTGTGCAGGGTGAGTTTCCTACATGGTACATGGTTGCACTTCTAAACATTAACAGGCACATAATATGTACATCTTACACAGTGGATATAATCATTTCTATATCCATACAGAAAATATTTTCAAAATGTGTTTCCATCTTTTGCCAAACCGGACTGTGTATATATGCATCGCTCCTGTGACAAATAGATTTTTAGTTTGAAAGCTTGATTACTGACAAACACGCATCAGTATACTTCTTGAAAGAAGCAGTGGGTTGCTCTGTTTACACTCTGAATCACACAGTGTTTTGGTTAGATTGTGGTTTAGTAATTTGCCTTTCTGGCCTTGGTAAATAAATTTTGATTGATGCAGTGGCACTTAAGCTAAACTCTTCGTCCTTTTTAGGAAATCAGATATGTCTTTTGCTACAACCAGTTACATGCAGAGCAACTCATATGCCCTTTCTAGTGTGGTTTTATGAAGGAAATTTATTGCAGATGCATGTCAGTGATATGGTCATAATTCAATAAGCATTTATATAACTATTTTAAGGGTCACTGAGTTCTTCCATGATCTCTACGACACTAAGAAATAAAGTTGTAATGGCAAAAGGGGACAATTGCCTGGCAGCTGAAATTAAAAAAGTGTATTTATGTCATTTTGAAAAAAACAAACAAACTGACTTCCCTGTTTTGTCAGCCTACCATTGTCATCCAATGCAGTGGTTCCCAAACTTTTTTAGACCATGGCACCCCTTCAAAGGAAATTTTTTGTCATGACAGCCCAAGCCACCCAACCCCCAATATAACTTGCATAGCCTATATGTACACAGAAGCTTCTCGGTTTTAACAGTTTCATATTATAATATAGCCACAAGCGGCAATTTGCGGTTTCAAACCTTTTTGTGCTCAAAAGAAGGAAGCAGCTCAACTGGCTAAAATTAAAACCACGAGCAGCAACAAGCAGATTTCGGCTTTCACAAAGGTGAGCAAAGTCACTTCAGCTAGTTTAATTCTATTTAAAGGAGTGAGAACAAACACATACTTGTTTCATCATTACAACGCATGTAGCATCTCAATAATTGCACACTCAAAGTCCTGCCATTCGTCCCCCCTTCATCGGATGTGAATGAAACTCTGTGTGTGTTTTCAGGAGATAGCAAGGGATGTCTCCAGTGAGTTTAATCAGGATTGCTCAAAGGCATCTTGAGTTATGAGCAAATATGTGGTAGGCCACGCCCACTTGCACCTATCAGTATGGCCCTTTAGATTTTGGATAATACTTGTCCCCAGAGAATGCACACCAATTTTGGTGAAATATATTAGGCTATTTTATATAAATATGAAGTTAAATAATATAGGCTCATTCTCAGTCATTCACAATAAAAGCCAACAGGTGCTATGCAGATTTTGCAGATAAATCATTTTGCTATAAATAAAACACTGAATACAATTAAATACGTTAATATGTTAAATATATTTCTTTCATTCTCTTCAGTTAAAATGGGCTTATATTTAAGATGTACAAGGAAAAACAAACACGCAACAAAAAAGCCTGCAGGCATTTTAATGGGACACTTGAGCTGCTGTTGATGTGGAGAAAGAACTTGCAGGTCTGACTCCACTGTCAGGACGTCTCTTGTCTTGTTTTCATGTATACCAGCAATCAGAGAGCCACATTACACTTATATGAATTTGGGAATGCGTAATACCACGGTGATATCCGATATACCTGGATATCCGTCTTCCACAAGCAGCCAAAGCCTGTCTGTGAAGCCGTTAGCCGAGCCGTAGTTTTGTCGGTCGGCTCAGATTCAGTCGTCTCTGTGTTGAGAGCTGAGATGTTTCAGCGTTTCTTTGAGCTGTTTACCATCTCAAATCTTTCTATTGCTGCTCTGATGCTCACTTTTTTCTGACTGCCAAGCTCCTGCAAAACTTCCATTCCAGAAAGCGTGAGTTGTGAGTTGTCATATCAACTGCGACTACCTGCTCATTAAACTTAAAATTAAATTTTTAATATGGTGATGTTGATATTTATTGCTTATTTATTCAGTTTCGTTATGTTCAACAATGTAACATAAAACTTAGTTAATGTGAATGTCGCAGATTTTTTTTTTGTGGTGAAACTTTATTAAAAATGCATAATAGATGAACAATGATATGATTAATCTTGCGGCACCCCTGGCCTGTCCTCATGGCACCCCAGGGGGGCCACCCACTTTGGGAGCCACTGATCTAATGTCATCTGCCTAACTTATCTCCTCCTTTTTATCCTTATCCTCCAGGCAATTTTTGTCCTTTTTTGAAGTTTTCTTCCATTTAACTTTTGTCCCTTTTTCCCATTACAATTTATATAACTCTTGGTATTTTCTCTTTTTAATTTTTATCCATCCCTCCCTTTTTACTGAGCAGCAAGCAGGCTGTGACCATGTATTGAACTCGAAAGCTAGGAGGGACAAGTGTGGCGTGTGCGGAGGTGACAACTCTTCCTGCAAAACTGTAGCAGGCACCTTCAACATTGTACGCTACGGTGAGCTACAGCCTCTTTTTATTATCACATCATTCTCCATTTAGCAGGTATAAATAACAACAGCTCTTTAGATCCTCTTGATCTATTGCTTTAACACATTTGTACCTGTATTCATCAAAATAAATAGCACTGAGAAGGGCTTGTTGTTACCGTAGACACAGAGCTCATTGTACTCATGATCTAAGTGCACTATTCATGATATTTACAGGCTATAATGAAGTAGTGCGAATACCCAGTGGTGCTACAAACATAGATGTGCGTCAACACAGCTACTCAGGGAAACCGGAGGATGACAACTACCTCGGTAAGACACAACATACAACATTCTTTGTACTTCACAGTAGTATTTGAAAGGAACTACTGTCAGTATCCATGTGTTCATACTGTTTCCAGCTGTTTCTGAATCAATGCGATGGTAAAAATGCATCTTCCTTGATCAGCATGTTTGGTCTCTGCCTGTCTGCCTGTGAATGACAGTGTTCGTCTTTTAGTAGAAATTCATGAACTGCAAATATAAGGACTTGGCATATATTATGCATGCTAACACGTTAATGAGCCAGAACTAGGCCTGTGGGTACCATTCCTGCAAGGTCAGGTAGTTTAAAAGCTTTTGTGTCTTTTGTGTGTGCAGGTGTGTTATTTTCTGTGCTTGTACCATGTGCTTGTCTGTCAGTCTGGATGTGGCAGCTTTGTCAGCTATTAGTGCAAATGTCTTGTTGGCACGAGCATGCTAATACTTGAGCTCAGATAGCCCTCTGGGTACCATTCCATTAAGGTCAAAACAAGTGTGTGTCTGCATGTGTAGTTTGTATATAACTGCATATTGCGGTGGTTATTTCTTTGATTCTGTGTGTTTCTTTGATAGAAAGATTGAATATTTGCGGATCTTTAACCCTACATGCAAGCTTCTGTACATTGTTTTTCATGTGTCACCCTTTGTGTGTAGCTTTTTGTGAGTATTTATATGTATTTGTGTATGAGCACAGTCATTAGGGGCCCAAAGTGGGGAAGATTGCCAGAATGAGTGCCGCTGTCCACAGTCATATGTGTGAAATGGCGAGGAAAGTAAAGGCAGGAAATTAGCTCCATAATCGCATTAGGGTGAATGAGTGCAGCAGACTGGCTGTTGAGCAGAACAGGACGCCCCTGGATGGGACTTCTCCAGGAATAGGGGATTATTTTACCCCAATAAGGTTTTCTGCTGCCTGCTTCATGTGCCTTACTGTAAATGAAAACGTCCGCCACTGTGTTGCTAATCTGCTCTGCAAAAATGGGCCATTGTATTCTGTAAATTAGCTCAAGATCATGTGTAATTTTCACAAAACATTTCACATTTTTAACATTTTTTGCAGTCATGTGCCAATTAAGGAAAGATAATTTGATTTTACATGGAATACTACTCATTCTGGCCTTCTGTTTCAGTGGGATCAAGTATAAAGTAGTATGTGACTGTTGTTTTCTGTCTCCCTGCAGCCATATCAAATAGCCGTGGAGAGTTCCTGCTTAATGGAGAGTTTGTGGTCAGCATGTTCAAAAGGGAAATCAAAGTAGGAAATGCTGTCATCGAGTACAGTGGCTCTGACCATGTCATTGAGAGGATCAACTGTACTGACCGTATCGAGGAGGAGATCATTGTTCAGGTAAACTGTCCTCCTTAATATACCATCATGAGATGCAAAGCTTGATTGGTTTAGAAGAAGTGGTATGAGTGAGACTGAAGATATTTTGAATGTAGGAATTTGAATGCTTCTGCAGGCTTGATCTCTACATGTTTTTTGCTGGAGGACAATCTTTAATGTTAAAATGCCACATTCTAACCGTATTATAATTAATTTTTCTCCAGGTGCTGTCTGTCGGGAACCTTTACAACCCAGACGTCAGGTACTCCTTCAACATCCCCATAGAGGATAAACCTCAGCAATTCTTCTGGGATGCCTATGGCCCCTGGCAGGAGTGCAGCCGCCTGTGCCAAGGTGAGGGAGAAGCACAAGGGGTTGGCAGAATGAGGTGATGGGAGCAGTGAATGATAAATGGTGTGGTGAGATGGAACAAAGAGGGGAGATGTTGGAACCTGTGAGCCAGAGGCATAAGAGAAGTGAGGAGTGTCTGGCTAAACTTGACAGGCCCATGCTAGACTTAAAGGTTTGGAACAAGCGATTAAAGTTCAACTTCATAGTATGCGGTGGCAAATTATCTTCCTTGGCTCGACTGCGGATATGTCAGGGTATGTGGGCGTGCAGAGGCGGATTGCAGGTAAACTCAAAAACCTTCTGTGTTATGACTCAAACATTTTGTCTGAGAATCTCTTTATCCACTTTTTGCCACTGCCCTGCTTTAACAACCGAGACTGAATTCCAAAGAGAAACCAAAGAGTTCACACAGCAGGATAAACAACTAACATGTAATGGTCTCAGCACCTTTTGATTCTCCAATTTATATGGCCTTTCTAGCAGTCTGGGGCAAAGTAAGCTCTCATAGCACTGGGTTGCAAAACTTGGTAACATGAGGTACTGATAGAGAGTCTATTTCCTGGACCCACATGAGGTTTAAATCTCTTTCCCCTACTGTACAGTAGGTGCACTGTGATTCAGTACTAGGATGTCAACACAGGAGCCAAGGTGAAGCACACACATATTGCTGCTGGTATTCATTGGGATTCCTATGACGACTTATATTGTACTTGAGCAAGCTGTTGCATCGACTCAGATAAGGATTTGCAGGATCACACAGAAGCTGAGGTCAGGCAGTGCAGGGGTGTGTGGAGTTTCATTTGAGGATGAAATTATTAAACTTTAGATTACAATGCTAGTCATAAATATTTGCATACTGATTTCTCAAAGAACAACATACAAAGGAGGCAAAATCAGTTCTATTCATTTAAACTCATACACAAGATATTTTCTTTAATATCATATAAATTGTGGAGGTTACAAAAAATACTGTTGTGGATGCAATTTTTCAACTTTTTTTTCTTATATTGTGCTCAAGAATAAGAGACACTGTTGACTTTTTCAAAGAATTTACCTAACATCCAAACCTGTTTCATTGTGTCTTCATAGGAGAGCGCAAGCGGAAGATTCTCTGTAGCAGAGAGTCAGACAGGGTGGTGGTGTCAGACCAGAGGTGTCATGGTACAGCCAGACCTGCTGTCATCACTGAGCCCTGCAACACAGAATGTGAACTCAGGTTTGTATTAGCAATTCACCAACCTTTAGTACCTATATCAACCAATTAGCAGTCTTTCTTCACTTGGTCCTGTACAAAATACTGACATCTCTCACCCCTGATGTAGGTGGCATGTTGCCCGTAAGAGTGAGTGCACAGCCCAGTGCGGCCTGGGATATCGTACCCTGGAAATATTCTGTGCCAAAATCAGCCGTACAGATGGCAAGACCCAGAAGGTTGATGACCGCTACTGTAGCGGTCAGCGCAAACCTGATGACAAGGAAGGTTGCCATGGAGATTGTAACCCAGGAGGCTGGGAGTACTCTCCCTGGTCAGAGGTGAGACTGTTGTAGGAAACGTGGGGTTTGTGTCCAAATGTTTGTCCTGTGTGTCAGATTATCACAGATTGATACCACTTGTTGATGTTCAAATGTTTGTACTTCAGTGTTCCAAGAGCTGTGGTGGGGGCACCCGCCGACGAGGGGCAGTGTGTCGAAAGGCAGCGGAGGCTGGCGGTGATGAGAGCAAGTGCAGTCAAAGGGACAAGCTGACTGTCCAACCCTGCAATGAATTCCTCTGTCCACAATGGAAAACTGGCGATTGGTCTGAGGTCAGTTCAGTTGCTATTGTACTTCCCTTAGAGGATGACTGGTCCAATATAGAGGTCCTAATGAAGGAAGTGCAGAGGTTTAGCAGATGATGGCACATATCACATTATTGATATTTTAATCTTTATATACACTAAATATTTACATTAAAGTGTTGAATTTCATTTCATTTCCAATCACATATATAGAGAGGAATGAGTATTATGTTATTTTTGAGTTTATACAATCATAGCGTTACATAAAGCATGTACATATACATTACATTTACTGTATGTGTGAGGAAGACTTCCTGGTGTTTATATGGGTGGGTTTACTCAGTGTAAAGAGGAACAGACGTAGTGTAAATAAGACAGCCATAATCTGGGTCAAATGTAAAATCCCACTGTTGATTGTGCATGTCTCAACTTTGGGAGAGTTACTCCCCTCCTTCCACTACAGTGAATGTTGGGAAATCAGTGATTGCAGGGTAAGATTGTACTTAACTGCTGTACAATTTTCACATTGTAGACCAAGGAGCTTGCACAGCTTTGGGCTGCATTCCAGAAATATTTTACATCTCCCATGTGGTGCTGCTAAATACAAACAGCCACACTGTACTGTATACATATCCACTGTACTCACACATAAATAAACACTTTTGCCCTGATTTTTGCCCATTTGTTTTGGAATCTGCTTATCCTGCTTTGCATGATACCAAGTGATCATCCTCTGCCATGAGCTTGCTGCAGGCTCAATGACTGGTTACAGCCAGTGCTCATGTAATATACTGTATACACATCTATCTCTAAATCCTGAAACATTTACTTTTCAGTGCCTTGTGACATGCGGGAAAGGCTACAAGCACCGCCAGACATGGTGTCAGTTTGGTGAGGACCGTCTAGACGACCGCTTCTGTGGCTCATCTAAACCTGAATCGGTGCAGACATGCCAGCAGCAGGAGTGTGCCTCCTGGCAGGTCGGACCCTGGGGACAGGTGAGTAACCCCTGTGGTAACAGTAATGTATAGTATATAGTATACACTTCACTCTATCCTTTGTTCAAGGTTGGTTGTTAAGAATTGTTTGAACAGGGTCATGTGTGGGTAAAGAGGATAGGTACTGATGGAGTTGTACAGCTCAAGGACAGGTGACAAATCCAGGGATATAGCTACCTAAGTGTGGTGTTAAATAATGTATTAATATTCCACAACAGGTGAAACAGCAAATAACTGGTCTATGATCTGAAATTGCACTATTTTCCTTATAGAGACATCAAGTATTCTACTCTAAAATTGGCCTGTTGACCATATGAGATAAAGTAATCTGAATCATGGCAGGAAATCATGTATGCTTAAAACTCCTAGTTATGACTGCATAAATTGCAATGGTATTTTACATCTGTGCTTGATGTGAGTCTTATATTAGAAAACAAAGTGCCTGTTTTTTGTGGAGTCATCTAAGAGGCTATTCCTGACATGTTGATCCACAACCACTGGCTTCATATTTACCATAAAAGTCTACCGAGTTGATGGGAAGCAGCCCAGAGGCTGACGTATACAAACGCTGTTACTTCTCTGATGAAATCTCCACAGATATAAGCCAAGGGGAGGACACAGATAAGCTAAGCTCATCATTTAGTTCTCTCCCTTATTCTCTTTCCTGTTTAGACACAGAACACATCCTGCCAAAATAGATATAAAAAAGCTATGGATGATTTGAGTTGGGATGTTCTACAAAAGCTTTATATAGGGTTATGCATACAGTATATACTAGTGTCTGTGTGTGCAAGCTCAGTCACATTTGTGTGTGTACACAGAGAACTGAACACCCAAAAATGTGAGATATTTTTGTGCCCCCCCATAACATCAGAGGATGTGTGCATGTTAAGGTATATTTGAAGCTGTTTAATGAAGCGTGGTCAAATGGTAGCTGAAGCTGCCGCCACACAAGTTTGACCCTGTTTCATTGGAAGCAGTGAGGCAGAAGAGAGCGCGGGGTAGTACCCTCTGACTTGGCTACAGACGAAAAAACGACAAGTGCAATGTATATGAGTTAAGGTTTCTCATGTATTTGATATTTGAGACTCTTATCTGCTTGCAACTGATCTTAGGGTGTTTGTCAGGGGAGTGGAGGGGTAAAAGAAGCCCTCGTCTTTGCCAAGGCTGACTTACAGTTTTTTATTTGTTTGTGTGTGGGGGTTGTTTTGTTGGCTCAGATGAACGGTCTGTTTTCTGTTTGACTTCCTTGCCTTTTTCTCAGTATTCACATTGGCCCACTGTTACTAATGTCTCCCCCCCCCCAACTCCCCTCCTTTTTTTCCCTCTTTGAACCCAGTGCACTACCTCGTGTGGGCCAGGCTACCAGATGCGAGCGGTGAAGTGTGTGGTTGGGTCTTACGGTGCTGTCATGGAAGACACTGAATGTAATGCTGCCACCCGACCCACCGACACCCAGGTAAAGGGGACATCTCTTCTCCCTCTCTATAACCTCTCTTTTACTCCTCTTAACTGCCCACAATCTCTGTAACTCTTCCTCATTGTGAGGAGAACAGTTTTTCTATGGCTGATTCTCAAACTGATTTATACAGATAGGAGAGAAGGAAGCATCCACGTTCATGCACACTTAACACTCAAAACAGACACAGGCAAACATGCGCATATCATTTCCACCCTGTCTCAATAAAGCTGTGTTGTCTGATCTAGTTTGGTCTAGAGGGAAAGACAGAGGGGCAGGTTATACAGGCCTCACTATCCCCACATAGAGATACACAGCTCTCAGTTAGAATCCCTCAGAGTACAGAGCCTGCAGGTAACCCCATTGCGGTCTTATTCTTCAAAAACTCTAAGAGACACCACAACACTGCAGGTCTGGCAGAGCGCTTTATGTATTTATATGTATTTACTCTTAGTTTAGATCTTACTTATACATCCCCTAATCGTGACAGGTGTTCTTGTACTCTTTACTACAGATGTGAATAAATAATATTCTTCTTAAAATAAATAATTACTAATATTTGAAGCAGGCCAGTTGAAAGGTGACACAACAGTGATGGTTAAGTGATGTAACCCCCTGTCTCCTCCACGCACTAGTAATGAAGACAGAGACAGTGCAATGTTGGAGACTTTCACTCTTCATGTTGTCTACATCTGTGTGTGCATCTGTTCTTAAAGTGTTCCACACACATAAAGACACAGAAAGACCAATGGAACCTATTTTGAGCTGAATGAGAGTTTTGTCTGGTCAGCGTGGGGCGTAAACCTATTTCAGAGGGCTGAGCATGCAGACTCAGGATGAGGCCCCCCTCTAGTCGCAGCAGCTCTTAATTCCAGTCCCTGGGCCGGCAGAGCCAGTGACCCTGAAGCAGTCGCCCCACCTCGTTGTGATTCTAACCAGCCAGCCATGAAGTGGGACACGAGGCCGCCAGTCCCACCACCACCAGCCACCAAGCAAGGCTTATAAAAAGAGGGACAGATAGATGGATGGAGGTCTGAGTAAATGGAGAAGAGAGGCGGAGGCGAGAGATGCTTTCCATAATTTCCTCACATTGATAGTTTTGAGTGTATTTATGAGCACCACTTGGGCCTATTATATAACTTGTGAAAGCCGTAAAGCTGTAGTATACACGTAAAGATAAAAGCTGACGTGGTCATCACAAAATCTGAATATGTATTTGATCAGTTTATATAAGTAAAATGTGACAGTCTGACAGGAAGTGTGCATACATCTGCATCTACTTTAAGTGCTGCCATGATGCCTGTTTGCTTCCGTTATGAGGTAGAGTGTGGAATGTGGAGCCTGCTCTGAGCCTGTGCGACCTGATTAAGGCTCTCATTCCGAGAGACTGGGGGTCAGAGGGCACCAGAGGGCATGGGGGGAGAAAGAGGAAAGGGCGGAAGGTGAGGGACAAGGGGGTGGATGAGGGGTGGAGTTTTGAACCACGCCAGCATGGGCATTGGAGCCCTGAATACCACTCCACTATGACCTGTTATGACAGGGATCAGGGCTTTATGCTGAGTGGCTTACTGCCACAATCCATAGTTTGAACTGACAGGGCAGACCCTGTTCATGTTGTTTTGGTAAGGTGGGGGGAAAGGGTTGATGGGAAACACAACTACTCTCAAATGTAGAGCTGTAGGAATATACTTTAAGTTGTTAATGACTGTCCCATGTCAGAGGATCTGTGTTATTCACAGTATTGTGTGGTCATCGGCAGATTTTGTTAGTATATTCATTTTGTTAATCACTGCATGAATGGGTATATGTGTCCTCTCTTCCACAGGACTGTGAACTGGCCCAGTGTCCCAGCAGCCACCCTGTTCCCCCAGGGACCAAAGTCCCCTCCCACCAGAGCCACAAAACCCAGTGGCGGTTTGGTTCCTGGACCCAGGTTGGTTGTCCTGCTGCATCTTCTGTCCATTTGTCTTTGTGTTGGTTCCCAGCTTCTTAACATTTCTCCTCTGCATAACAGTGCAGTGCCAGCTGTGGCAAAGGGACACGGATGCGCTACGTGAGTTGCCGTGACAACCAGGGTGGTGTGGCAGAGGAGTCGGCATGCGCCCACCTACCAAAACCCCCTGCCAGAGAAGTGTGCTCGGTAGTGGCCTGCGGACAGTGGAAAGTGCTGGAGTGGACAGTGGTAAAAAACACACCCGTCGTCATCATTTATTCAGTTGTAGCTGACCCAGTTGTCATACAATATGATTTCAAAATTATAATGTTAAGCTGCTGCGACTAAATTTCCGTTACCTCACCTAATGTTTTAGAGGACCGTTTCAAATGATTGGAAATTTGGAAAATTGTTGAATCAATAAGCATTTCTCCCCAGATCTGCATCCCATTACACTGATGGACAGCACTGTTCATTAACCTAAATTGTGCGTCATCAATATTGCCATCCAGATGTTTTTCTTCCTGCAAAGTTATTTATTTCAGTATACTCAACATTATTTTTCACCTACACTAACAATCAGTGTCCAAACACGCTATGTAGATGTTTGTGTGAGCAGGGTTGTGGAAACAGTGTGGCAGCTGGGAGGCAAGTGTGTTTCGAGGCCTGGAGGAGGGCTGGAATGAGGCTAGAGAGGGAGCTTGTGTGTGTGTGTTTCTGTGTATTTATGTGTGTGAGAGAGACGAGCTGGAGTGAAGCACAAGTTTCTGGAGCTAGGAGATGCAAGGGGCTGCAGTGAGGGGCTCCAGCCTTGTTTACAGATGGTTCTCATCAGCATTCTGGTGATACAGTACAGCTAGACTGCAGGTCCGGTCATCATGCAGACACACAAACACATACAAACGTATGCACACACACACTTGTTCCCACCAGGCCAAAGACATTCATTGAACCCCCAAAAGGAAATAGTTCATCTCAAGGCCAAAGAGATTCAGAAGCCTATCATACACACACACACACACACACATAATTTACTAACCCAAAGCAAAATGGACGTCTTTATCTACAATGACAGAACCCTGTAATATCACAGATTTTTTGTTATTGTTCTGAGGACCCAACAGCCTACAGCATGTTACCCAACAGCTTCATTTTGTGTCACATCATATACATCAACTTAACATATGTAAAACCTTCTTGCACTATATATAATCATATAAAATCCATAACATTGTGACAGAGCAGTGTAAACCTCTGGACATTGTAATCCCAGGCAAGGTTTTAGAGTAGACAGCTGTTGCATAAGTATAATAGATCACCTTATGCAAGACAGAAAGTGGACTCTGCTAGGGAGGAGCTGAGTGAGACACCATTATTGCTTGGCAGAAGATCTGGCATGTGTTATTTTCCTAGAAAGAGAGATGTGTACTTTAAGCAGATAGTGCATCGGCAGCCAGTAATGGAGCACTGGCCATTTGCTGTGTGTTCAGTTCCTGTATAATCGGAGCGAGAGCTGTGTTTGCATCTTCACTACCAAGTCAAGCTTGTTTTTAGTGGGTGTTGAACTCTGGGAAAGTTGTGCCTTGTCTGATTGTGAAGTTTCTGGGCGCATTTTCACAGCGCAGCTGAGGTGTAGAATGTGTCTTACTTTGGTGGCTTCAAGATGAGATACCATACGTATGTAGTTGACATAGTTCTGCTGGTCTCATCTGATTTTGGCCACCAGCAGGTCTCTAGGTGGGTATCCAGCCAAGTGTCAAGCAACTGGAAATGGGGTTAACACCTCTGTATCTTAGGCAATAGGGAACAGGTCACTGGACTGGGATTTAGTTGCTGTCTCCCTGTGAAAAGGTTTAAATATCTTAGGGTCTTGCGGTCTACAGGTGGACATATGCAGCAGCTACAGTCATTCAGACATCATGTCTGAGCATCATGGAGAATGTTTTTTTTCACAGTCGAGTGTCATCTATGATCACAGATTTTGGGTAGTGACTGAGATGATATACATGTGACTGAAATTAGTTCTTATTTATAAGATCCTCAAATATCTTGGAATGAAAGGGGAAGACAGGTAGAAAGGAAGAAAGAGGAAGAGGAAAAATAAAATTGACACACAAACTAGCAAGCATTCTTACCTTTATTTTATCAGCCACACACATAGCTTTCAATGATGCACATACACATATACAGTGTGTTCTGCCTATGCATGATGGTGGCATATCGAATATAATTCAATAACTTAATCAGTCCCTTGAAAGCCTCTACTAGAAATTTATGAAGGTGAAGACCCCTACTACATTTACTACATTAGTCTCTTCATACATAAGGTTGTTTCAAGTAAATAAAATAGGGGTTTGGCCATATAAAAAGTGCACCTCCTCACCTGTGTTCAAGTATCTGTGTGAGTGGGAACAGTAGAATTTATGGGTGAGAAGACCAGAAATGATCGCAGTCATAAAATAAACCCATAGTTATAGCAATAGTTAATATGGCAATCACCCTTTATGGTGTCAAACTTGCCTCACACTATGTGACAAAGCCTACTTTTATTTATAGTGCCTCCAATGAAACAGAGTCTGCGTATGTATGTCTGTTTGTTTGTATGTGGATGCTGATATCGTTTACATAATGTTTATGTGTGTGTGTGTTTTCAGTGCTCAGTGACCTGTGGCCAGGGGAAGACCACACGGCAGGTACTGTGTGTCAACTTCAGTGACCAAGAAGTGAATGCTAGTGAGTGTGACCCAGACGATCGTCCAACCACAGAGCAGGATTGTGCCATGTCTCAGTGCCCGTCCCGCTCCAGTGAGTCCCGACCTCTCCCGTCCTCACCAAACAGCAGCAACAGGAACAACATTCCCCGTAGCCAATCCCACCAATGGCGGACTGGACCCTGGGGCGCGGTGAGGCATCTTACAGACAGCAGTATCACAGCACAATGGTCAACAAACCTTCTCTATGGGGCCAGACATTTGAAATATTGTGCTTGATCTTGTGCAACCAAACCCTTATCTCAACAATAGAAGTCCAGAGAAACTTTTATCAAGTGGGATAATGAGACAGCTGCTGAGCTGAGGCAGCACTGATATAACTTTTTGTAAAGACACTACATTACACACTACTTGTCCACACCAGGAACTATTCAAGGCACTTCATACAGAGAAAACATAGCAATGCTTTGCACTGACGGCAGCAATATAACATTCAATAATGTGTCTGTTTTGAGACAACTGTTACTACTAAATTTGTTGAGACTTCTGTCAATTGAACTAAAGGTGAGTGTATGCAGGATGAAAGAATCCTAACAAAAGTTACTCTAGTGATACTCTCATGGTATTGTCTGCTTTACTTGTGTTGTAGGAACTTTGGATGCTTTAAGCACTAAAGTAAATTAAAATCCAGCATATTCTTAAATAGCACTTCATGAATCTACAACACGTTCTTGTAACCTGATACAGACTTTGACAAACATTCATGAAGTGAAGCTCACTTCTCCAGGTCCTGCACTTTTTTTTAAGACAAGGCCATAGCCATTGTGATGTAACACCACAGGATAGCGTGACCCAAGAACCACAGGCTGTCCCCCCCACCCTCCCCATGGATCTCTTTCTCTGTATTGTTCAGATGTTTTTTTTAGAAACTGGGTTAGTGATAATCTCTGTCCAAAAATAACTTTGACCTTTAAATAATTCTGGGATGTGATTTAAGCTATTTCTGGTGACTCTTCCTTCCTCTGTCCTGAGGATATGTATTTTAATATATTAGCAGACATGGTCAGTCATTTGACATGACATGTATCTTAGTATTGTTTAGTATGTCTCTAAGTGATTTTCTATGTACACAAAGACACATTATTACTTTGCAGCAGGGACTTTAAATTAGTATGTATTTGGACATCACCATGTCTGAATGTAAATAATATACAGTATATCCCTCTGGGCGTCATTTACACCGATACACCGTGCATCTGTTTGTGAGAACCATCTACTTGACAGTGTGCACTCCTCTCTCTCTGACAACAGTGCTCCAGCACATGTGCAGGAGGCTTTCAGCGACGTGTTGTAGTGTGCCAGGATGAGAACGGCTACCCTGCCAACAGCTGTGAGGATCGCAGCCGGCCCAGTGAGCAACGATCCTGTGAGTCAGGGCCATGTCCACAGTGGATCTATGGCAGCTGGGGAGAGGTAAGGCAGACACCACTTTACTGCAGTTTAGAGGGCTTGCTTAGAGAGAAAAATGTAAACTTGGGGATGTTCATTTGTGTTTGAATAATTAGTTTGACTCATGCAGAATTTACCCAGTGTGAACGTTGGAAAATACATCAGAAATCAGCTGAAGCTCAAACTCACATTCTCCGAGCTTCACACATGACAGATCTATTTTCACATTAAAAAAACAGCCCTAGTTTTTTTCCCTCACATCTTCCTCAAATCTTTTTCCCATGCCCATCTGTAAAACACAACCTCTCCTCCTGCTGTCTTCAGTGCACCAAGCCATGTGGAGGTGGGATAAAGACGAGGCTGGTGGTATGTCAGCGTCCAAATGGTGAGCGTTTCAATGATCTGAGCTGCGAGATCCATGACAAGCCACCAGATCGTGAGCAGTGCAATACTCAGCCGTGCCCGTCTAGCCCCCACTGGAGCACTGACCCATGGAGCTCGGTACGCTCGTAAAAAAAAAAAAAAAAATACTCTATACCTTGTTTTTCAACCTCACATTTTTCCAAATACCTGTAGTCTTACTCTTTCACAAACAGTCTCAAAGGGGCAGGATGTCTATGGTGCTTATGCACTGGAGAAAATATACTGTGCCCCTGTTTCTCCACTTTTACTTTAACCCCCTCCACTTCCTGTTCCCTCTCTGGTGCCTGCGATTGATCAACGTTTCCTCAAGACATTTGGAAAGTTAATTTCTGTTGCACTTAAATGGCAAAGATACGCTCACTTGCAATATGCCAAAAAAGTACAACATCACACAATGCTTCAGTGACAGCTGTGACCATAAGAACTTTTTTTGTCAGTCCTAGTTACCATAAAACTGTTGTTGAGCCTTGTATTAGTATTGAAAAATTCAGGATCACTTTGTATCACAATCAAAGTTAGTTTTGTAAAATATTGTTTTTAAAGATAATTTATTAAGATATTTTTTCCTTTTTATCTTTTGTATATAGCATTAACTTTAAAAGGTGATTTATTTTGTGTCTTAGCTCTTTGTATTCGCACATTTAGCCAATCGTTGTTCATATGCAAATACTGATGAATGTTTTTGTATATCAGGAATATACAGTACGATGCCTTGTTCATTTATTATCCAAAGAATGGCCCATAATCTCCAAATATGCGGTGCTACACAATACAGTTTGATGTTCCGATATGAACATTTAAAGCACCAACCTACATGGGACTATATTTGGGCTATGTACTATATATACATCTTTGTACTATATACATCTTTGAAATGGCTATTGTATCAAGAATTCAATTTGTCTTAAGGCACATGTGGTTTGTTAGAGAAGTTATTAATCTTATTTAGACACTTTATTTTACAGTATCATTTTACTGTATTTACCCTCTGCTATGAAACCAACAGTGGTGCGATCCCAAAATAACATTGACATTGGAGCATTCATATGTTGACTCAAAAGTTCCTGAAACGTCCAGTATCATAGTTCCATAGGAAACAGCAGCTGTACCAGCACTGTAAAATAAAGTGTCTCACTGAGTTTGTGGTAATTAGAACTAATAGCCATTGTATTCCAGTTTGGCAGAGGGTTTTGACCCAGATTTCCTTAGTGTGGCCAAAACAATAGGTTTAAAGCTCTCTGCTCCAAAGGTGCTTGATATGAGTGTATTTATATTGTGTTAGTTAATATTTGCTTTGTACAGTAAGTACTTGGAGTTGCTAAATATGCTATGCTCAACAATACCTCACTTGGAACAAAACACAACTCAACTAGCCATTAAACTATGATAACCTACACTACAGTGGTGCTTTGGCCAAACAAGGGAGATATAAGATATAAATATCAAAACTGAACCATCACATTTTTGGAGCGGGTAGGTGTGTGTTTTGGCACATTGTGTTTTGATGCTGCCTCTTCCGTATGTTTTCTTTCATTCCATGAGCACTTTGTGGATTGATCATATAGTGAAATGCAGTGTGTCAAATTTGATTACATAACGCTGATGTGTCTTTGAATGTCCATCAATCAACTTTAAGACAATGGCCTATTAAAATGTTGTATTTTGAACACGTGATACCTGTGACCACAGGGGAAGTTAATAGTGTTTTGTATCCAGAGCTCTTACTCTGAGCCAACCTAATGTGTCTACCTCAGTCTCTGTTATGATTGCCCCCCTGCCGTATCTTTCTCTCCCTTGCACTGGAGGGATTTTGGCTGGCTAAGATTAAGCATGAGTTGTTGAGGCTATCCAGTGCAGTTGATGGCCCTAAACACAGATCCGGGGTGCGTGTCATCTCCCACTTTGTAACGCTTACCATCCTATTGTGGAAAGTGAAAACTGATCCAGAATCTGTGGTTAGGGGCAACCTTTGCCTGCAGCCCACCCAGTTGACTCCTCCTGGTCATAAATGTCTGTACTGACATCACACCTTATTTTAAGGGCCTGTTAACACAGCAGTGAGTACATTTTTTACCACACATCATTTACTAATGAGAACTACTGCATGTAATGATTCCCACATGCGTGATTTTAAGGCAGCATAAATCAAATCTAGGTTGAATCAGTGAAAGTAGAACACAATATTAGCACTCCACAGTGAATTTTCCTAGTATTACTGCTTCATTTCATTTTTCAGTCTTGGCAGTTTGACTTCTTGTGCTCAGCTTCTTGGTGCAAACAGCAGTACAGCACTAACACCATATCAACAGGCTCTTGAAATAAGTATATTGTATGTCTCTTATTCACAAATGGCAGTATTAGTCTGTGTTTCAAGATTTCTGTATATTTATGTAATTACTTGTATTTATTGTTACTTCATTATAATGTTATGTCAATATTTAATTTTTTTATGGATTTGTTGGATTTCTGTTCACTTCCAGAAAAGGTTACGATTAAAGTGAAAGTAGAGGTACTATTAAAGGCTTTTTTTCATTATTTGAACAAAACATTTTTGTCACGCAGTGACCTGGCCAACACTCATTTAAAAAAAAAAAGAACTTGCTGCCAACTTACACAAAATAGTTAAGTCAGAAATAGACAACTGATAAGTACCAACCACTAACAACATTCATTAAGCTAGCATTTGCACAGTTGTAGTTACTCTGCTTAGACTATTGAAATGTAGAGTTGGTAAAGATAACTTTAACTCCAATTTTAAGGTAATTACAGTGTGTTTGTGGATGAGGAAGTGTCCTATGTTATTTAGTGCTTTACTTATGGCTTTGGCTAAAAGGGTTCAAATGAAAAGCCTGCCAAATAGCTTATAAGGCAGTCCTCCCCGCCAGTCTATTCAACAGGGTGTTTTTCCTGAATGAAAATGCACAAATCACTGAGCAATATCCTTGTTATTTTATGTGGTCAGGGCCTCTGCTGACCTCTTTGAGCGATCATGCTTTTACCGTCTGTGGCAGGAGTTCAAAGCTCTTTTCATCAAGGTAAATCTTTGTCCTGTGTGACAATGCCTCAGTATACCTCCCATCTCATTTACTGTGTTCATTCACTTTTAATGCCTACCCCGGCCTTTCTGGGACGCCTGGTGACGCGTGCTCTGCTATGAAGTTGCCAGCGCCCTTTGCCCCTTTCTGTCAGGCCCCTCTACTCTGGTCTAATGTGGGTTGATGACAGTGTACCAATGTGGGGGCCAGTGACATTGACTCGAATGAGGAGGGCCGTCAGCAAGACAATGCAGTGGTGCATTGGTGGGGTCAAGGGTCATGTTTGATCTGGGGAGGGGCCCCTTCCCAGTTCATCCCATCAGCAAAGACAGACTTCTGGGAAGTTGCTGTGATCCCAGGGGAAAAAAAAGAAACACAGGCATTCAATAGGAATCCCAAACACTATGCTGACATTGGAAAGCAGTGTATTTAGAGGTGTTTCATCTGACATGGTGTGCACAGAAGCTTTGCCTCTCTGGATTTTTGTAAATAAAGTTGTATAATTTGAATTGAGCATTTTGTGTCTGAAATTCCATGGATCGTAATCATCCTCTGAAGAGCGAATATAAGTCAGTTCAAACTAATTATATTGGTGACGGGCACTGTCACCAAGTGTAGTATTGTTTGATGTGAATAAAATTATGCTTACATTTCATTACATGATCAAGTAGGAAATGTTAAGGTCAAGTATGTGTGAGCAGTTATGTTTGTATTGGTGCACTGCTCTGGATAATTACAAAACCCCAGAGACCCTGTGGGCAAAGTTAATGAACCCTGCATGGGGGAGGGGTTCATTTACTGATAAAATGCATGGTGTTTTAATTTGACCCATTTGTACTGATTCCCAAGGTATTCTGGGGGCATTTCAGCAGTGTAACAGCAGGAACACCCTTGTTAAAAGTATATAAAACTAGAGGAAACCTGATGTTTGAACACAACAACAATCCAGAAGACCGCCTTGGATTGTAAATGCCTACCTTTAATGATTTGATCCTCTACTGGAATACCCACTTTCCCCTCTAATGACCAAGTTTAGTCTCAACAATGTGCATCTAAAACAAACATGTTATATTGTGTTCACCTTGACCAGCAATATTAAAATATTACCTCTGTTGTTGACAGTGACTTATTACATCAACCATGGAGTCTCCTTCTCATATGTGCTACATTTCATATAAAGACACATGTGTCAAATGAGCAACATCAGTGTTTCAGTTTTTATTACAATTTCAACACAACAATATAACCAAAACAGAACCGCACCATCATGATATGGCATAGTTTCTTTATTTCTTGGCACAAAACATAACTAATCATTTTTCATCATTTTTTTAAATTTGTTGATTGAATAAACTGACAATCCACTGGCATCACTAACAACATAAATAATTCTAATACATGTAACACATCACTAATCGAATTGGGATGTGAAGGGTGCCCCAGCCGAACTGGGGAATAAGCATTTTATTAGCCCCTCCTTTCATGAGCCCTCCCTAAATGAGGTGAGAGGTCACAGCATGTTCCTGTCCAGTACAGTCTCTTGCTGGTCAGGACAGCACCGCACGCTGGGCCACGTACTCGTTCAACTCTGAGCCTGTCGCTTCCCATCCATCCCCAAACGCAACGCCCCCTTTGATTATCCGAGCACAATCCAGCCCTTCTCCACTCCCTCATGTAACGCCGCTGTGTGTGTGTGTGAGTCTGCCTGTCACACTGAGTTAGACTTTCAGTAACTCGGTGAACCCGGAGGTGAAACGAACTGCTACCGGGATGATCTGGCACGTATTGCCATTGGACGAGCTACCCACGTGGAACTGGGTCTGAGCAGCTCGAATGTTATCCACATAATGATCAACATTTACCTGTTTTTAATTATACCTGTGCTGTCATCTATTTTTTAATCATGCAGATGTGTTTTTTTTTTTCTCAGTTTAAACTTTAAAGCGAGACATTTAACAAATAATGTGCATTATGAATCCAAATTATGTCACCTGACTTGAATAATGCTGATCAAAAAAGAACCCACATCTGAATTTAATTAGTTTGGAGTGTGTACTTTTTTACAGTTACAGTTAACACAAAACATACCTTTTGATTTCTATTTAACTCCGTCTTTCCTTTGATATCTTGCAGTGCTCGGCCTCCTGTGGAAGAGGCTTCAAGTCCCGTAAGGTGAGCTGCGTTAGCGGCTCAGGCCACCTCGTCCCCGAGGAAGACTGCCAACACGTGTCCCCCAAACCCGGCAAGCAGAGGCGCTGCAGAGGTGGCCGATGTGCCAAGTGGAGCACTGGCGACTGGGGAGAGGTAGGACTCTCTGACCCTGCTATAAAACACTCCTCTACCACTCTTGTTCTCACGCTGCCAGACATGCACTCTTTTTTTTCTCTCTTTCCACTTTAATGCTCACCAGCTTGCTGGCAAGTGTGTGCATATGAGTGAAAACATCTGCAGCAAAACCTGACTGTATTTATACACCATCCCAAGCCACTAACTAAGGCAGGGTGCTTTTACACATCACATGGTGGTTTGCTGGGTTACAGTACAGGCCTGGGGCGGCTGCAAAAAGGGGGTTTGAGGTAGTGTTTGCTGGGCTGCGACACCACAGTGCAGTAAGTAGGACAGCAGGAGGGATTTGCAACCCCTCTCTTTGATCTAAGGTTAACTGACTTTAAGTCCAGCCAGTGTAAATCTACCCCTCTCATCTCTATATTTTCCTCTTCCTCCGGCCCTCACTTTCCTCTTCTCTCTGTCCCTTTTATCCTCCCTCTGACTGTTGCTCTTTCTCCCACAGATCACTTTTTCTTTCAAGTACTGGCCCTCTTTCTCTCTTTCAGCTACTCACTTTTTTCTCTCTATCTTCTGCCTTCCAAATGGAAACCACATGTTGTCTTTTCTTTGAATGCCCTACTAAAGAGGCTATCCACCTACGTCACCATGCCAGACATACACTCACATTGAGCACCTGGGCTGCTCGAGAGCCTGATGCTCGCCCCCTCTTTCTTTCTCTCCCTTTAACGCTCTACGTCTGTCTTTCTACCTCTCCTCTCATGTCCTCTTTCTCTGAATTCACCCTACTCGCCAAGAGTCCAAGCACAGAGACACATCTGTACTCCATACGTCAGAGAGGATGTGCGTCTGCTGTAAACAGCTGTGGGGCTGGACACAGGCCAGGAGAAAACGATACTCCGCATGAGTCTCTTAGTCAAGTACAGCATGATTTCCCATGGTGTAACAGGCTGCCTAGTGGGTCATCTGCTGGGAAGCCACAGCAGATAATGCACAGTGAAATATGTTCCTTTAAGTTGTGTCACATTTGAATGGACACGCTGTAAATATGTCTGTAAAAGATGATGTTTTTGTATAGATTCATGTAGAAAACTCTGGACCGCTTCCCATCTAATCATCTGATCTCACCTCAGCTTGATCATCTGATTATGTTCATCATGTTTCTGCTCCCTTAGCCTGAAAAAATATGAGCCATCATGATCTCATGTATACACATAAACACAGACACAAATATTTTATCTGTCTTAATCTTTGATGTTAAATCCACCCTTAACATCAGTGCAGTGCTGGTTGTTTCGAACGATCAACAGTATCTGTTTGAAAAGAGAAAAGACAAAAAAAATGTTACTGTAAAATATCCCTGCCTACAGCCGTGGTTCAATTTTAAGCTAAAAAAATAAAAATGTATGCATTGCTTATATCATGTGACTGTTTCAGTCATCAGGGTAAACGGCTGAAGAGAGTTGGGAGACAACAAAACAGAACTACCCTTCTCTCATTCTTTTTTGTTCTGTGTGGAAATATGTTCTCTTTTATAGCCGAAGACATTAAAGATGCTACAGTTGCAGCACAGATCCAACTCTAAGTCATTTGCATTTCTGCAAATACAAATATCAATATCTGTCTTTATATAAAACATATAACTAAAATATGAACACAGAGGCTTGGTTGCAGTTATTTGAGCATTATGTATTTTCTTAAGAGTACCCTATAATACACCAATGTGTGTTATTCGTGTCAATCATTAAAAACCAAAGCTGACAAGCCAATGAGAGACACCTCATACTTCTAATTCAATGTTGGCCTCATTTAGACATTATAATATGAGCAAAGCACAAATTCAAATTTGAAGGGACACAAAGAAAGTAGAACACAAATAAATGCAGAATAAATAGAAAATAATAGATATAAAATTGAATGGTTTTAGTCAAGTACATTCCCTTAAATAAATGATATTGTCAATATTCATGCCACATAAATAAAAATGCCATATCTAGCTTACAAAGAAATACCATTACATACCAGGTTATTGTACACTCACGCGGTATGTTGTGTATCGGTGTATCGCGATAGTTTTGTGTTATAACGGCAATTATTTGATATGCAGTAAAACAACAAAGTAAGAATAAACTTTTTCAAATGTCTTACTTGTCCTGCTTTCAGTGTTCAGCATCATGCGGTGATGGCATTCAGCAACGGGAGGTGTTCTGCCAGGTTGGAGACCAACGCAGCCCGCTGGAGTCTGACTGTTCCCAGCGCTCCAGACCGCCGTCTAGCCAGAGCTGCCGGGTCGCTGACTGTCCCTCCCGGTACCGGTGGAGGGAAGGAGACTGGCAGACGGTAGGCTGAGAAAGTTCTGGGTACATGTACGGAAAGGAAAGTGGTTTTATACCTCTCTGTCTTAACTGGGAGAGGATGAATCTGCTCTGTCATATCTGGTGAAGGTATGAGTCACTGCTGCAGTCGGAGGCGCTGAGGCCAGGGAGAGCAGAGGGGAGGAGAGGAGGCGAGCTGATGAAAATCAGATGATCAGGCTTTTTTTTTTTCAACAAAGCAGAAGCCTTGTTCCCATCATTATAAAATGGATAATTGCCTAAGTTGCTTTGAGCAGTTGAATAGTTTGTAAATGCACACCTGTGAGGCATAACTGTTATAAACTAATGTGTGCCCATTACATGTTGCTATTTAAAAGCTAGATTAAAGGACCTGAAAACGGATTTTCTCAGTCAGTTTTTGTGCATGTGGTCCTATGTGAAAACTTTAGTTTTTTTGTTTAAGTTTGAACAGTTTTTCTGTATTTCACATGAGAAATATTATTCATTTCTAAAATCTGGTTGGTGGGCAGGTCCCAGTTGGAAATAGGTGATGTGACTTATCTCTGAGCACCAATCAGCATCTAGCAATATTAGGCTAAAAATGTTAGGACAGTTATCATTTGCTTTATGCTGCCAAGCCACTCTCAATCAAATCTGATCAAACTACACTCACACAGTCCTAATGAAGCAGATTTTTGCAGTTTTTAACTGTTAAACCTATAATGATAATATTATGCTTTTCCTCCAAACTTTAACATTCATTATTTCATATTATTATAATATCACAATGTTAACCAAGTTGTTAACCACCGATGCTAAAGTCACATGAAATAGTGAAATTCTTTTACAGATTTACAGATTCATTCAAGGCATACTATGTCATGGCATGAACTGAGATTGGTTATTCATAACTCACACTGCGGTTAATACAACCGCAGTTTCCATCAATTGTACACAATTTTCACAGCCGTTCAGCTGAGCGGCCTCTGCTGCTTTCTAGCTGGAAGAAACCAAGTAGCCTAAACAGAGAGGGGGGGACTGTGTGCACCAGAGTTTAATATGAATAAAACATACAGAACAGGATCAACTTTTGTCTATGTACTATATTTTTAATGCTAACTAAATATACTTATCGTGAAAACAGAATTTAACAATTTCTAAAGCCAAACTAAGGGCACATGCCCCTTCAAGTTGAAAGTGCACAACACCTCTGGCTATTACTTAAATTTATTTTCATTGAGAAATGAATGTCAGGGAGTGGGTGGGGGGTTTGTTTTTTTAGAAAGGTACACTTGTTCTGAATGAATACTATTATCTATCTATCATCTGCTGTGATTCTGAGAAGTGTTGGGTCTTGTTCCTTAATAAAAGGTTGCAGTCACACCTAGGCTGTTTTTAGCAGGTACATTCCTGCTGAGTAACATTCAGCAATTTTCTGTTGGCTAGGGGCTACAGATCCTTGTTGAGAGTTGGGATTATTCGAACAGGCAGCTGCAGCAGTAGTTTCGTCTTCACTGTGTTCAAGTGATTTTGAATCTGGGTCATCGAGCAGCATGAAATGTCTTCTCTGAAAGGAGAGTGTAATTAGTCTGGAGAAGTGTTCGGAGCTCCCTGCCTGGGCGTCCCAATTAACAGCTGGAAGTAATTACAACAGTTCACCTGGCAGGGGTTAACATGCCTATGTGTTTTATGCATTTACCCTGACTCCACAAATCAGAATGGTCTTTAAACAACATTTTCATTTTTATTCTCAGGTTTAAACATTTTTACATACTTTATATCTTTGCACTATGCTTGTTCCTGCAGGCCTAACATACTTGTTAGAATGAAATATTTTTGCTTATACCCTAGATCTATTGCCATTATTACCAAAACAAAAAATGAAACTCAGGTCCTCATTGTGCAGAATAGGTTTATTCCAGCACAGTACAGCAGCACAGCACAACTCAAAGTAACTGTTCCAGGTATTTCAGTTGTTTGACAGTTTTCAGTGTATTAAGAGTGATGAAGACCAGCTGGAGTCAGTGGCATTCGTAACACCACAGAGTGATTCTGACGTAAGTGGAAGCTTTTCTGAGCCCTCCTAAAATGTTCAGGGCTTGAATTATGACTCTTGCTGACTTGAACGTCGTAATAGTTGAGTTACTATGGACATGGGTATAGTAAAAGATTGTTATGGTGGTTCTATGGCTCTGAACTTCCAGTCAAGTGAACACTTCATCTGAGGACACCACTTTCATAGCAACACCATTTTTAAAAAGCCAGCTGCAGTGGATTCAGTGACTTAAGGGCCCTGCAAAGACAGGTATATGGGCTATCCTGCAGTCTTATTCTAACCTATAAGCTATAACCTAATCTAACTAAACCTAAATAATAGACAAACAGATGTAGAAACGACAAGTCGTGGGTTTACAGGGAGCCATTACCATTTTTCCAGTCCTTATGCTAAGTTAGGCTAATTTTCTCCTGGCTCTAGCTTCATACTTAGCAGGCAAACTTACGAGTGGTATTGATTTGCTCATCTAACTCTTGGCAAGAACGTAAATAAGCATATTTTCCAAAATGTTGAACTACACTTTTAAATCCATCCTTTGGTTGGCTCACTCTGAAGCTCTCCTCTTTTGTCATGAACCCCTGGTTTTTTGACTCTTTGTGTTTTTGTTCTCTTGGTTTCCTATGTTATACTTCTGTTGTCCAGTCCTTTTGGTCATTTGGTTTTGCTTGTTTATATTATTTAGGTTTTTGGTTTGAATGGCTTGCATTATTGTTTTTTTCATGGTGTTGTGTACTGGGTAGGGATGTGCAGAGAGCACAGTATTTGTATTTGTATCTATATTTGTTGAGGCAGCAAAATGATTTGTATTTGTATTCGAATAAAAGTGGAAAGAGGCTTAAAAATCCTGTTTTTGTTTTTATTACACTTTTAATTTTAGAAAATTAAAGTGTTGCATTAAGTGTTCATGAATAAACTACTTTATGAAGGAGGTCCTTCAGGGAGGAACTTCAAAGGTGATTATTACTTTGCATTTTTCATTTATTACCTATTTTTCAAAACCTATTTTTTAACCCTTTATGGAAAGGAGAAGGGGAACAACAGGTTATGTCCCTTGGGAGCACTTTGTGCGTGTCAGTAGCTCAGATTTATCTCTGGGGAACACCCCCAACACCGGGAGTGATATCCAAATAAGGAAATGTGCGTCATGTAGCAGGTGGATGTGACTCCCCTCATTGAGACCTGCTGATAGATGTTACAGTGGAACAGAGGACAGAGACTGAGACAGCGATGTAACTGACTTGCGCACTGGTATTTGACGTGGTTTTTTTTCTTCCTGAAAACAAATAATTTTTTAAATATTTGTATGAAACAAATATTCATTAAAAAAAAAAAAAAAACACCATTTGTGCTTTGCTGAATAATGTATTTGTATTCGGGCACACCCCTATTACTAGGGTTTATTTTCATGTGTGTTCTTGGACCATTTAATGTATGCTGGGCTGTATTGAGAGTGTGTTTTCTGGGTTTTGGTCTTCAGTTTGCTCTGTGTTTCCCTCCTCTGTTCCTGCACTCCTCCTCAGCCTGTTTTTCTCCCAACACCTGCTCTGCGTCATATTTGTTAGCCCTGCACTGCTCAGTGTTTTTCCCCAGCCTGCTGTTACCTTCATACCTGCCCTGGATCAGTCTCGTCAGTCCTGTCCTGCTCCCAGTGTCTTCCTAGCCAATCAACTCCCTGCCTGCCCTTGTATCTAGTCACCTGTTCCCCATTCCCTTATTAGCTCTCTGTATTTAAGTCTTGGTTTGCAGGTCAGTTTTGTTGGATCCACTGTTCCATTCAGTTGGGTCTTGTATTCTTCTCAATTCAGCCAGTTTTGTTTTCTCTAACATGGCTGTGCATTCAAATGAAAGGGTGAACAATTACATTCATGATGTGATGAAATAATGACTATTGGATTATCATAACCAAATAGTAGATATTGCTGGCTTCTTTTAGCCTTCTCAACCATATACACTGCTCTTTTCAGTCAGAGAGATACATCTGCTTATGTTGCATTAACTTTTCATAAAATGACAAATCAAAGAGAAGAAATTCTATGAAATTATTTGCATTGCCTGGGGCGATGGGTTAAATGCAGGTAGAATGCATTCACATTATCTTACATCAAGCACAGTGGTTGTATTTGAAACAACTAGAGAAGGAGTGTCTGCTACTAAGAAAAACATTTATTAATTGATGAAAAAACGTATTTCACTATACTGCTTATTAGTGATACTAGTTTGGATGCTGAGACCTAAGGCAGTTTCTTACTGCAAGTGAATTTCAGCTCTGATGGTTTATCAGAGACATCGTTGGCACCGACTGTAAAGAGTTTCAGGAGTTAGAAGTTGTATAATATCTTGTAAGGACTTGGCCATGTCCTCTGCTCAGGTTGTTCTCCTCAACAACACAGAGCTTTCCTCCCAGCTCATATCTACTGTTTTGACATCTGTGCATCTGTAGTCCCATGTGGTGAAGGTGCTGCCTCATGAGAACACACAAACCAGACACTTCATTGATTTATACTTTAGTATAAAGGGTTCTAATCTTTACTTTAGAACCCTTAATCTGAAGGACAAATACTTTTAAATACCAATTACATTGCACCTACGATAAAGAAAAGTATTGTAATCTTTTTGTTAACACCCATTGTACATGATTTGGCATCTTTGTGAAAGGCCAATCTTTGTTCTGTCTCCGCTACAGTGCAGCAAGTCGTGTGGATCGGGCCACCGGAGACGAATCTTGCAGTGTGTGGACCACAATCAGAAGGAGGTCCATGAGATGTATTGTGTGAACCAGATTAGACCTCCAGTTATAGAGAGCTGCAACACCCATGCCTGTGAATTCATCTGGATCACTGGGGAATGGACTGAGGTGAGAGCCAAAGAAGCAGAAAACCTGTGTGCCATGTGGTCCCACCAAAGGCTTTGAGATCTTAATTGTAATAAGTCAGTTTGTTTACTTTTCAATACTTTTCTCTTCAAAAGCACCATTCATTTAAATCACAATCTTCAAATCCAGTGATGCGGGAATGACAGAAATCACCCATGTTTCCTGTGTGGAACACTGTTGTTATTTCATGCCAGTGGTTTATTCTTTCCTCCAGTGCTCAGCCAGCTGTGGCCAGGGCTACCGCCAGCGTCTGATCTCCTGCAGCGAGGTGCATGTGGAGAATGACAACTATGAGTACGGCCATCAGTCTTTGTCCAACTGTCCTGGGACTCCCCCTGAGAGCTACATGCCTTGTAATCTGGACCCGTGTCCATCGCCACAGGAGTGGAGGGTTGGAATCTGGGGACTGGTGAGCAATTCCATGTCCAGACTCTTCTATGTTGTCCAGTCATTTATCAATATTTTGGCTACATGAGACAGGCATGTATTTAGTGAAGTAAAACCACAAGACCTTATTTGTGAAAAAATAACTTTAAAAAAGTTGTGATTTATCAAAAACAGAGTTTGATGCCAGTAAATGCACTGGTTACACTGCTTTTCTCCAATTTTCTGTGACTATTTGGAAGATGATTTCATCTATATCCAAATTTTCATTTGTATAATGCAGTAAATTAGTGAAAACATTATTACTGAAATTAATATCACAGCTTTTAATCTCAAGAAGTACAACTTTAGATTTTAATTCAGTCATTTATGCACAATAACTTTTTACACATGAGGTTTCAAGGTTTTCCTTTACATAAATGTGGCCACTTTTCCTTGACATTAAAATCAATAAATTATTATGATAACTAATCAGTTATGAAATGGCAAAAATGTACATGGACATAATTTTTTTTGAAACAGCACTTCAAAGTGGGAAATTGCTGACAGACTGTCATCCAAAAGTTGTATTTTCATGCTGTCATGCTTCTTTCCCTCCCCACCAGTGTTCAGTGAGCTGTGGAGATGGAGTGATGGAGAGGACAGTGCAGTGTGTGTCAGCAGATGGTCAAGAACGCAATAGGTGTTCTGTAGATACCATGCCAGAAGCCAGAAAAGTCTGCAGAAATCCAAGCTGTGAGTATATGAGAAAACTACTGCTGGTAAACAAAAGTCAAGGCTACCAGGGTTAGATATGGGCCAACTGCATGCATCTCAAATTCCAGTATTAGGTATGGCTTGACTTGATCCGGTCATCTCCAAGATTTGGCCCTTAGTGAAATATTTATGATCCGAGGCAAACATCAAAGATTTACTGTCCGGCATATTTACTTCACTACGGTAGGATGGGACATCAAAGAGCGAGTGGCTTTTCGTTTTCTTTGATTCGACGCAGCGATTTCTCACACTTGACTTAACTCCTGAAATTTGTGTGTGCATGCATGCACATGTGTGTGTATACAGCTTTAATGCCTGTCCTGTGTTGAATCCTTGCATACACACTATGCTTACTTATTTTTCTATACTTAGTTATTTTCCTTCTCTTGTATCTCCAAGGCCATTTGCCCTCTAGCTGTCAAGACGTCCACAGCTTGAACGGCCCCCTTCCAGACAGCGAGCACGTTCTCAATATTCAAGGAAAAGCACTCAAGGTAAGATTATATGATCTCGTTATTTCCTAAATGCACAAAGAACCATCTATGCCTAAGCCCTAACAGGCAAGGAAAGTAGGCCTTCTCACATTTCAGATGACTTTTACACTGTAGAACATCTTGCTGCAGTGTTTGTATGTCTCTGTGTTTATGTGCCTGCATTACAAAGTGCTTAAAATGGATCTCTTCTAGCCTGTGTTTAGGTTTACTTTTGACACTGTGACTTCATATACAATGCTGCAAATAGTTACAGCACATTGCATAACACAGTCAGAGGAAATTGCACTGAATGCCTGTCTTCAAAATGACTTTCGAGGACTGGCCAGCTAAGGTCATTTTTAGAAAATGTATGCATATTGCTACACAAACACAAAACAAAAACACAAAAGTGTTTTTCAGAGTTTGAAATTTCCATCTAACATCCTCTGTTTTACTCCTTTCCTATCACCTCCATTCCATTCCTTCACCCTTACTTCCCTACTCCTCCCTCTTCTGGCTGCCACCTCTCCTTCCCCTGTTACGCCTCCTCCGCCTTTTCCTCCTCAGGTCTACTGTGCAGGAATGCAGACAGAGACTCCACAGGAGTACATCACCTTGACGACGGGAGAAGGGGAGAATTTTTCGGAGATCTTTGGCTTCAGGTAAACAGCTAACAGGATAACAATAAGAACAGCCTGTTTCATTACAAAAAAGCCAAGTGACTCCTGGCGGCATTGTTTTCTGTAAATGAAGAAATTCCACGGAAGTGTAAAGTTGAGCTAAGGTATCTTGTGTATGTGTGTGTTTCCCAGGCTCAACGACCCCACCCAGTGTCCGGCCAACGGCTCCAGAAGAGAAGACTGTGACTGTCGGAGAGACTACACTGCCGCCGGCATCACCACCTTCTCCAAAGTCCGCCTGGACCTCAGCAAGATGAACATCATCAGTGAGTTGCTTGTACACATGCAGACAGCATTAGCTCATGGCTCTTAATGAGGACACAACACACACACACACACACACACACACACACACACGCAACAGCATCCTGTGCTAATTACGAAAATGTGTACCATCACTCTCACTATATGTCATCAAAATTTTAAAGCCCCCTGCTTTTCTGCAGTTACTCTCAAATAAGAACTTCCTTCGCCATTTAATTATGCTCACGAGGGGTTAATGGGCTCAAGATGTCTTCAAGGTTCATTTAAGCAACACACAATTACAAGGCTTGAGCAGATTAGATGAAACTGCTCTAACTAGATGGAGTTATACTGATATTACCATTAGGCTGACCGTAAAACTGAGGCCAGATTTAGGTTAAAAACATCAGCCTTGGTCATTATTGCAGATGTAAGCTATGATTATGGAAGTTCATCTGAGGATAATTTTATGTCACGGTTTTCCAAGAACTTCTTGTCACATTATGCTTGATGAAATTGTTGTTTTATCTTGTTATTTAGCTACAGATTGGCAGTTTGCTTTCACTCGTGAGGGCAAGAGAGTTCCATTTGCCACAGCTGGAGACTGCTACAGCGCCGCCCACTGTCCACAGGTGAGAACCACAACAGCTGTTTAATGATAAGATTATACTGTATACTTGTCATAGCAGGAAAAGCACAGGTGTAAACAATGAAATGAATGATGGTTAGGTCCATTAAGTGTCATTGTAGGCTTTCCACTGAGTGAGAATGCACAATACTACACTTTAGTATTATTAATTATGCCTGTGCTTTTCTGCTTTGACATGTCAACATGTCTGTTGTAAGGAAGTTCTGTTAGAAACTATACTTGGAGAACCCATTAATGCCTGTAGTTTTTGGAATATGTTCCAAACTACACTTTGCGTGACCATTAACTGTTGTTATTGGATTTAAAAAACAAGCAAACAAAAAAAACCTTGAGACATCCAGCACCAGGACAGTCTCATACACCCTTATACACATAAGGTCTGTGTGCTAGTTAGCTTACCTAACTCTACCAAGCTAATGAAGTTTCTTTGTCTTTGTAAAATGTACTTAGAATCACAAAGTTGATGTTCGATTCTATATATTGTATGTTAATATACACTCACTGTGCACTTTATTAGGAACACGTGCAATCTAATGCCATCCAACACAACAGCTCTGCCATAAATTCTACTTTTACAAAGCTTCTACATTTTCAGTTTTTGTTGACATTGTCAGAAAGGTGATAATTCTGCTTTATATTTATTCTTGAGATCGTAGTGGGTGGTGGTGGTGTACTGGAGTGCATTATATTGAATAGTGTTCCTAATATTTTGTCCACCCCATTTACATACACAAGGAGGGCATGCATGTAATTCAGTTTTTGAATTACTGTTTCCTGTAATTCAGTTTGCACTTTCTGTGGTTTGAAAGCCCTGTAAGGGAAATATCTGACTTGAGCCAGAATCGGACCCTTAGAAGTCTCTTTATCTTTATTTAGCACAGGGCAAGAATTAGTCATTTCTAATGCATCTTTAAACACATATCTATTTATCGCTGATATCTTATTTATATTCTCCCTCGCTCTTCTTTCAGGGGCGGTTCAGGATCAACCTCTCAGGAACAGGTTTTAAGTTGGCTGAGGACACCTCGTGGATCTCCCAGGGCAACTATGCAGTGGCTGATGTACAAAAATCACAGGTATAGGCAACATGACACATACATGTCCTTTATATCCAAGGGATATGACTCTACAGAATAATTACATCATCCGTCATCCCCAGGATGACAGGTCATGTATGAAGCAGTGATATTGCATTTAAATGGTAACATCCTTATATTGTACTCTTCCATTATACCTGTGTGCAAATCTATTTTTGCCACTGCCTCATCTTCTCCATTCTATCTTGTTACTGTACCTTTTACTCTCCATCCATCCCTCCCCACTCCCTCCTCCCTCATGGCTTCAGAGCCCCAAGTAGGCATAGTCCCAAGTGGATTCTGCATTCCCAGCTCCACTTCTACTCATAAACTTGCAGAGAAAGGACCCTTACTGGGCAGCTGCTCTCTCAAGTGCCCCCCCACCCTCTGCTTTTGAAATGGAGATCAAGCTAGAGAGTGCTTTTTGGCAAGCCCAAAACAGGAGGCAGCGGAGATGCCAAGAAGTGTTCACAGTTGATATCCATAGCCAGCCGGCTTGCTCTGGGCACTCAAGGCAGTTTAAATAAAGCCAGGTTGTGACAGTGGGGCAGAGAGAGCACTCCAGAGGAGACCAGACAAACCACTCACTGCATGCTGTGGCTGTCATGTCGTGGGATAGTGCTTTTTGCGTACTTGTCTGATGTTATTTCCTTTGTGGTTCTAGATGTTTGTATAAAACCGCCCATTGTGTTGCATGCAAATGATGCTAGTGAAGTGCACAGGATAAATTAGCTCGTATTTCTCTGCTTTCTTTTGGTGGTGATTACCCAATTCATACCTAGTGCCAACCTGCTTGGCGGGCCTCAATCTTTGTGTGCATTTTGAAAAGAAAAAGCTCATTTCAGAGGCACCAAAACAACCCTGCTGCAAATAACTTTCTAAGTGGTGAAATTCTCAGACTACTCAGAAATAACACAACCACTTCCCTACATTGTCATGTATTTTTTTTCATTACAGATCCTTCAAACTGACATTTGTTTAACACTGACAATTCACATCATTGATGGTGGAAAATCATGTTATTCCTCTTGTGTCCACAGGATGGAAGCAGAGTGTCAGGAATTTGTGGAGGCTACTGCGGTAAATGTACTCCGTCCTCTGGCTCCAGTCTGCCTGTATCAGTGGAATAGATCCAACACCGTTACCCAGGTGTGGGATGCTTTATAATTATGACAACAATATTTTAATTTCAGTTATTGAAAGGCACAATCAGAGAGAGACCAGTCTTCATGCAACTGTGACTAACTGACTAAGTGTTATTGATTTGTACATATCTTTTTTTAGCATCTGTTTCCACTGATCTTGGCAGTCATCTTCAGGTGCTCATCAGCTGTCAAGACATCCCTCCACTTTGGTGCTACAACCATTGCAGAGCTCAAACCCGTCCATCATGTGACCTCTTTTACTCCCATGTGTGTATAATGTAAATGAATCAGGTGTAATTACTGTACATAGCAGGATAAAAAATGTCTTATTTATTGTACTCGCCATTTATTTTTGTATTGTAATATAATTTTAGGGTTTTGTTGTCAATTGCAAACCCGCACAGTGTCTCTCGTTTTTGCCAGAATGTGCCTTCCATTTTGGTCATTTGCAATTTGGACTTTTTTAGTTCCATCATATGTCCACACTGCATGTGTTACATCCATACATTATGTTCTTTTTGGACCAATTCAGTAAGTTGTGTTTATTCCATGAAGGTTAATGTCATGATGGCGAACTGTCCTGTTGTTCATGCACAGTGAGGTGTCTCCAAGCAGTGCATCTTATCAAACATTTTCATGGCTTCAGGCAAGGTTTTTGGATACATACAGTAGATATAATCATGCTTCTGTACTTGGCTTCCTTTAGAAGACATTTTAGTTCTAAGAAATGCCCAATTTCTTACTTTGAATGTATTTCCCAGTCAGATGTTGCCATAAATCAATATCAAGCCTTTGAGTTTGGCTTCTTCTACAAACACTTCTCCTCTGGGTTAACTTCTGAGGTGTTGTATTTGAAGCCAGGTGTCACAAACCAGCTGTTCAGGCTGCTCCACCAGCATCTCTCAGCTGTTAACTGCAGCTGTGGGTCCTCTTCCAGCTGGACAGCAGGAAAAAGAGTCCTGGCTCGTAATACATTCTCATTAATTGGTGAGTACCAGGGTCAGGTGCAACAATAACACAGGCAACAGCTGCTGGAAAAATCCAGGTGTTGCAGCAGCATAGAAAATTATGCTACATGTAGATACTGTAATTTGAAATAGTTAAACTAAATGTTGAAAATGCACTCTGGGGATGAAGTCTGTAAAAAAAAAAAAAAGGAGGTGAAACAGTTTTCTGCCAATGGATGGCATAGTATGCTCTCGCTACTTTCAGTAAAATATAATATATGATCTTTATGATCCATACATGAGTATGAATCTAAATATGTTTAGATTTCAAAGACAATCTCGACCTCTGTGCAGTAGAATGACAGCGGTTATGGGAGTGCAGCTGTGAGGTAGTTGAAGGGTGTAATAATGATAATAATGTATATTTAAAGCTAGTTTAGGGTTAGTATGTATGTTGAGAGTGGGTTGTTGTGGGGTTTGGATTTACAGGCCGGATTTATAGGGAGGAAGTGAGATGTTTAGCCATACACAAACACAGTGTGGTATAACACATAAGTACAGACACACACACACACACACACACACACACACACACACACATTGGATCATAAGAAGAAGGTTGCAGGTTACAAGAACCGTAGAGATTATGCTGCCAGACATCAGAGAGAACCAAATTCCTCTGTGTTCCTGCATATCTCTCAGGTAGCGTGCAGTGACGAGGGAGAGCCATTAGCCTTTAGCTTTTAGACAGCAGACAGGTTATCTTATCTGGAGCAACTTGAAAGAATTCAGAAAGAAAGACTTCACCTCAGGCCAATAAAATTCCAGTAGATACTCCGGAGATTTAATGCGCTGGTCCGGCCCAGGAGACACCTCACAAACTGCTGAGCTCACAGGCCCCGCAGCATGATATCTGTCCAGATGCTGCCTGTAAACCATTGCCTTCTGTACCTCACTTTCTCCTCTCCATTTTTGTTTTTAAGAATCTGTCCAAACTATACATACTGATATGCTCCTGTTTAGAGCATTCTGACATGTTGTTCTTTGTGACAATATCAGGGTACTTTTTATTTTGTGTATATGTATGTTTTTGTATCTCTTTAGCCAGTGTTTTTTTGTTTTTGTTTTTTTTTACATACAAAATTATTCTTAAATTCTTTAAGCCTTAATTGTGTGTAGGGTGGGTATGTAGGGTACAAATGCACAACTGATTAAGAAGCCATATTTGGTTTTATAAGCCTTTGTATATGGTGCTATTTCAGTGCCTGATGTTATAATGTGTATACTTCAGCCAAAGGGAATTTCACAGTTTTAACCTGCAATTATACAAGTATGAGATGATTTCTAAAGACATGGGGAAGGAAACATTTTGCAACAACTCATCACTGCACTTCTCATTGTGAATGTTTAGTTCAGTCAATAGAATTCTCAGGTGTCAGAAACGATTATTATGATATTTAAATGTATTTATCTTATTTTACACAATGTTTTTCAGGTAACTGAAAATGTATTAGTGCAGTTTAACAATGTAAAATGTCATTATATATGCAGTTTTTTTTATATGCAAATATTTATTTTACCTTTTCTTGTGAATGTACATAACCTTTGACCATAAGGGACTATGAATTACCATGCAGTATCACTAAAAAAGAAACCGTTTAGCAACACATTTTCTTGTTTTGTGAATACATTTATTTATAGGCATGTCATATCTGCGTAAATTTCATAAGCAGAGTCTGGTGCTGCCATATAAAAAGTATGATTTATGTATGAGATCAGGTAAGGCAATGATTGGAGATAAAATGCTTGACACGTGCCACGCTTGCCTGTCTGCTTTTCACACCAGTATATTATTTTGTCCTTGAATTATTATACTGGCTGTACAAATCATGAACACACAGAGGTTACATTAATGCTTACACTGTAAAATTCTGCTTCCCCTCAATTATTATTACACGTTCCACCATCAGAACAGTCTGGCTTTTGCTCTGACAGATGTGTTTTATGGAGCTGATCTTAACTTTTTATAGTTTCAGTGTCTGTGTTGATAATTGTGAGTTATCAGGTGCCAGCAGCAGTTATCCTAAACAGATAGAATTCACTGTTGAGCAGATATCACCAGATGAAGATCTACAGTATGAACGCAGCAAATTCTAAATCTTTATTACCATAGTTACATGTGACAATAAGGATCTTCCACTCCAGCTTCAAATATTTTGCCCTACTGTAACAGCTAGCTACAGTTTGTCATATTCAAACTTTACCTGCGTGCAGCTGGCTGTTGTTATGTTGTACATAACTTGATACTAATTTTAAAGGAAGTGGAGCATAAAATACAAGCATTAAGACTTTGGGGCAGAAAGAATATGCATTTAAGTAGCTCCGCCTAACTTACATAAGCTTATGTCATCTATATTTCATATTGTTTCAGTAACCTCAGGTGAGCTGTAGCAGAAGGAGCTGACACGTTTTGGGCCTGACTTCTCAAATATCTGTCAACAGTTTTGAGAGAGTCGTAAGAGTGGTTGTCATACTTTGGATAAGCACAAGTGTGAAAAGGAAAGAGAGGGAAGTAGGGTTGCAGGGAGGCAGAAGCTTTTAACAGCTCCAGCAGGCTTGTCAAAACTTAAGAACGTGATTCAGAAGTCGATTTGCAAACATCCCAGGAGTGTGTAGGAAACTCTCTGTGTTTACCTTTCTTTGTCTTTCACACACATGAAAACCGCTCCACTATCAAGTAGACAGATGACAGCAGAATATCAGCAGATTTGTATTATATCAAATATTCCTTAAAAGGAAATGACAGACTGATATCTTACAGGGAAATCTTGCCTTTGTAGAAAGCAGCCAAATGTAATCCAAATAGCTCTGCCTCGCTGCTCATAAATAGTTTTGTCACTGCTGAAAGTTATGATGAATTCTTCTGAACATAATGAGTGTGGGTATAATGTTACAAAGACAAGTCACTTCTAGCAGTGAGACTGTATCTTGTCTACGCTCCTGGTTTTCAGAGGCGTATCTGATGAAGAACAAAAAGTGGCACCCGTACTGACTGTGTGCATGGGAAGTCCACTGAACCATAGTTTGGAGGATATATTCCAGTAATTTTCCATCACAAGAGATAATGTGTGGAAGAGTAATCTGACAGATCTGATTTATTGTGCAGATATTGATGCTGACTTGGAGGATGAATCAGTGCATTATATTCACCAAGATACACAATGGTAGTCATGCAGCAAAATGGTTTATTTTTGCTGATGGCAAATGGCGTTAGAAGGATCTTTGCACTGTTGTGTATTTGACATCCATATAATGGGTGTGTGCATGTGTGCATTGAACATAAGGGTGCTGGTGTGGATTGCTGAGCATCTCCATCTCCGTGGAGCCCTCACAGAGGTGTGTTTTGTTTTGATATCTGCCATCAGCACATGTATGTAGGCCGGACAGCTACTCATGACACCTTAGAGGTAAGTGTCCTAAGATTTTCAGATGACTGTTGCATTAATTAACTGATCTAAGCATGTATTATTCATCTTCATATATTGATCTATGCTTTTATCATTTGTGCAAAAACTTGTTTTCTCTAACTCTTTGCATTTGAGTTTTCACTGAGTTTTATTGAGTATAAATATATGTTGTTAACTCCACCAAATACCACCAAAGCAGCGCCCTTGTTGGTATTCTTCCTGGGCCTGTAGTTTTACCTCTTGTCTCCTGGGTCCTTTACAGTGATCTACAACCCACCTCCACCTCGCAGTGGGCTCTAAGATCACACAGATGTGGGTTCCTATAGTAGAAACAATCATATTTTTATTGCTGTCTGAAGAACAAGAAAAGGACAGAGAAAAGGCTGCTGAAGCTGGGTTTGCTGGCTGATTTTAAAGGTGCTGTTGTTTGTAAATGTCATTGGGGGTGATGAAAGTGTGTGTGTGTGTGTGTGTGTACAAGTGTGTGGAAGAGACAGGGAGGGGTGGATGGGGACAGAAAACAGGGAATACTTGACACTAGTGTTCCAAACAATAGCTCAGCAAACTGATGCAGGGGATATCAGATTTTTCCTGTGTGAATATTTGTGATGAATACCACAAATCTCTACATTCTTGCGACTACGTTCCTATTCCTGAGACTTTCCCACAAGGATTAGACCAGTGGCCTAAGCTGCTGTGGGCTTCAGGCTGTACTAGGCATTCCCAACACTTCTGAATGTCGCGTCCAGCACCTTGCAAGTAGCTGCTCACTGAACCCAAATCAACCCTGACAGACTTCTGCGGGTCTAAAGTTCACTGGCAAGATATTTGATTATGCGAGGCAAAATGCCCAGTATCAGAAATACTGGAGCAAGCTTTTATGAGAGCCTGTTAGTCTCTACTTTGTTAAACTGACGTACACGATAGCACCACACTAACACTCAACGCACCCTGTCAACTGTACGACCAAAAAAGGAGCTTTTCTTGAGTTTTTGCATTGCTCCTGGAAACAGCACGGAAACAGTTTTCGATTCTGCCAACAGTGTTTAGACTCTTAACTTAAGACTTAATGAGGGGAGTTTTAAAGTCCTGAGTCCCAAGGGTCAGCTCCCACTACCATCATTATCATCATTCCTCAAGGTAATCTGGGATGACTTTGAACTCAGGCTTAGTAGTGAGTAAGCCTCAGGCCTGCGTGCACACACACACACACACAAATAATTTGGATGCCCAGATACAGTATGTGTGGATCTGAGTATGGAAAGGGGATGGGTGCTGTATACGTGTGTGTGCATTCCTCTCTTTTTCTATCTCACTGCCATCATTTGACTCCAGATTGCTGCTGTGTAACAAGGATGTTTGTTTTCCTTTATCCACTGGTGCACCTAAGTGTCTCAAGGTTGCCAGCCTGTCCTTGAAACAAAATAAAAGATCTTCTCGCAGTCTCGCTTGATTCAATTCAGTGCAGAATGATTTTGTTTTGACCCAGCAACACCTGCACTGCTGTCTCTCTGTTTTTCTCACTCCAGACAAGTGATGGGAAATGAAAGAACAAAGTGAAATGCTCTTTCAGAGCAGAGAAAAAACATCAGAAAAAACTGTATTCAGACACACTTTCATTGAACTTTGGTTGGACTGGTTGACACAAGTTTTTGAGTGTAGAAGTCTACATTCATGTGTTTTGTGGTTTGTGTTTTGTTAATGTAGACTACTACAATTAGCAGGCCACTACAACTACTACATAATAATGTCAGTGTTTGCAGATGGGTTTTTTTTAAAGGAAAAGTATCAATAAAGGCCAAAAAGCAGGATAAAAATTACGTGAAAAAATATTTGTATGTATTGAAATAGGATCACATCAGTGTTTTGCATTAGAATCAGTTTTATTTTGGCGGGGTTTCATACACACCTGACGCATCATTTACACAACAAATGGTGTAAATAAAGTGACACAGATATCTGATAGATACTAGATGCCCAATTATTATTGGGTGCCACAATACATTAGTGTAACTAACAAGGTTTATCACCCTAAGAAACTGAATTTACTGAGTTCATTCTTGATCTTGGAGACAGTTGTTGACAAGATCGCACTACGAGGTCCAATCAGTAGCTGATCTGGAGCTTTCAGTCTTATCACATGATCTTACTCAGTAGATGAACTCTTCCCAGCTGTCAAGGAATTGTAAATGTTAATATAGTAAAAAAATTTTCTGAGCACTTCTAGCACATGTTGGTTTAAAAGTTGAGATTGTGTGATTTGCTCGAAAGCTCCAGAACTTGTGGTGAGGTTCTTTTGTTAACTATCTAATGAATCATAATGCAGTGAAAACCATTCACATGCACACTATTACCTGACTTTCTGTAAATGGACTACTCCAGTATCCATGGTCATTATGCTAACATGAATTTTGGACTGAATTTCTGATTTCAACCTTTAATTGACCCTCGTTCTTGGCTGAAAATACAATAAATATTTCAGCAAGTCTTTGTGGAATGGGTGGAAGATGAAATCCAAGAACATCCCACACTATTTGTTCATTCCTGAAGTTTTGAGAGGCTGACAGGGCTGCATAATAGAATAGAGCCTTGAGCAAAATGTGTGTCTAGAAATAATAATATAGTATAAGCACATCTTGGTGAAGAGTGCCTCTTGAGTCAGAGCGCCCTGAGCCTGTGCTGGTGATGCTCAAAAGCCTTTTCTCTCTGGTGATAAATAGGCACTTGCTGAAGAGAGTCAACACTGTCAGACCACAGAGAAGAGAAAAACGCCCCGTGGGGCACATGGCAGATGTATTCTTGTAAGATGACTAGAAGTCACGAATTAATCTTTTCTGTAAAAATGTGAATTACAAGATGTGCAGGGAGAAAGAGAGAGTGTAGGATAGTGATGGAATGAAGCTGTGAGTGGGAACAAGAGGAAAGAATACTCTGTTGTCCCTGAGTCAATGCATTCACCTTTGCATCTGAAAGTTTTGACAATTTATAGTGAGTAATAGGAAAGTGGTGCAAGTTATATAAAGGGAAGATGTTTTGAAGGAGAATACAAAAAACATTTATTTTCTCGGTGATTACAGGGTCTGTTATTTGCCTTGAGATATTCTCAGACTGGACGTCAGAACTCATCCACACTGTTATTTAGCACTGCATAACTGGAATTTATCCAAGTCTGATGATAGTTTGTCCTTTTCTTTTTGGAAAGAATTTTCACTGGTCCTCGATTGGCTGTGCGGAAACAGGGTGGAGCTGCCACCCGGAACATCGCAGCTCCATTCATTAATGAACGAGGTTAATGGGACTCGTACTGCAGCCAGAGCTCTGAGCGTTTGGAAAAGACTTGAGCGGTTTTTTTTTAACAAGTGCGCACTGATCTCCAGTTTCCCCCCCTGTGCGCCTTTTGTCTCGGTGGTAGCAGACTGTACGTTCACTGTTCTGGGATCAACCTGTCATGTTCAGTCGCAGCTCCAAGAGGAGAGATTCCAGCAGATCGGTAGGTAGGCAAGACAAAGTTATACTGTAGATTTTATGTTTTCCATAGCGTATATCCCCATATGCTTTTGCGCTTTAATTAAAAAATATGCATGTGACTTTTCTGGTCATGTGAAGTTTTTGTGTGTGTGTGTGTGTGTGTGTGTGTGTGTGTGTGTGTGTGTGTGTGTGTGTGTGTGTGTGTGTGGTTTCTTCCCTGTCCCGTTGCTAAGGGCATCAAGTTACATCTGCTCAGTAAAGATAAAGCACTGGCATAAGCCTCATTAACAGCACAGACATGTTTTCCTGTTTAAATCAGTGGTTTTATTGAATATATGTGATGACTTCTGTAAACACACATCCTTGTTACCTGATCAAGAGCCAAAATGTTTTACCAGATCTGTTTATTTTATAATTAACAAATTATCTGTAATTATTGCAGCTTACATGAGTCGTAACTTCATTTAAAACATGTGTTGAATTGGAACATTATAATGTCATCTGGTTTTGACTCCAAACGAGTTTAAAGGATAAGTTCACAATTTTTCAAGTCTGTCTTAATACAATAGTCAGGTGCCCATATGGACACTGAAACAGGCTTTGCTCACAGTAATTGTTCCTCCTGTTCACAATGACCATTATCTGTATCTGTCGATAATATGAGGCTTCCGCCATCTCATCATCTCGTCGTCAAATAAAGTGGTTATATTCTACAGTTACAGTCTTTCCATCTTTGTGTCTTGATGGACGGTGTTTTCCTGTTCAGCTGCAGTGGAAGGATCATAACAAAAAGAGGGACTGAAAAGACTGAAACATTTAAAGATATCTACTTGATTTGACTCATTTGGAGAGCTGAAGCCTCATATTAGTGTCAAATAAACTTTTAAATACGTTTTTTCACGGAAGGAGGACTGTGGATTTTGTCCCCCATCACTTACATTGAAAGCGCATCATAAAGGGATCTCTTAATGGTCAGTGTGAACAGGTGGAGTGATTACAGCAAGAAAAACATGACGTGTCAATGTTCATATGGGCACCTGACTATTGTTTTAGGACAGACTTGAAAAATTGTGAACTTTATCCTTTAAGGGCTACAGAAGTAACTTGAGTTACCCGCTGAAAAAAACCAACAGTTAGCCAATGACAAACTGACATTCAGAGTCTCAGGTTGTCTGGTAATGTTGTTGTCTAAAGGGACAGAATACTGTATCTACTGGTTCAAGCTGTGACCCATCATCTACTGTCCCTGTGTCTCCCCAAGCTGAACCCTGTGGATGAGCCACAGAGAGGACAGCCGTGTATCACCTGTGGAGAGCAGTGTCCTGGCTTTTCCCTGCATAAATGGAGGTATACAGCATCGCTTCACTTCATGAACCAAAATGACATTAATGCCCACACAGAAGGTTTCCTCTCTGAGATGCAGATGTATCCACACTACAGATAGAAGTTCACTTGATATCTAACCACTCTTGCGGTCTGTCTTGCACTAAACTGAAGCATCCATCACAGAATTAATTCACAATGAGAGTCAAAATCATGAATTCTTTGCTGCCCCATCTTTAGTGACACGTGACCATCTGATAAAGCCACTGAAACACTCACAATTTGAAAAAGCACCCATCCTGCATTGTGGCATACATAGTACAAAAAACAACTCTAGGGTTTCTTATTTAAGTAGAGAAGCATTCAGGTAAACCCTCACAGATGCCTGGTACTCTGAATGGAATCAGCCATGCATACTACTGTGAGAAAGGATTGTTCTGCCCCTGTGTGCCCTAAGATAATAGTTTTTACTGTAGAGACCATTCATGCAGCAGGAAGGACATTCATTTAGTCATGCTGTGTGTACTGTATACTGTAAAAAGATGTGATCCTGCTATGAAGTGCAGGTGGTTTGGGTTAGTGTGTGAAAGAGTGTGACTAATAGAGTGTGCGACTCTGTTTTTGGAACACAATACACAAAGCATCACATAGTGATGTTGACCACTCTCAGCTGACTCTTATAATCACCAATCACACTGACTTAAAGGAGATGTTGTGAGCTATACTAGTGTCTCTTTTTACTGTTTAGTGGCTGCTCAAGCACAGTTTGTAAAAATAACAAAAGCCCCAAGGGACATTATGTACTGATTACACATTCCTACATGGTGATCATGCAAAACAATGAGCCGCTTGACGTGATCCAATGAGGATTAGTTGGGAAGCAGTGGTCCAAAATTATAATCTCAACAAAGCTGAGCAGTCTGAAAAAAATTTACGGTAGTATTTTTATTCAGTTTTGATTTCTTTACACCTTGCACTGAATAAATCACACCCTGGTGGAGTCACCATAGTCCTTATTGGAATGGATTTGTCAGGAATTTTCTCCTCTAATAGGAATCCACAATAGAAGGGGAGGGTCTGGACCGTAAAGACCATCCAGCCTCCTTTGCTGTAAAGTAAACTATTACAGAGGCAACAGCAGGCTCAGGAATGCTGTCTTTAATTGCCTGTCTTTGCAGTCCCACAATAAAAAGTCAACTTTTTCCCCTCCAGCAAACTGGAATAAAACGTTGTCAGTGGACACAGACTTCAGGAGCTCGACTTTGTGTGCGCAGGAGGCAAAAGGCTGTTTTATAGCTCCAACAAGTCTTTGTTCCTGAGAAGAAAACTTGTCAGTTCCACAAAGAATTTCCTTCCTGATGTGTTTTCATGTTAATTTGGCAAGGTATGGTAGTAATGGTGTGTTTTGGGATGTGCTGGACTTAAAATGACCCTGAAGGTTAGAGATGGGGAGATGGAGGGTGCAGGTGTGCACAAAGTGTATTTTCTGATTAAATAGAATATGTGCCATTTGCCTTTTGCTCAGTTCACATGAGTAAAATAATAGTTTAAAACAAACCAAAAAAGAAGTTTTCTGAATTTTATTAGTTTCAGAGCAGAGTTCCCAGTTTTCTCTGACGTGTAGTTCATGCATTCATAGACATTTGTTGTTTGACTCAGAGGACAGCCAGGAGAGTTGAGCTCTCAGAGAATGAACAGTGAATGGTGCTAGGCTACGCTACACCGTCCTCCTACCATACTCTACACTTTTAACATATGTATGTCTCAGAATTCACTGAAATATTGACAATCCTCTAAATATTCAATGAATGAGAATACAGTACAGGCACTGTTTTTCCCGTTCCATACAACCTCTATATATGGCACTATGGTTCTACTGCCCTGAGCTCCTGGGGTCGTCTCAGACTGGTCTGTTGTAGTAGGTTGACTGAGTGTGTTGAGGCATTTCCCATTCAGTGTCAAGAGAGGAGCCAGTCTAGTGTTGCATATTTAGAATCACCCGGGCCTACCGAAACATTACCCTCAAGAATGCACTGTGGATTTTATTTGACTCAGATGCGAGTGTTAAACCCAACAGCCCGTGTCTGCAAACTTCAACATCCAAAAAAGCTTGATTACACAAATCTTTCCTAGTTACCAAAAGAATTTGATTGCAGAAACAAGCGACTGAAATAAGGAGAATTTTGCAGGGTATCCAGCCTCATTCTGTGTGGTAGAAGTTTACCATTGAACTGCTGCTTCTTTGACAGGAGCCAGTTCACGGTTCATGCATCTGGATAGATGCCCATTGGCTACCCCCCTTTGGAAGTGCACCTAGCACGGACTGGCTTCTTTACAGGCATGGTGGACAGGACACTGTTCTTGTCTCAGCATCCCTTAAGATCTCCCAGGATAAGGTGGTGGAAGTTGTTTCACAAAAAAGGTAGAAAAAGGACAGATGAGAGGAGTTACTGTTACCTGGCTGCTTGTGTATGAGTGTGCCTGCATGTGTAACTCAGTAAGCTGAGTCGACTGCTCTGGGCAGGTTAGAAGCAGGAGTAGATTCTCCTTGCACAACATGCTCCTTCTGAATTATTAATGCTTGCCTTTGGCTTGATTGATTTTTCTTGTGCTAATGAGACTCATTACCAGACTTATTAACATGAGCCCTGAGTGTGAATGTGCCATCTGATCAGCCAGATCACATGACTCTCTTCTGCACGATGCTAGTGTGTTGTGCCTAATGTACGCTTAAAAGGTTACACTTGAACTGTTGCTAAGGGTTAGGTCAGCTCATGAATCATTTTACAAAGGAGGATTTAAACCATGAGATCTTGCCATTTGCGATTCCTTCATTTCCTCCAGCCAGCAGCACAACATTAAAACTTCAGGTGGTATGTTTGCTAGAGCTGACTGGCGCTGGACAAAGCCTGTCCTTGTATACAGCAGGGCCTTAGTTGAAACTTTAGCTGGCTAAAAGCGGTGGTGAGGAGGAGGAGAGAAGAGCAGGGCAATGGAGGATGGCTGCAGAAGAACAAGAGGGATTGAAGTTGAGTTTTAACCCGGCCCTGAATGGCTTGCTGACGTCTGTCCCCTCGGTAACCCAGTGTGATCTGCATAACACAGGCCGGCCCCACTATTCACTGTGTTAACAAGACGGCCTGGCAAATAAAACTGTCAGGGTGCCCAGGCATATGAATGGGCTCTGGCTATTTCGGTGCAGAAAAAGAAGACTCAGTTTGAGAGAAAGAAGAAGCCATTGGTGGTCAGTGCCACACAATGGAAACTTAGCAGATTTATCACTAAAGCTGCGTGTGTGTATTGGCATGGAGATGGTAAGACTTCTCACTTGATAGTTTCCATCAGTAAAGGCACGAAAACACTCCCTGGCCTGCTCTTTTTCTTTCTCCTGTGGCTTGTTTTGTCGCAGAAAGCAGCAACATCTGTGGTGCATGGTAACACTCATGTGGGTCAGGAGGCAAATGACTTGTTAAGCGGGGCTTTTTATTGTGTAAATGGTGTGTTTTGTCTTTGTCATTTAGAGCTGATTGATTTTGAAGGGGTTATCTTTTGACAGGGCTGCGGGGTCATGTGATGTATGACTGACCCAGAGAGCTGTGGAGCCCTGATACAGTATAAATCATAGTTTGACCCTTGAGTTCTCAGACAGTGTTAGACTGAACTTGTCCAGCCCATTGTTTCTAGCTCCTTTCTTTCTGTCTGCCATGTCTCCTTGTTTTCCGCCCATCTCATTCTATTGATCATAGCACATTACCGAGGTAAAGACAGAAGACACCGCATTTGATTTGACGGTAATGATTTTTTTTGCATGGCGGTCACGGAAACGAGGATGGTCTGCGTGTGCAGCCGACTGTGATGTTAGGGGGCCTGTCGGTCAGCTGCTGAATTCCAATGAAATCCCGGCATCAAAATTCAACAGCCAGGCTGATGTGACACAGAAAAACACACAGAGGTCACAGATAGAGAAAATGACCACAGCTGAATCTCAGCACTCATTTCCTCTCTCAATGTTGGTTAAGATTGGCTGGAGTTTTAGTAATGAGCACAGTTATCGGAACATTTGTTGGAAGCAGGCACACAATCTCGACACATTTGTAATTTTGAATGCACACAGTGTTTCAATGCCCCTGGCAAGAAAGTACTCTGTGATTCCTAGATATGATTTCATTAGATATTCTGAATGTATGCAGTTTTCAAGCCCGAGCTTTGATACCAACCCAATTTATCGCTTTGCTGTCTGATTATTTTACACCTCCTCTGCCTCTGTTTGATTTGGTGTGATAGAGTGGAATTGTGTTTGTTGTGGATGGTTTATTGGATGGCTTTTTATTTGTAGACTCTATATGGAGAAAGGAAATGATCCCTCTTGTCTGCTTATTATACAAATTATGCTCATATGTCACCTCTGGAGCCAGAGACAAAGAGAGCATGCATGTGTGAGACTGTGTTTAGAAGGGGCATATGTGGGTTTATGTGGAGCATTCCTCAACAGAACAATGGTGTCAACGTCATGTGTAAAAGAGAGATGGATGTGTAAGCAGTGAGCTATAATGCACAACAGCAGGTAGTGTCATCTCATCCACCAGGTGGGTTGTGGATGTAACAGAAAACCCTGAAAAGTGTCGGGTTGCTCTATAGTGCTCTGTGCTTGTTATTGCTTTTGAAACTTTCTGGAGCTCCTGTATCATTAGCATTGCCCCACAAGTTTGACTGCTTAAGCACTCCAGATTGCAGCATAATAAAGGTTTATTGACTGAAGTATATGCCTGTGTATATTCTCAGCGTCATGGTAACAACAGACTGCAATGCTGCTGTTCAGTCAACAGAATATAGCTCCATTTTCTTTTTATTTGTCTTGCTTGTCTGTGGAAGAAACAGTATGACTCCATATGGACTGATCCTCACCACTGTGACTCTTTTTTTAGTACCATTCAAGCTGAGCCATTCAAAGATCAATGTGTCCACTGAGTGCTGTAATTATACTTGTCATTTGGACTGTGGCAGTTATGTTCTTTTTAGCTGCATCATCTTTGTAGTTGCTTATCATATTTTGTATTTTGTCTTATTTGGTTTGTAGATGACTTATTTGTAGATAGCAGATGACACTTCCAGTGAAGCATCATGAAAGAAGGAGTTCTTATTTTTTTTACGTGAAATGAAAAATATTCTTATCTTATAAGCAACTTCCCATATTATAGCAAACCTTCTCAATCAGCCTTTCTCTCCCTGATTGATATCCCATTGACATAGATTAACACTTTTAATTGATCTCGTCTCATTTTAACTCCTCTCCTGGCATCTTGTGTGCTAACAACTTTAAAAAAAATCAGATGAAAACTGCTATGTCAAATTTAAGAAAGTAAGATGCTCTCACAAGCTATTTCAAGGGAGCTCTATTGTTCAGTGCTTAGCTGTTTTCCTCTCTGGTTGTGAAGTGCACTAAACTGACCAGCAGGAGGCAAACAAGTCCAGCTTAGAAGCCAGAAGTCCAGTAGTCACTTTTGTCAACAAGGGTAGCTGACTCTTCCCAGGGCCAAGGTCAAAACTGTGACAGCTGTGGCATCTAAGATAATGAAAGCTAAGCAATCACTAGTGGGTATGTGAATATTAAAAAAAATGAAGAAGAAATGTTAAATGAGTGAGTAAGTAAATAAGTGAATAAATCAATCAATCAATACAGGCATACACAACGATCCACCTTTTTGTTCTGAGGTGACAACAAAGCCATTGGCACATTTCCTATGAGACATTTAAGCTTTTGAAATATATTAATGTATAAACCATAATACTGAATCTGTACATCATACACCATATAGTAAAAATCCGTAGTACAATCCATAATCAGTAAAAAAATACAACATATCCTTAATCTGCACAAAGTGTATCTTTGTACTTCAACAGTATGGAATAATTCAATGTTATTTAATCAAACCCATCACATTCCCTTTCCCATCATCTTTATAATGCTTTATAATATAGGACAGCTGTGTAAGTTTGTGTAATGCTCTCTGGTAGCTCCTGCATTAAAGCCAGTAGCTTTACTCTGATCCACATCTAGAGTATTTTCCCTGCCTCTCTTATCAAGGTCATCACTAACAGGTGCTCATGCATTTGAATTAAGAGCGATAGGCATCAGAAAATCCTTTTAAGTCTCTCACAGAAGATGGTATGTGTGTGTATGGGTGTGTGTTTAATATGCTGTTATATATATAGGCTCATGCATGAGATAAACTTAACAGGGAGGGGTATTTATTATTATTATCATTATTGCTATCTTTTACTGTCTTCTTATGAAATCAGTCTGCTATATCTCACTTCTTCAAAACCATTCAAACAGCTTTTCAAAAATGAACTCATACATATTGTTATGCAGGTCATTACAATGCCATCAAAATCATATTTATGTGGTTTTCTGCTTGTGTAACTGTCATTGTACATGTCAGTCATCATGAATGAGGGGATGAAGTAGAGACAGAAAGAGGTTCACAGTGTAAAAAGCAGTGTTGTTCCACCCACCTAATGGATGAGATGGATTGTTGTGCTACCTTACAAATCACCATCAGCGATGGGAACGGGAATATTGCAGACATAAGTGTATCAAAAAAGTATTCAGCATAGCCTAACTGATATTAGGTGTAAAAAGTCTCTCCATCTAAATTTAAATCATCTTTTTTGCACAACTGTGATGTGATCTGCTGTTACTGTAAATAAGCATAACATGGTTGTAGCCATGTACAACTTCTAGCTCCAGGAAACCTCTGTAATTCCCCTTGACTTGTGCACTGGCGATGCTAATTCACCCCGATTTTTGCCCTGGTGCTGATCCATGCCTTAATGAAGGCTTAGCGTGCTAAGCTGCCTTTGAACTGTCACCGGGAATAAAAGGATGCAGGCTCACTGATGTCATAAGCACAGCAAGTTAGCATTTACTGTGCACAGGCCTACAATTCCAACACGCCCACCCCAATAAGAGAGTTAATTCATGTCATCCTAACCATTGCTCCTTTAAATTGCTTCTTGCATTTTGACTGGTGGAGTCTGGAGATTTTGACTTCAGCTAACTGATATCAACACTCTCTGGAGCTGCAAATGAATGTTCTTCTTTGTTTCTGCTTTGAACAGAGTCGTATCTTTGATTAATTGTATAGTTCAGATGTTAATTTATGTTATTTAAAGCATATCTTGCAAGCAATGATAATACACACACACTCACTCCACCACTTTTCTTTCCATTGCTGTCACACTCACACATATTATTACTGCTCCATAGCAGTTTTCACTACATTAGAACAGACACACACACACACACCTGCTCACCTTCATTCTCATTCAGATCCTGCTGTGTAAGCCCTAAGATCTCCCAGAAGGTACACAAGCTTTCAGTAGTATGAACAGCTACTTGCTGATCTAAATATCAGGCCATTTGAAAATACTTGAGTTGAAAAAATTTGTCATTTCATTATTAAAGCTTCTCTCACATCAGAGTCTGGTTTTCTTAAAGGTTGTATGAACGACTGAATTTGGCCTGGCTCTAGAGATTTTCCATGTTTGTATAATATCAATTTTGTACCTTTACCAGCTTGGTATAGAGATGGAACTAATATTCATTTTCAATACTGATTAATCTATTGACTAATCGTTTAGTCTAGTCAGAAAATAGTAAAGAAATAAGCTTGTCACAATATCCCAGAGCCCAATTTTATGTCTTGAATTGGCTTGTTTTGAGACAAAAAGCAAATTGAATCAGCAATAAATGACTTAAATGATTGATCAATTATCAAAATAGTTGACGATTCTCCATCAATTGACCAATGGATTAAACATTTCAGCACTAGATGGATGGGTGCAGAGAAGATGAGCCTGTTGAAGAAATTATTCTAACACACCACTATTTATCTATTAATTCCTCTTTCCTTTGCCCTCTCATAAATCTGTACACATTCATTCATACTGCTGTATGTACTTGCTTCTTCCCTGCATCCACCCATCCATCCATGCATCTCCTCATCCATCCCGTTTAAAGACTGCCAGCCCGGTGCAGTGAGGTTTAAGCAGTGCACCACTTCAAAGACCTCTTTGAATCTCTCCTCTTGTTTTATCCCCCTCGCTCTCTCTGTCCAGCCACCTGTTCCCATCCGGAGGTGTGCGTGTGTGGAAGAGAAAATCCTTGATCAGAGCCAACAGCGAGGTTTGAACACGCAGTCCTGGATGGATTTTGTGTGTTTGGAAGACTTTCTCAGTGCTAGTGATTTTGGAAAAAGGCTGCCCTGTTTTATGTCTAAGATCACTAATAACCAATAGAGGTCAGCATTGCACAACTGCAAAGTAGTGTTTTATCCAAGTTGTCATCCTGATACATAATCTGGAATGTCCTATTATGAAAATGAGCTGGTCCTGCTCAGACATGTACGACACTGGACGCAGAACATCACTTTGTTTATTAGGGTAACCTCATAAATTATAGAGACGCTGACAGTCTCTCATTGACTTCCCCATTACATTAACAACGTACCCTATTTTCATTACAGACCCCAAATCCCGTAGGAAGCAAAGCCTCATTTGTCCAAACTGTGAACAAGGAGCCTGATGACTCTGCACTGTTAAAGTGTTTGATTGGTTTATTGATTCAGCTCGCACACTGATTATTGGTTAGCTTAAGTAGCATATTGACCCTAAGAGAATTGACTGTTGCTGTCTAATATTAAAGAAAGAGCCCAGACAGCCACTCCATCAAAGAGCACTGAGGAGAAAACACAAGGCTTATTTTCTGTATTGATTGAGCATTTTGAGGTCTCATTTTGAAAAGACCAAACTGATACAATTTCTTAAGCATGTGCAACTTGTGCATATTGAATTTCGTTTGTGTAAAATTGCATGTTTGTCATTTGGACCCTTTTAATTCACAGCCATTCGTGACGCTTTGACCCTTGAATGTTCCTATTACTCACCCTCTCTGTTTCTTGCTTGTTCTCCTTCTTCCTGTCTGCCTCCGTCTGCGATTTGTTGTCATCTGAGGAGTGGGCGAAGTGTCGTCTTGGTTCTGTTCACAGTTCTGGATGAGTCAAAGCTGAATGTAATAGGCTGGATGAGCTGTGATGCTGTTCTGCTTCTCTTCAACTGGTTCACTGACACTCTTGTCTCTATTGACTATTTTGCTTTTTCTTCAGCCCATGTGTCTGTATATACACGTGTGCGTGTGTTTGTGTGTGTGTGTGTGTGTGTGTGAGTATTAATAGCGGAGAGGCTCTTAAGAGAAGCCTGTGTTTCATGGATGAGAGAGTAGGCCGGCTCTCAGTGCCAAGCTGTACAGGTATCTATCAACTGATCTGGGTGCAGAGAGAATGGAGGAGGGGAGCAGGAAGCAGGAGATGAGAAAAGGCTCTGAGGCATGGCCAGCTTCCTCTGACAGAGGCCTGAGGTAACATACTGCTTCACTGAGACGTTGGGTCAGCGCACACACAAATCAGGGAGAAGACAAGGAGACTACTATTCACTGTAATGATTGTGGATGTACTGGGTGTGGTGTTGGAGTGTTTTCCTGGATAAATATGCTGCAATTTTGCTCCTTTATGGCTTTTGCTCTAGCCCATTGAATACTGTATTTTTGAGACCGATACAGTATCAGTATTTGAGAGTTTAATAATATATATAGTGTATGATATTTATATACATTATATTAATCGACATATTATTTTTTGTATATAGTTACACAGTTTGATGAGGATCCCTTGCATTTTTAAGCCACTAGTGGCATGACATCGGGGTGGCAATGTCAGTCTGTTGATCAGTCAGATGAAATATCTCAACAACTACTGGATGGACTGCCATTAAATTTTGTTCAGATATCCGTGGTACCCAGAGGGTGAACCCTGGTGATCAACTAACTTTCCCTGTAGCACCATTAAGTTTGTGATTTTGAGAGAAATGTCTCAACAACTTTTGGATTGATCTCCAAATTATGTACAGACACTCATGCCCTCCTCAAGATAAACTGCAATACATTGGATGATCCCCTAACTTTTCATCTAGCACCATCATCAGGTCACCATTATAATTTGTCCAATAGTTTATGACCAATACCCTTCAGCCACAGCTGTATTGTGTTTAGTGCTAAATAGAAAATGTTAGCATGCTAACACACTAACCTAAGAGATGGTTAACGTGGTAAACATACAGTACCTGCTAAACATCGGCATGTAAGCGTGGCCATTGAGCGCTTGTTAGCATACTGATGTTAGCATTTAGCTCAAAGCATCGCTGTTCCTAAGTACTGTCTCAAAAAGCAACATGGTGATCACAACTCTTAACCTTCGATACAATATCAATATATTGGCCCAGCAGATTTATCAGTCTAACTCTACTTTTTGCATTCCCTAAACTTTTAATAGTATTACTTGCTATAGAGTTCAGAGTGAGGACAAATGAACTGTAGGGAGACAGATGGATAGATAGATTACATGTGACGCAGGGGCCAGGTTGAATTTAAACACAGCATAATAGTTACATAGTGCAAGCTGTAGCTGGTTCAGACATGAGAACATATACTTTTAAGGCCTGTGTGCTGCAAAGAGACAGCGTGGGCACTACACAGTCATAGACACTGAGTCATTTGGATTAAGATGGGTGGAAATCGGAGCCAGTGAGGCAGACACCTGACAGAGTAACGTCAGTGATCAGATTGAAGCCATCATCACTCTCATTGTGCAAAATAGTGGCTCTGTTGCTGCAGTTTAACTACTTAGAGCTCTGCATATTTGAATGTAGCACTCATCTTCTATCTCGCTCTCTCCGCTGTCTTTCTTTATCTCTCATCTGGCCAAGTTTATTTATGCAGGTTGACCTGTTGCCAAGGAGATGAGTGTGCTGTAAGTTTGCTGCTGCCTTGACAACAGTCCAGACAAGTACTGCATTATCAGTATGACAATAGGCGCAAGCAGAGTAAATAAGTATAGAGAGACTCTAAATACATTGGGGAGAAAGACAACCAGAAACAAAGAGGTTGGTGTTGCTCACTTGACGTCAGAGTGTTTGTCTCTCTCCTTGTGGTCAATAACACAGAGAAGCTAAATGCTGCACTGTATAGACATAGTACCCACAGAGAATAAAAATTGCATTGTTTTTGTGGTTGTTATTGGTTGTGGTTCAATATAATGTTTAGAGTTCCATGATCTGAATGCTCTTTCACAAGCTTTTTGAACCCCGCTAAGAATACAACTTTGTGGAAAACATTACACGCTTGTTGTTTTTTCTTTTTTTAATTATGTGGCGTATCAAGAGATCAGCATTCAGTTGCTTCAGTCCAAGAAAAAAAAAACTACATTATTGAAATTGAAACCCAGTCCATAACTGGATTTTATAGTTGTCTAAGGTATGTTAAGTTATCAGTTCCAAACATAGCGCTCATTTGTTTCCCTTACAGATGAATTAATTTTTTACTTCAGCCAAATAGATGTTCTAATCAGCAGGAGAATCTGCTGCTTTGCTAGATACCAAATAGCTTTCATTTTTGGCAGTGGCAGTTGATTAACTTCCTCCTGTGAAACATAAAACAGACACACGCATCAAAAGAATCAAAACCACCAGATTTTTGGGGAGTGCATTGCTTAGATATGTATATGTATGTATTCCTGATTCATTCTTCACTAAGTAGCCTAGTCCCAAGAGTGCTTGAACTGTGGAGGTATGCCTTCCATTTGCAAAGTTTGAAAATCTCGTGAAACCAGAGAGCAGAGTAACTCACCAGCAAGGTAGCTTTTCATTGTAAACCCCCCTCTGTGATTTATTTCTCAACCTGATACCCTTGTAGTTGCAGCTAGCAGACAGACTGCTCCAATTCTTGAATTTGATTTTTGGAAGAGCTCAAATTAGCTTTGACTATGATTATGTTACCCAACACTGGAAACATGTATGGCCTAGTCGGTTGGAGCTGAAAACGTCAAACGAGCACCTGGAAATGAAATCAAAATGAGAGCCTGCAGTTTCACCTTTGACTTGCACCAGTTTTATCAGAAGATGATTCACATGAACAGCCTGACTGATCACTCATTGGTCTGGACTTTCTATGCTCTCGGCAGTGTCCCAGGCAGACAACTGTCCCATCAGTCTTCTGTCACGTAACGGATCCACATACAAGCCTGTTTTATCCTGTTCAGCCATGACAGTGAATGTGACTTCAGTTAAGTGACAGTGTGACAGCAACGTCCAGGGGCAGAAAACAGAATGAGTTGATCTGTTGATTCAAAAGGCTGTTGTATGCATGTCAGAGGTCAGCTTTTAACCAGCAAATCCCCTTTTCTCCCGTCTAATCCTCTGCCCTGGGGTTTTCCCACACCACAGAGCTCATCTCGGACCAACCAGAGCACAGACAGACAGGCCTGATGGTTCGTGGTAGCTTCCACAAGCCTCAGACAAGATATACAAATTCCCACAAAAGTCAACCCCTTTATCTTTTGGCCTGCAGGTATAGCAGAACTGTGACTCAACCTTAAAACATTTGATGATGTTGTTTATTATCGATTGATTATTATCTGAGGATTAATATTGCACTAAATATGCGTGTATACGAATGAGTGTTTAATTTGCATTCTGTCCGAAGGCTTACTCTTCAATATTAAAATAAATATCATCAGTTGATACATCAAAATCATCCCAGAATAATGGGATGTTTTCCAGTTCTTCCCATTCTGCAAAGATTGCAGCATATGTTTAAATGTAGGCAAGAGCAAACATGCTGTGCAGTTATCCTTTCAGCTAAAAACTTTAAAAAAGGCTGGGTTACCAGTTTGAGAAAGTGAACAATCAGGTTAATTGCTTGTCAATAAGTTCCATGTATATTGAATTTATTCCAAATTTGAGTAGGAATTTATACGACAGTGTTAACTAACTGCATTATTACCTAATTCTTTAGGCTTGTCTAGCAGGAGCCCTGTTTCAAAATGTTTGTTTTAATTATTTTGGATTGTACTCTGCTCACATGATGCTTAAATAAAGGTCAGCTCAATCAGATTGCCTCAAGCTAACTGACAGTCTGGTTGTTTTTCTTTTGGGCACATAATGAAGCTCCCATGTTGTCTACTGTGTTCCCTGCAAGAGGGTACATACACAATACACAGAGGGCTGCAGCTGTGTGAGGGGGGCTCAGTAGGGGCCCGGCAACAAATGTGTGCCTTAGGCCCGCCTAACAGGTTAATGCGGCCATGATGTTCTTTCCACTGGTGTATCATCAGTCCCCATTTGCCCTAATAGAGTCAGCAGTTTAGGCCAGTAAAGCTGACTGGACTTGCTTAGTCAGTGAGTCTAGTGATCTGCAGTGTCTATTGCAGCATTCTTTAACAGTGAGCTTTGTCTCATTTCAACCCTTTCTGTAAAATAGAGTGGCCTGGGGCATACACACACACACACACACACACACACACACACACACACACACACACACACACACACACACACACACACACACTCTCATCATTTCCCCCCACAGACGGAATTGCTCATTTGGTGTGGAGATCAAAGACTTCACTATTTATAAGTGGTCTTGGGGTGTAATTTGTTACTCGTTTGATTCTGACGAGACCGTTCCCCGTCTGCCCTTTTATTTATCTATGTGTTTATTTATTTATCTGTTTAAACCAAACCTCTTCTTCCTCATTACAGCCTCCTTTAATGTCCTTGCTGTGCAGAGAGTAATTGACATATAATGAACGCCATGCAAGCATATTTGGAGTGAAATGTAAATTGTTTGCCTGCAGCTCTGATGATGAAACAGGAGGAAGACAGATTGGATAACCCACAGTGTATGGAAAGTCCTGTCTCCTGTCATGTGGGAACACAGAGCTCACACTGCCAGAATTCAGACCTGTGTTTTTTTTTTTTAATTTTTATGGTGCTATTTAACTCCCATCTGGTTGGCTTATGAGACTCTTGGCTTTGTTTGTTTGTTTAAATCTTCTAATGTGTTTTAAGGCCATTTTCTTCTTTTCCCTTTTTTTAAGCCGGCGTTTGATCCTCATCTGTCATGGCCGTGTGCAATGATGCCCTAATTATTTTCCGATCTGGCCAGTCAGGTTGAGCCTCTTGTCTGTGATTGACACATGAGAGTAAATGACTTGTAATGACAATGAAGCCAGAATTGTTGACATAATACGTGTGTGTTTGTGTTTATGACCCTCTGCTTCCTAAATTGATATTAGCTTCCTCCCACAGGTGGGATACGGTGTGTGTGTGTGTGCTTGACATGTGGGAGGTGACAGGTATAGGCCTGCGTCCGTCAATGTGTGTGTGTCACAGCAGGTGCAAAATGCAGCAGACTCATTGTTTAATTCTCTGGATGTCCTGAGGCAGGTTTAGCCCACGCAAGAGCACGCACACCTGTGTGTGTGTGTGTGTGTGTGTGTGTGTGTGTGTGTGGATGCGTGTGTGTTTGTGTACACTGCTCGTGCCTGCTCGTGCTTTGCGGCAGACGAAGAACGGCCTCAGCAGAGTTTAAACCTGCAATATTTAATAGCTTGACACCTGAGCCAGAAAGTGTGCCACAGTTTGTGTCTCATTGTCAGATGGTGCTCAAATGGTTCAGCCCAAATATCCAATCTCATGTTCCAAACTGACTACAGTGCATGATGTGACGGATAGCGGCAGGTCTCCAAACACCTGTGTCATATAAATGGAGTATTGTTTATCCTGACATAACAGACTGACCTTGTTGTTCTCTGCATCGTGACCTTTGTTTATCAAGTCTGGCCAAAAAAAATCATCTCTATCAGTCACTACTTGAGGTTCCTCCCTCTGGTGTTTGTGTGGTGATTGTAAAGCATGACGTGCATGCACATTGATTCAGAAACACATAGATGCACTTGAGAGTTCTTTATTCTTTTGTATTGTCAAGTTGATTAAATTTTAATTGAGCTATTTCATTATTGTTTTACCTCTCTGTCTCTTTCTCTCTCTAGGTAAGCTGGTCACGTCTCAGTGTGTGTGAAGGTGCTGTTGAAGGTAGGGTAGACAGGCTGAGGGGAGCTTCTCAGCGAGTCCCAGCTCCACCTCTGGCCTGCTTGAATTGCAGATACTCCAACTCAGACAAGCTGTACAGCGAGTCCCTGAATAATGAATCTTGAGCAGAAGGAGAATGGTTGATGGGTCGATGCGTTGTTATCTGTTGTTTGTGGATTTTTTTTCCTTTTGTGTGTGTGTGTGTGTGTGTGTGTGTGTGTGTGTGTGTGTGTGTGTGTGTGTGTGTGTGTGCCAGCACTGATTAGTATGCTGTTGTGTTTGTTACACTCTTGCTCTGGCTGGTGTTGGCGGCAGCCAGCTCACTGCTGAAGTTTCTGTCCAAACTCTGAGTGTGTGACAGTTAATTTGTATAATTTGATACTTATTGTGAGTCGCGGTAATTCTGCTATCTAGTCATTCTGTACAAATGTAATGATAAAAGAAACAATATTAGAGAATAGTTTTTATATTTTTCTTATTGTCAACAAATCCCTTGAAAAAAGGAGGCTACAGTATTGCCTGTGTTGTCAAACTCTGATGATAGCTGGTTCCTATGTGCCATAGACTTCAACATTTTGGGAAATATGTTTATTGACTTTCTTGCTGAGCTTCTTCTGAGTTAGATGAGAAGATCGATACCATTACCATATCTGTCCGTTCAGGATGAAGCTACAATCAGCAGCCAGTTAGTACTATGAGTAAAATGGGAAATATAGCTTGGCTCTCTCAAAAGGTTGCTGGTTGCCTGCCACCTCTCCGTGACGACAAGATTCCACTGCTCATTACCCCCACTAAAACACATACATAAAAAACACATCAATGAGCTACGTAATTACACTGGGTTACATGTTGCCTTATTACCATGAACATGGGCACGGTAGTTTATTTCGAGTGTATCCCACATACACTGTTATGTTGCTGTAAATACACCAAATGCATACTCCATGGCTGAAAGCAGTCCCCATAAAATTCACTATTTAATAGTGTTTTTAGTGATGTTTGCTAAAAGCTACAGTATTAGGAAATTCTTCTTCTTTTTTTAAAATGAATGAAAATGAAAATATTTGTGAACTGTTTTAAAGACAAGCTGGGGTAGTTAGAAAGTACTGAGAGAAGTACTAACACATTGTTGGTTTGGGGTTTTTTGTTGTTGTTGTTGTTGTGATTCACGATAACAAAATTATTGAATAAGCCTTATCCTTTAAAAACTACATCTGCAAAGACTACTCGATATACTTGAAAAAAATTATGAACATAAGTGTGAACAATGAAGTAGGAAATAAAACATTCAAAAGCAGATGATTAAGTTTGTATTTGTCTAATAGCAACAGTTGTGTATCTGAAATAACATATTTGCTATTTGTCTCTAAATATCATCTTTTTCTATATGTGTCAAATAGCAGGACGTTGTCTTTGACCTGATTGGGTCAGCCTGAGAGCTAGTGGTGCATATTATTAGCAGAGTCACTATCTTCTCTCTGCTCTGATTAATGATGTGGGACAACAGAAGGGAGTGGATGGGTCTGCTTCCCAAACACAATGGACGTACGCAAGACACACACGCACGCACACACACACACACACACTCAGAAGTAATTTGCTCTTGCATCACTGCCCGCCTGATGCAATTGGATTTTGGTTAGTTGACACCTATGAGCTCCAGCAGGTTATAACAGGGAGAAAGTCATAAAAAAAAATAATGTGTGTGTCTATGTGTGTGTGTGAGAGAGAGAGAGAGAGAGTGAGAATCTGTGCTCTGCCAGCTGCCTGAGAGACCTAGAGACAGGGAGAGAGCCTTACTCATGCATACAGCTGCACATGTAGACGTCTAATCCTGAGAAGTCTGTCGGTGATGAACCAGAAATTCCTCCTCAAAAGGGGCAGAATCATAATGGTGAGCATTATGAGCATTCTTATGTGAGCACTCATTGAATTTGGCAGAGCTTCTGGAGCATGAGTATGCTTGGCCTACAAAGTTTATAGTTGGTGTTGCACAACTGAGAGGAAGCATCAATGCCTACACACGCTCATGTCGAGTATCACTTGTGTCGTATTGGAGCTTCTGACCCCGTTGTTGCTTGAAAGTGTCGGTTTCATAACTGTGTAAATTGTGTTTTTATTGTAACTGCCACAGCATTGCCACACCGGCTTGTTTTTATAGTGCTCAGCTTTCTTGTCATAACCCTTTGCAGTTGTGCAATACCTAGGTTGGAGCGACTGATTGGAACATCTGTCAAATCATCTCTCTTTCCCTGAAGGCTTTGTGCCTCTGATAAATTTAATTTAATTTAATATCTGGATCTTTCTTCATTGTGTGAGGGCTGATAGTATCTGTATGTTACCACCAGTCAGTCAGACCTGATGTGACATGTATACAGATGACTTTTTGAGTTTGTTTTCTCTGTCCACATTTATGGAGGTTTTCATACATGTCAGTTTTTGTTTTATGTTTTGTTGAGCTTCCCAGTGGAGTTGAGACATGTGATGGTGTGAGGCAGCAGTACACTGATGCTGTGCAAGCAGTGCCAGAAATGTGATAAGAAGAAGAAGAAACAGAGACAGATCTATCACTGTGTGTTGCATATCTTTTTTTCCAGCTTTTTCCACCTTAGATCAGTAAATAACTGCCATAATTAGGCTTTCGGGGTGAGGTTCAAGCTGCACATAAAACAAGTGGATGGAAACTCCCTTATTTTCTTATCTGGTCTCTAACTTGAAGATAACATTTGATCACACAGTGGGGAATTTAACATTTGTCAACAATTGTCTGTTATCTGATTAGGCTATTCATTTTTTTTTTAATAACTACTGTAACTTTAATTTTGCCCCCCTCACTGTCTTATTTCTCTCTCTTTATTTGCCTCCTTTCATTTTGTCTCTGTGTCAAATATTTGTATTTGATAACACGAAAGTATAAAGACTTCTGACAGTGGCTGGTAGCTGATTACAAACCACCTGTTTGCATATGCACAAAATGGTTTAATGGCTGGAGATCAGGTAGGCCACTGTGTGGAACCTTTTTTGCTTGTGACCCATCAAAACAAAGCAATGTTTACTCATGGCCCCTTGTTGCAGGTTGCATATGTTTCTGAGTTGCAGTTTAAACAAAGAATGAGGTTCCTTTCTTACATTGTTTCATGCGAGAGGCCTAAAACATAATTTGTAAAGCAAAAATGTTTTTTCCCCAATTTGTTATTCAGTTAAAACATCTGTAAGTTTGTTAGTGAGTGGAAATATGACATCATGCATGGGTGTGGAAACTAAACAATATTAGAAAGTATAATTAATGATGATTTCCATAACGCAGCTGTAACTTACCAGTGTATGACTTCATGAGTGTGTCTGTTTAACCAGAAGTTGAGTGTGACAGAGTTGCACTGATCCTCTGGCTGCCATCTGTTATTTGACCTCCTCCTTATCGACACAACAACCAGCCTCTGCAGGTTCTGTTTGTGTGTGGTGTGTGCCCGTGCCCAGTAATGTGCTGTGTTTGTTTGTGTGTGCACACCATGGCTGTCAGTCAGCCATCATGGACCAGACAAGGGAGGGAGAGAGGGTGAGGGTAGGGGGGTGTCATTAGCAAGGCCCAGCATAGACCTTGTTTAGGGTTAATAGGGTCATGCTCCTGCCAAAGGTGCACATGTGGGACTTATTTCAGTCCAGAGGTTAGCCTGGCAGAGAGGGTGGGTAGTTTATGGGTTCACTTGCTAAATGGCCATCTGTCATGATCATATTTCAGAATGCATTCATTCAGTGATGAAGGGATACTATCTAAGTCATTACAATTCAGGAAGCTGATTGAAATTCAGCACATGAATCTGAAAAACAGTATGGAAAAGTAATGAACAACTGACACTGAGAGATGAATTGCTCCTCATGGTTTCATCTAAGTTTATTGAAAGGGAAAACAGCCAACTCCTACTTGCTTAAGATTTCTTTTGTTGGCTGTCTGGTCATGTGTTGTTTTAGGCTCACAACTTTTTTGTGGTCCATTTATTTATGTTCAAACCTGAGGGTGGGGAAAAATCCACTTTTTAAAACTTAGTGAACTTAAACAAGTGCATTTGTGGAACATAAACAAGCTTGATCAACAGGAGGAGTCTGTAATGGTGTACACATTAGCAGCTCTGTAATTGTGGTGTATTGTATCTGATTATAACATACAAACTGAAAGAGAGGCTGCTGGGTGGCTGAACAGTCCATTGCAGGGGTCTCCCCTAATGCATTAAGCTAGACAGACAAAGCTAATTTAATGCTGGAGGAGGATTTTCCACAAACCTGGCAAACCAAAAAGTTATTGCTTTATAACTTATTTATAAAGCATCATCAATCAATCATTTAATAACCGTTAATAAATCCATTAATTACAGCTTATAAAATCTTTTGCCTTATCAGAAAGTGGTACCAGCCTTAGAAAGCTCTCTCCACCACCATCATCAAAAAACCAAAAAATATATTCTGTAAGAACAGTTTTCATCTCTCCAGCAGAGTTCAGAGACTTGTGGAATCTGTGCCAAAAAGCTTTGAAGTTGTTCTGGCAGCTTGTGGTGTGGTTACTTTTTCCTTAAATATGTCACCCATCTGTGTATACATAAAACATGAGTATGTTAATATATATATATATATATATCACAAGATTATATCTTCATATTCCCAGAAAGATCATTGATAACATGACCACACCTCAAAACTGCTTATAAACCAGACCAGTACCAGAGCTCAATATGACTTTTTTTTTATAGGAAGGCTAACAATTGATTCACCGGCAGTAGTTTCGTTCTTTATTTAGAGCAGGCACAGCTGTTTATTTGGAGTTTGTATATAGATTATTTAGTTAGAAAAGCTGCAGTGCAGTGTGATCCAGTAATGGACAATAAATCACACAAACACCTCTTGGCACACAACACAGAACCTCTGAAAACACTTTTTTTCTGTGTTCTAGGTTTCAACATGACCTTGACTTTTCCCAGATGATTAACCACGGCAAGCTAACCTGATTATTAGGAGTCCAGAGTTGGTAACATTTCCATATTGTCTACTCGGTCTGCTTATTAAGAGCAATCAGACCCTGGGTCCAGTCAATGGATAATCAGAGCCATTAATTTGAAAAGCCTTCACCAGACTCTTTTATTTTATATTCAGATGTTTTTATATAGACTGAGGTCAAAAGCCTCAATGAGCCATGTTTATTCTCTCCCCTGTCGTCATGCAGAAAAAAATATCATTTCTTCACTTCAAGGCAAGCTGGTGTATTTTTACACCCACTCTGATGCTGTCGTTCTCTCTTTCTGCTCTCTGCGTCACAACAGCTTGTTCTTCAACTATTCCCAGTGATATTTCTGACGGTCTTTGTGGCATGAGTCATCCCATTTCACAGCAATTTTTGTCCTGAAATAGGTTTCAATTGCGACAGCATCAATTTATTCCTTTTGGGAGGCAGTCTCTTAGCTCCTTAATGGAAAAAGGTTGAAACAGAGTTGTGGAAGTGTGGAGGCGGGCATAATATGAGGTCCTGTCCTGAGCTGCTGTGTAGGATGTTGACAGCTTCTCTTTTCCTTTATGTGCTCTTAAGAAATATTTAATAAACTTTCTCAATGAGAGGACACATCTGGCATGAAACATTTGGAAGAAGCAAATGTGGATAGCCGTGCACTTTTTCAGCCCTTGTTGTGACTGTATTTCACTTAAGAAGTTGAAGGCGAGGTGAAAGTGAACACGTATTCCTTCCCACTTCAGAAACACTATACAGAACATCCTGCCTTGACACAATAGCACTACAGTCTCTGGCAGGTATGGACAGTTCCTCTCAGCATTATTCAAATCCCACAGCTGGAGAAGCATCCAAGGCCAGTCCTGCTCAACACACCAGACTTCTCAGTGATTTGTGTGGTGTCTAATTTATTCTCCATATGGTGCATACACACACATGCACAGACATACATATTGGCTAATGTTCCATGCACACTGATGCAGCGTGTGCGCACACACACACACACACACACACACACACACACACACACACACACACATACACACACACACAGCCAAACCTGCCTGACCTTGATTCCATTTCTCTTCTTCCATAACCTTCTTCTTCTCAGATGGTTCTGTGAAACAAACCATCTGAGAAGTTGTCCTTGGCAACTGTCTGGAAAAGGGCAGGCACCTTAAAAAAATTCTTGGCAGGTGATTGGATGAACCATCTGTCTATCACTATCTTTTACCATTTTACCTTGCAAGACAGCCTGATTTTGAATGTCCTATGAGAATCCTCATAGGACACTAATTGGTCAGAACCACCGGCGGTTCAGACACAAGCACAAAATTTGAGGCCTGACAAGATGTCGTGATCTTGCAAATCCAGCTGCCTCACAAGATAACTTCTTCCAAGCTGCTAATATAAACTGTGTGACATGCGCTCTACATCTGCCTGTTATACTGCAGTTTCTAAGGGAAGGTGGGAAGGTTTGCTGTCCTCATTAACTAGCATTAATCTGCTAGATTGGATTTAACCAGCCGCACGAGATTCATCTGCTATGCGGGCCTGTCTGGAGCTCTGAACATTGTACAGTTTCCTGGTTAAAGAAGGGTGGAATCAAGAGTTGTAGGTGGGAAACCAGCTGGGGTTTCTGTGGATGCCTGCACTCTGCCAAACCCATAGAGTGTTCTGGCTTTATTAGAACGTCGACTCGAATTAAACCACCTCACAGGAGCGCTGGTTTGTCTGACCAGAACAGCTCACAGGGGTGGGGTTTTGATGTATGGGAAATGAGGCTTGACTGGGAGACACCGGGGAGGAGAGGTCACATCATCACTGGACGAGTTTGAGAAGATGCAGAGGCAGGGAATTTCAGCGGGGTAAACTCTCGAGAGTTGCTACTTTCCACAAGAAAGGAGAGGGAGGGAGAGGGAATAAGACAGTGAGGAAAAAGTGTGTCTGTGTGTGAGGATATCCGCTGGGTTTCCAGGTGGTCTTTGTACACAAAAATGGTGACCTGTTGCACCACCAGAAGGAATGATTATTTTTCCATGCAGCAACACTTTGAAGTCCCTCTTCCTCTTTCTCTTTCCCTCTCTTTCTCTCTTGATCTCCTGTTTGCACTTTTGCATTGATTTACATCCTCATGTTTCCAACCTTTGTAGTGCAAAAGGAAACCTCACTTTAATTTCAGTTAATGAGTGCTGAATTTCAGAAAGGAATATTTTTTTTTGGGATGAGGCAACCTTTTTCAGGTGAAAATTTGCAATGCAAGTGGTGTGGATAGTATCATTTAGAAAATAGGGCAGCAAGGCGGATTTTGAAGATTATTTTTGGTTTGAAGAGGCTCTTTCTTCTACAATACTAGCATGCAGAAAGAGGAAAAAAGAGGAGAAATGCAAGACTTGGCAGAAAATATATAATTAGAGTTCATTTTTTATAGTCTGACTTTACAATCAGTAAATGATCAAAGGCATTTTATTTTCATGTGTAGAGGTACGAGCTGTAAAGTGAAGAGTTCAGACTGTGTGAATAGTGACTGAGGGAAAGAGAGTGTGAGATAACTGAAATTAAACAAGACAGTAAACATCTTTAAGACTAAATAATTGATCTGTTGTATCTAATCTACTGAAAAAGCTCTTACTCAGTGCTGTGATGAAGTCACTTTAATTTTTGCTGAAACAGTTAACTGACTGACAGAAAGTTATCGAAACTCATCGTCAATAACAGAATAACACAGGTGTAATTAATAACTTTAATTGCTGCGTTCTATACAGGTCTGCCAGTTCCAGGATCCTGGTATATTCACATTGTGTTTTATTTTACTATAAGGAATCCTCCCAAATGGTGCTAAAAGTTCCTATGATAAGTTTCCCCTTAAGAGCCATTCACAAATCAGCTGAGAGCAACTTTTACCAAAGAACTGAGAGAACTCCTGGACTAAGAGAAGGGCGGAGGATGACATCATGTTTCTAATGAATCTACTCACTATGTCTACAGTGATCAATATTCAGTCCATATGAGTGTGGAAAGGAACTTCATTTGGATTATATTAGATTAAGTTAGATTAAAAATTTGAAAATGTAATGAATCGAAATGAATTAAAAATGAAATGATACAATTTTAGATTAATCAATTCAATTTGATTTAGATAAATAAATAATTAAAAGGTGTTAACTTAATCAAAAGTTAATACATTAAATAATTGAATCAAATCAAATAAAAATAATTTAATTAAATTATTAATTATATTACATAACATTGCATTGAATTTGAATCTATTGATCTTACTTAAATAGAATAAAATAATTTAATGGATTGATATAATTTAATTTAAATTCAAATGAGCTAAATACAGTTAAATTAACTAAGTTATATAGAATTAAATTTAAGTAATTAAATTGAATAAGAGATTAAATGTATTACATTTAATGAAAATAAGTACTTGAATTAATAAATTAAATTAAGTTACTTGAATTTAAATACATTAAATTTAATTAAATAATGATATTTAATTAAATAAAAATGTAATTAGATTAGATAATTACATTTAACTAATTTGATTAAATTTAAGGAAATAGTAAATTCAACTACGATGAATAAGATAGAAGAATTCAAAGTCTCAAAACCAGGTCAAGATAATCATCAGGGTTATTTTTTTCAAACTTGGGAAAGCTCCTCCAGAGCCACAGAAGACCTGAATAAGTGTGCAGTATTAGCGTGCTTTCCTTCATTTCTTACCATTGCAAATTTAATAGCTTTGATTTTTTTTTTTTAACTAAAACGTAATTGATAGATTAATCAATAATGAAAATAGCTAGTTGCAGCCCTAATACAATTACTGCTCTCCTCTCATCTCTTTCTTCTGTTTATATGCAGCTCCATGTGAGATCTAATAAAGTATCCAATTTCTACCAGTGCCTCAAATCAAGCAATTAATTTGCACAAGCTTCACTGCTTTCCACAGAATTAAAAACACTTTTTCCGTCTTTCATTTTCTGATCCATAGAGTTTTAGAGTAAAGTGTTCAGTGACCAGTGTTCATTCAAATCCTTTGTTCTCACGCATCTCATTTCATTTTTCTGACTGTCCCCAATGTATTTTGGTGCATATTAACAGAAAACATTGATGGCAGTTACTTCCAGATTTTCATATGTTCCATTGTTTTGAGGGTTTCTAGTCTTTGTTCTTTAATAAACTGGACCATCCAATATACACCTGACACAAAGCAGTGTGCAGCATAGCAGCACTCCATACTGGTGGGTCTTTCTGGCCATTTGTATTTTCTCTGTGTCCGAGCTTGTCTGGGGCCGGGCCAGTAGTTGACAGCAGATGATCCCTTTTTTAATGAGATTTTTTCTCCCCTCCCCTCTCTGTCTTGCTTCATGGCACCACAAGGGAATCGTCTTAGGCAGATAGAAGCCCTGAATCATGAACAGCAAAGCCTGGACACATATAGGACACCAGCACAGAGACAGTGAGAAAGGGAGAAAGAGAGGCAAGGAAGGGAGGATAAAAGGGTGGATGGAAAGAAACAGAGGGACACTGAATGTGAGGGAGGGGTAGCGAGAACGGGAGGAATTATAATCACTGTTATACTTTGACAGACACCAAAACTCTCCTCTCCTCTTGGCCTACCTAGCTGCCAGTCAAAGTCCTGATGTTCATTTCAGATAAGAATATCAGCTCAGAGTTGAATTTCATGTGAAGTGATACAGTTTTTTGCTGACAGGTCAGACTATGCTACATTTAGCTGTTTATGAATGTTGATTTGTTAGATGTCACATTCAGTGACATAATCTATTTTTCATGATATTCCAATATACGGACGTTGGTCATTGAGTGCACAATAATGTGACATGACTGCATAATTGATGTCTTTTATTTCTACATTTTGTAATTATCTTCTTATGTCATGTACAGTACATTTTGAGCCCAGTGGGTTGTCAAGGTAATGTTCAGAATTAATCTGAGTTCATTTACCGCAAGATCTTAGATTTATAACACAAGTCACACTCAGTCCATCCATTATTCATCCATCATATCCAGATTTGGTCTTGAACTATTGTACTTGAATTATGTTTACATTCATCCATTCGTTATCTGTATTGCTGTTCAGGTTATTTGAGGAGTGGAGCCTGTTGAAGCATGCATTATGTAGCAACACAGACAGAAAAACACATATACTCAGAGAAAAAAATAATATTTTCCATTTCCCCTCCTCCTTGCATGTCACTGGACTGTGGGAGGAAACCGGAGCCTCTGGCCGCATATGCATGGCTGAAATTTGAGTCATTATTACATTGCTAATGTGGATGATTGGGTGTTGTTCACATCCTTGGGTTACTTGATCATATTTTTTATTTCATCTCTTTTGGTCTGATGTGTGAGACCTTTTTAGCCATCCATATGGCGTGGCTCAAGCCTCCAGGAACAGCGCCGAGATGTGAAGCCAATTTGACATAATGGCTGAACCGTGTAATTACAAGTTGCGGGTCCTTCATGTGATGCTCTCTGGCCCAAAAAGCATTTTTCTCAAACACAATCATTGCAAAAGGAGCGGCTGGAAAACAGTGAATAATTTTGTATGAACATCACAACCCCCGCAAAATGATTCATGTCACTATCGTAATTTGATTCATTCGGTCCAGTAACATTTGGAAAGTCTAAAAGAGCCGCATGGTCCAGTAGAAGTCTCAGACGTGCTGAAGAAGGACTCTAGTACGCATGGCATGGGCCCAAAAAGTGGAAGTGTGAGGAAGCCCATAAGCTTCATGCTCCACTAAGCAACGTTTAATGATGAAAGGGCGCCATCTTTGAATGTGGTATCCAGTTCTCCTTAATACATCCATGGCGTGGCTCTTGGGATGTCAGTGTTGGTCGGTCCACCACTTCGATTCGACTGAAATAAATGTGGTGCCATCATCAGGTAAAATTTGTAATTTTTCCAATACTTGCAAAACTAATGATTTTAAAATCAACCTTGGCTGAACAATATCTTTACATCAATGCTAATTAGCAAACGTGCTAACATAAACCAAAATGGTGAACATGGTAAAATTATATCTGCTAAACATTAGCATGTTAGCATATTGATGTTGGCATTTAGGTCAAAGCCACGCTGTGCTTAAATACAGCCTCAGAGAGCAGCTCTGTAGCTGTAGACTAGCTGAGGCTTGTTTTTATGCCTCATTTAGTCTTGTTTATGAATTTAGCACAGTGTGACATTTTAAGAAAACACTTAATTTCTAATATTGGCAAATATACCCCTGACTGCTTCTCAAGTATGCTTGGATAATCTGATCATGGGAGTTTCTTGAATTAATTTATAGCTGGATTTAATGCATTTCTCCACTATCTAATTAGAATCTAATTTACCGAGATGCATGTTAACACCACATGTATGAGGGTCATTTATATGTCCATTTATCTAGCTATCTATCTATCTAACCACAGTCTATAGCCAGCCAACCCCCTCCCTCCATTGTGACTCATGGCTTCTGCTCAGCACCAACTAATCATAATGAGCCCATCTGACAACCTTTATGGTGCCTTTTAGCCTGAAAGCAAAAGCACAATGTGTAGTCTCTCAATGGAAAAGTAGGTAAGTTCACTGCAAATTACGTTCTTTATTGTCTTCCTGAGAAAGTCTGGAGACAGTGGGAGGGATGAAGGGGAGGAAAAGTAGTGGTGTGTAAGAAGAAGATGATATACAGGTAGTAGGGAGGTTGCTTAATGGTGTGGTAACCACATCCTCACCATTGTTACAATCCTACTGTTTGTGTGTGTGCTTATATTGTAGCATGTGGGGTCTGACTTTGAGCTGCCTGCTGCCTTTCAAAAGACTCCCTGATCATTCCTTTGTTCCTCCCCTCTCCCTCCCTCCCTTTCTGTCTCTTAGCGTGGCTTCCTCAGAGAGAGAGGCTGATATATGACATCTGTTTGACTGGAATTGGATTGTGGACATCCCTAGTGGCGCATGGAAACGCATCTCCGGTATTTTCTCCATGCGTTGTGCATCTGGATTGAAGGATGGGGCTGTAGAGAGGGAGGAAGAAGGAGGTTTGGATTCAAAGAGAAATAACTAGAAATCACTCAAAAAAGCGGATCACGCAGAAAGAGAGAACAAAGAGCAATAGAAATGGAAGGAGGAAGCCAAAGAAATATGGAAACAGGGAGAGTGAGAGAATCCCTCATTGAGAAATGTTGGGAAAGTGAGGCTATAAAGAAAGAGGAAGGCCAACATCAAGCCTCGTTAAACTGCCAGCCTGCTGCCAGAAAGCTTATTGCCTTGTTTCCATCTGAGTGATAGACCGTCTTAAACTCTTGTCTTCCTTCAGTATCCACTTTGACTCTGTTTCCTGACTACGTTTACATCTCACTGATAAAATAGAGAGGAATTAGACACTTTAGTGACTTTCTGTTAAAGCCAGTAAAGAGATTTCCTCCTTTTACTATGAAGAGATTGACCCCTTTTTACTTATAGTCTTCTGTTGAATGTCAGAATAGAGAGGATGTTCAGACCATATGCCTTTAAAGCATTGCTGATGGGACAAGTGACTTGGCTTCCTCACAGAGAGGCTGATGTAGGACATCTGGTTAACTGGAACTGGATTTCACACATAAGGAGAATTCTGGGAAGAAGAGCATTAGCCACTTCTAAGGGAATTTGATATTTTCTCTGTTTTTCTGCAGTGCTTCATCTCTCTCTACTAAAGGATATCCATTTTATTACAACTTTGGTCTTATTTTTGTTGTTTTTGGTTATCATTTCTGTCAGGTATGATAACATTATACGCACTAACAGTTGAGATCTGGCACAGTGACATTGTTGCAATGAAGTCCAGCAGGCAAGAAACATGCAGACAGATGATCATACACTTTGTTAACAAGTTAACAGTTTAACCACATGAGTTAGCTGTTTGCCTTTTGCTTCAGCACAAATTAAGATAACATTGGGGCTTGTGTTTCTTGCCCTTCTGACTTAGGAATGATGGCCTATTAAGACCAAAGTTGAAATAAACCAGAATTATCCTTTAACAAGACTTGAGGCTACAATTAACTGCTGTGAGGCTGTACTTAGGCACAGCGGTGCCTTGAGCTAAATGCTAAAGTCAGCATGCTAACATAGGCTACTTACAATGATAAAGCTAACACAGTGATATAGCAGGCATTGTTTAGCATGATCACCATCTTACTGTTAGGATGCTAACATTTGCTAATCAGCAATAAGCACAAAGTACAGCTGAGTCTGATGGACATTGTCTTTAGTCTTGTAAGTATTTGGTCATAAACCAAAGTTAAGTTGATAAAGTAAAATGTTGACCTGCTGGTGGCGCTAGAGGAAATGTAGGATTCATCCTCTGGGTACCATGAATGTCTTTACAAAATTTTAATCTGTCCAATAGTTTTTGAGATATTTCAGTCTGGACCAAAGTGGACCGATCAACTGACCATCATTGCCATCCCTAGAGCCACCGATATCATGGTTTTAATCAAATAGAAAATGCTACAGCTAACAACTTCTACACAAAAGCTGCAGATTTTGTTGTTGCTCCACAACAGGAATCATTGACATTTGCCCATTTTCCACTGAATACATATGATCCAGTTAACATCTTGTACACCATATGTGAAGTCTCCTTCAGATTACAATATAAGAATCAGTTCAGATCAGTCGACCATCTACTCTTTGTTCTGATGAATGGCTTGGAGGTAAACTTTGAGTCAGGATGTCAGGTGTTTGTGTGCAGACACAATGCGTTCAAATTATGGAGTGATGGGCCGTTAGCTGATGCCATCTCATTTTCCATTTCATTTCCCAAACTTAAATTCCCCCCTGCCCCCAACGCTCATCCTTAAACAGTGTCTGCATTATGCATGGACCCGAAAGTGTATCATAGTAGATATGAAATATGCATGAGCCCTTGTGGTGTGACTCCCCTCCCCATCCCTTCATTCTTACCCTCCAAAGGAAGAAATCATTTTGTGTTGTCTGATTGTGTTAGGGGCAAGGATCAATGAATTGTTCTTGTAGGTTTGTGTGTGTGTGCTCCTCTGTGTGGTTGTGTTTGGTGTTTTCTTCAAATGGCAGCGGAAATGAAAAAGAAAGAAGGGTTTGCAGAGTGGATGGTGGTGACAGAGAGAGAAGTTCAGGATGAAAGAGTGAAAAGAAAATGGATACGGACTCAAAGGTCTCGAAAAGATTGCAAGAAGGATGAAGGAACCGAAGACCAAAGAGCAAAGTAAAAAGAAAGATAGAAGGACAAAAACAAGGAGAGACAGAGATCATCAAACAGAAGGAGACTCTTCTGGGGACTGTCAATAGAAGCAATATCCACTGATTGATTGTGTCACTGTGTCACACAGAGCTGGTCCCGGGAGACCTTGTGTGTGTTTGTGAGTATGTGTGCATGGTGGGTTGGTGGTGGTGTTGGGGGGGCGCGGGGCCTCAGCTGTTGTCAGAACAGGGGCCACGCGCCTGTTTTGGAAACACTCCAGCAATCCCATATTGTGAAGCCACAGTCACCACAAAGGGAGGGCTTCCATTTTGTGGGATCTTTTGTGCAACTCCGCCTTGCTCTCCATTTATGATCATGTTTGTTTGGGCACATGAGAAAGGGAGGAGATGATTTTTTAATGAAACTGTAGAGTAAAGCATGTGTTGGGTGTATTGTGAGAGATTTAGCTTTAAAGTGTTACACTTGGAACTCGTTATTGAAGGACATTTCCACCCATTTTTCTCCCTCCCAGGACTGAGGAGGGAGAGTTCTCGTTGTTAGGATTTGCATGGCATGAAGCTTTCAGCCACAGTTCATCAATGAGGCTGTGGTGATAAACAAAGGCAGCATCTCGCCCACGCCGAACCACAGCTGTACACACACACACACAACCTTACACAGATGAACACACTGTTTGCAGATGACACAAATGCAACTCTTTTATGGAGAAATTGGAAAAAAATCTGTTTAGACCTCATGCATTACAGTTTTACTGAGAGATGCTTACATCACTCAGGCATTATTCAGAAAGAGGTGACTATGTGTGTGCGTCACTATGACACACATGCGCATGCATGCACACACACACAGAAACGTGACCCCTCACATAGATAATCCAAACAGGTCAGGGTTCACTCAGGTCATGGCCTTCATCAGACATGGCCCAGTTAGGGTTTGAATGTGTGTGGGTGTGTGAGTTTCAATGCATACTGTCTTAGTCCCTCTCTGTCAGTGATGAGATGGTGTGTTTAATGCCCAACATGAAATGATAGACTGTCTGCTATCACAGCCAGTGGTTGATTACTCAGCTAAGTGTGTGCACATATGAGTGTGTGTGTTTATATGTGGGAGATTGTGTGTGTGTCTTCAGGACTCCCGCTGAGGAGTTTTAGATGGTTGATGATGCAATGACCCTGACCAGAATCTGATTCATTTGGCAGTTGCTTTAGTACAGACAGTCTTCTTAAAACGGGCTAAAAGGAGCTTTAAAGGTTTCACTTGGGCCACAACTTTGGTCCAGACAGAAATATGTTAACATCTACTTGATGGATTACCATTAAAATTTGTACAGACATCCATGGTTCTCAAACAATGAATCATAATGACTGTTGATCCCCTGATTTTTTTGTTGACATAAGCATTTATCTCAAAGCACCGCTGTGCCTATCTACAGCCTAACAGAAGAGCTAGCATGACTGTAGACTCCTTGTGCCAGATTATGCTCTAAAAGATCTAGTGAGATGGGAGAAGGTCAAACCCTGCATACTTTCTCACCTCCACGCTGGACTGTTGGTTTCGGAGAGTTAGAAAAATTGGCGGACGCAGCCCCTCCCAACTCTGATGTCTGAAAGGTGTGTGGGGAGGGTGTTTCAAATGCTGTTTGACCATCCAATAAACATTTCTGTTGAAGCATACTGATGCCTTTAGTCTTGTCCACTGAAGCATTAGTAGTTATTACTGCTTATGCTAACAGGCCAGATTGTCTTTGACTTACAGTTACTCCTATAGTAGAAAATTAGAAGAATGAGTGTTTCAGTCGCAAGCAAAAGAGAGCAACCAAACACGTTTTTTTTCCCTTTTTCATCTCTCATTTTTTGTTAAATGGTATAAATGGAAAAATGTATTTCTTGTTGTGTCCCCTTGCACTTCCTGAAAAGTGTGTTTTAAAATATGTTAACCGGAAATCTGTATTCACTTGTTCCTTATTGTAGCTGCTGCAGATAAGTTCTCTACATTCACCTCTTGCTCTCTCCATACCTAATAAAAAAAAAAAAGATAATTCTACTAAACGTATTACAGCAAGTCTTTATCATCAAACTGACAGCTGGTGTTTGCCTTATTCTAATGTTCTGTCTTTCTGTTTGGTTTGACTGACAGCGCCGACCATGCGCAGGTTATTAACTTGTGTGTACTTTGCTGGAGGTGGATTGGACAGTTAATAATGACACAGTGTCTAACTGGGGAGACTATGAAAGTGTGTGTGTGTGTGTGTCCACTATTCCTCAGAGATTTAAAATCCATTGAGAGAATGAGAAAGGAACAGATTGAAAAATGAGACGAAAGGAGAGAGGAAGGGATTAAAAGATGGAGAGGAAACAAGACCTCTCATGAACTTAATGGCTTGATGTCCCACTGTCTTGAGCACATTCTCCATTATGTGTGTGTGTGTGTGTCAATTTGTGTGTGTGTGTTTGTGTATCCACAGCGATGCCTGCTTATTGTAAAAAGGAATTTTCATGGGCTTTACTTGTGCAAGTGAAACAGCTGGGAATTGTGAAATCCAAGCCTCTCTCTAAGTAGTAGGATTGGCCCTCAAGAGCTCACTATGGACGTTGTTAACTCCTGGAGGACTCTTGTGTGTATATGTGGAGTTAAATAGTGATTGGCTATTGGATTATTATCAAAGTGACAGACAGCATCTCTTCTCTTTCATCCCTCCTGTCTCTTTCTCTCCTCCTTTCCTTACATTTCCTTACTTTTCCATTCCTCTCCCCTCTTCACGGTCCACGTGAAGCACAAACAGATCGGAAACAGCTGTGAAAATTATTCTGTCTAATAACGGCCAATCTTGGCTTCTTGGTTAGCTGCGGTGCAATGCTTCAGACTTTGTTTTCATGAAAAAAGCACCCTGCCTCGAAAATCCCCTGAAAGTTTGCAGTGTTGCTTTAGCTTTGCTTCTTTTGTGTGTCTACAGGGTTACCCATATGCAATGGATACCATAGGTCCTGCCAAAAGGCTGACTGCCAGGCCAGAGAGAAGAGAAGAACGGGTGCAAACTCCTTCTTCTCATCCCTCTCTATTTCAGTCTCTTGACTTCTCTCCCAGCCGCACAGTCCATTTATTTTCCTCTCTCCCTCCTCACACCACTCTTTGCTTTTATTCTCCTTCAAACATAAGCACAAATATTTCAATCTGTCTCTCTTCTTTTTTTTTTTTTCTACCCCCCTTCGGCTTTTTTTCTCTTTCTGCATCGTTCTTGGCCGAAGCTCAGCTCGTGGTCTTCGGCCTCGCCGCGAGCTCTCATCACCCATCACGTTGTCTGAGAGAGAAACGCAGCCAAGCTAATAAGCCGAGCAAACTGACAGCCAGAAACCATGAGATGATGAGTTCACTGGTGAGTTGTATGGACATCCCAGGTCACAAGACAAATTCCAGGACTTTTTGTGGCTACATGTGATAAGCGTGGCCTTGGAGAGTGTCTAGACGACGCACATGCAGACTTCATTGATTTCATGAAGCAGACATTTCGGATGGAAGCCTCGCCGTGGTTTAAATGTTTTCCTTGTTGCAAGGTTGTCTTTATTTCTAATGTAAGAGAATCCATTTCTATCTGAGGATTTTTGGGAAGGGAGTGTTCCTCTTACAGGCAGACAATCATTTTGATTCCCTCATTCTCCTTTCTGTCTGTAATTAGCCAAAGCCCATTTTCATCATTACACAATGACCTCACAAGTGACTGAAATTGCTGCAGCTCTCTTTGTATGACAACTACTTTCTGTATAGTCGTCTCATTCTTTGTCTCTAAGTAAGTCTACCAAGACAGACTGAGTCCCACAGGTAGGCATGGCAACTGATCATTTTTGTACCACTTTTCCTCTTTTCTCTACAATAGCATAGATGTCATCAAAAAGGTCTGTACATCATTCTGACTGTTGAAATGAAACGCAAATCTACTGTATATAGTGATTGTAATGGTTCATTTTGCTATTCTGACAGCTGCACTGTCTTTTTGTCTCTTCATGATAACCTTATCCCATCATAGTGGTGTCAGATTGTAGACACATTCACATGCACACAATAACTCAGCAACAACACATAAGGCAGATTTAGACCTCATTAGATTTTACAGCAACCTGCTGTGTATATTTGCATGCAAATGAGAGAGAACACATTTTCTTGGCTAGTCACTAACTTCATCTGTCTGTTGTTTGGTGTTGGGCAGGTTACGTTCAGTGGATTTATCAGAGCTTTTTGACTGAAAATAGCTGCCCGCTTGTGTCTGGAAACGACATTTTCAGAGCAGTGAGAGTGAATCAAACATTAAAAGTTGCAGGTCATAAAAAACAAAACAATGAGCTAAAAGATGGTCAAAAAGCTTCATAGAGCTGGATGGAGCTGCAGAAATGGATCATGATTTTCTGTAGGTTTGTCATTGTTGCATTGAAGCTCTGCACCTCGCTGTGTGTGTGTGTGTGTGTGTGTGTGTGGTGTGTGTGTGTGTGTTCTCCAAGTTAGAAATTGTTGACGTGTTTTTCTACCATGATGTTGGAATCATTGTAATGTAATAAAGCTCTTCAATACATCATGGTGAATAAATGCACAGCAGATATGTAGATTTGTGTATGCAGAATCAGTTGTCTACTAACTGTGCCGGAGGCATCTTTCCTAAAACAATCAGCTTTTGTTGTTGCAGTGTTTTTTGGGCACCTCAGCTATGCTTTCTGTGTGCCTCTGGCCCTGTCTTCCCTCTCTCTGTGGGACCGTGGGATTGATTTATAACTTCATTTGTTCTTGAAGGGAAGAAGAAGATGAGTCCATGACTTATCCTGTCTGTGTGAGGATGGAGGGACAAGGGGGTGTTTTTTTTTTTCCTTCTCTCCTCCTGGACGCACCTCAGGCCCTCTTCACGCATGTCTGTTTTTTAACAGTGACAAATGGTCTCATTTTTTTGAAAGCATTAGGTTGGTCATTAGGAAAATTGAGGTGTGAGGACTTTTTTGTCGCTAGATAACTCTTGCATGCAGTCAGGTGGGGCCGTTTTCTTGGTCATTTCTGCTATTTTCTTCTGTACAAATGGGACCAATTGTCCCTGCCACAGCAGGGTGATTCTCAGCATATTTTTAGCATGATGGTAGACTTTTGTATCGGATTTGAGTGATGTGAGCTGCGGCAGTTCAGTTTCCATAGTAGCAGGACAAGAAACACGAGACATTGTGGCTTGTTGCCTGTAACTGATTTAATCTACATAAATGTTGTGAAAATTGTGTGTTATTAAGGCTGGCGACTCTGGCATTGTGCGGACATAAGTGCATGTTTATGGGGAGGAATTCTTTGTGTCTGAGTCTCTTTGTCTTGTTTTTGTGTGTGTGTGTGTGTGTGCTTGCAAGCATATGTAAATGTTATGTACCTGTGCATATACTCAGCAGAAACAACACGTCTTTGTTGTCAGGTGTGAACAGGAGCCTCCTCTCTCGGCTGCAGCTCTGCTTGTTCTCCATAAATCCCTCTAGATTTACAGCTGTGTGTCTGGCTATCCCACTCTCCTGAGAACAGTAGGTGCACAGTGAGAGCACCACAGAAGAAGCAATGACATTCTGCCCACTTCACAGTTGCTGACAGTGCCAGAAACCTCAACCTCGGACTGCGAAGAGATAGATCGCCCTTTCCTGTGTTCACTCTCTCCCTCACTGTTCCTCTTCCTGTATTTATTTGACATATGACTGGCATGGAGGGATCGGGGGAAACCTCCCTTCAGAGTCGGCCATTTTGGGCTATGGTTAGTTTAGAATTTGGCATCCACAGACCCATTACAAGGTCGCAGTCGACTTGGGCTGATTTAAGTTATCCGCTGCTCACTGAATGTACATTAGCCCAGCTTTTACAGAGGAGGGCTTTCAGAAGTGCTCTAGCAGATGTTTCCATAGACTGCTGCCCCTGTGGATTCACAGGACGGAGAACAGACTGATTGACTGCAGTAGAGGGAATACTACACTAGTACTGAACTTGATTTTCAGTCAGTGTACAGCTGAAGACACCTAATTTGCATTGAAATTCAATTCAGTGAAACACAGTTTTTGCTCATACATGCAGGATACTTTAACTATAATATTCATGCCTTCAGGCTTAAATACTGAGCTGCTGTGCGCTGTTTTTGCACAATAATACTACTGCCAAAGTCTACCAGTCTGATGCATTCATGTGGTACCACATACATTAAAAAAACCAGGAAGTTAGCCAGAGTAATTTCTGGCTAAATTCGTCTCTACAAAAGCAACCGCATTTGCTTATTATTTGTATTCTGGATTGTTTTTCTCCACAACTTTATTTGTGAATCCAGTGCTGTTTGGCGACTAGTGTATGTATATATATATATATATATATATATATATATATATATATATATATATATATATATATATATATATATATATATATATATATATATATATATATATATATATATATATATATATATATATATATATATATATATATATATATATATATATATATATATATATATAATGTGTGTGTGTGTGTCTGTATATATATAATATAAACTGTCTCCCAGCTCTATCTTCATACTTAGCGCACAGACATGACAGCGGTATCTTCACGTCTAACTCTGTAAGAAAGTGAACAAGCATATTTCCCCAAATGTTCAACCATTACTTCAAAGGAATTAAAGTTTTTTGAAGGAATGCCTACTTCTAAAGAAACAGTCAAAAGGCAAAATTTCTACTGGTCTCAGTAGATATTAGTCCTCTGTATGACAGATCACAGAACTCAACAAACTCAAGTCTTGGATGTTTGACTTTCCCACAATCAGGAATCTTCTCTCACACATCTTGTGATTGCCTGCTCTCACCAAGAAAACATCCTATTTAATAATGTCTTAGCTGTTTTCATGCTCTACCCAGCAATGTTACTGCTTTTTTTTTACATTAGAATCTTGGTTTAAGATTTGTGGAAGTGACGTTCACACACTTTTTTCTGCAAATTGTCGCAAAACTTCTTACGTGGAAAGTCAACTTTGCTTCCTTTTTCCACGTGATGTCAGCACAGAAAGTTACCAGAACATTTATGGGCTAAGTGCAAGAGGGGAAGGGGCTTAGGAAAAAACGCTGACTGCTGTTGGCAGGCGGTGGGAGGGGTTAATGTTGTGGGCTGTTTGCCCTCTCAGCAACCAGCTTGGTGGTCACCCCTGATTGCATTCGTCTGTTGAAAAACTCTGTCGTTCCTTCACTTCCTCTTGGTCTTTTGCTCACACTCACCGCTCTCACCCTGCTGCCCATCTGCAAGCAGGATCACTCTTCCCCTCCTCATCACCTCAGCTCATGGCAATCATTTCTATTCCCTCTCCTCTCCTCTGCACTCACTGATCTGAGAGAGATGAAAACAGACTTTTTCAATTAAGGAAAGCCGTTGAAAGTGTTTGCTCCAGGCTGCCGCACTGCTGCTGCTCTCTCTGCCCCCCCCCCCCCCCCCCCCCCCCCCCCCCCCCCCCACCCGAGATCCTCTTGTCGTTTAGTGTGTTTCTTCCCCCCTCCGCCTCATTCCCAGCACAGCCAGGGGGGAAGCGGGAAGCGGTGAGTAACTTTTAAACATTTTCATCCTTTTCATTCAGCTGCTGATTTGTTCATGCTGGCTTCTGAGGAACTGATTGGTGGAGAAGAGTTGTCTTTGGCAGGGTGTCAAGATTTTTCCCCTGGGTGGTGTAAATTCAGCATTTTGACACCTTCGGTCTGGATATATCGCCCCAGTCATTGGTTAGTTTTCTTAAGGACGCTGTTGACTTATCTTGACAATTTAGACATTATGGAATGTTTTAATTTTGGGAGGGCATGCATACCATGACGATTTCGGCAATATATAGAGCACGTGTGTTTTATGTCTGCCTGTATCTGTGTCATTTCACAAGTGTGAGCATAATTTCAAGTGACTGTGCCTGCAAGTTAGTGTGCAAATGCGTCTCTGTGATTTTTACAGTGAATTACGACTGACTAGTGACGACTGAGTAAAAGCGTCACTCACATCTTGTCTTTCCGTTCCCTTGGGTGCTGCTTTGTTGGGCTGCCAACATAGTTGTCAAGAGTGGGTGGCTTTATCTTTAGACAAGGGGAGGAAAAAAAAGATGGAAGTGAGAAAATGTGTGTCAGGAGAGAAAGGGAGAGGATGAAAATGGCTGAAAGTGGATGGAGTGATGGACTGAGTTAGAAGGACAGGGGAATAAAAAAGCAAGTGAAAGACAGAAGGGAGAAGAGGAAAATGCAGTTGAGAAGCAACACCTTGTCATCTCAGCTGTTGTGATTTAAGTGGGCTGACAGCACACAAATCTCCCTGCATCTCACAGCTGTGCAACATGCCTTCCCCTTTTTATTTTTAACCCGGACACCTATATTAGGCTGTCAGATCCAGGCAGCGTCCAGACTATTGTCTGCCAGACTCTATATGTGTTTGGGTCTGCCTGTGTCAGGGGGTGTGCTTGGGTCTGTGTGTTTGTGTGACTGTCTTAACGCATGCCTATATATGTCAGTTCTGCAAGTTTAATCACATACACATCTACCAGACAGTATTGGTGGGTCTCCGGTGCATGTTCTGCCTCAAATCATGTCAGATGTGACAAGTTTAAGAACAGTTTACATGTGCGAGATCCAGCGCTGGCTCAGCAGTCTTTATTGACCGCGTGAGTGTGTCCGTAAATTGCCAGAGTGCATTCCACACAGACATGCTGCCAGCTCTGTTGATGGCACCCTTGTGTGAGAGGCTGGTAAAAGACTAACAAGGGGAGGGGGGAAAAAAGAGGCTTGGATTTTGTGCTGCAGCTCCATGCTCTTCCTGCGCCACATGCTGCTCGTAGTTTCTCTGCACCTGGACTGCAAGGACCCACCCACAGCGACAACACCTACAAAAAAACGGCCTCTGCGTTGACTAATTTAGACTGTCTAAATGTGTTGCTAGGAAACATATTGTGTATTTTTCTGTGTGTTGGAATATCATATTATCAGTGGAATTACTAGATGAAATGGTTTTGTTGACAGTTGTGGAACGACCGGTCCTCTCATCCTACTACCACTTCCTTCCAGACCTCAAGACAAACATCCCCCACTTCAAAGTTTCTCCGGACTAAAGACAGACTAAAATCTGCTGAGCTCACTAAAGCAGAAGGAAGGTGAACATTAGGAGTCGGGGAGAGGGGAGAGGGGGGGGTGGAAAACAGAGGGATGAATGAATTAGATTCTGCAAGTGGATCTTTAGTTGCTCCTCAGGAGGTGAGTGTGGCAATTGATTTGGTAAGCGAGTGCTCTCCTCCACCCACCCCCATCCTTCTCCCCGCTGCCAGACTTACTGCCTGCATTTGTGTGCTGCGAAGCAATCGATGTCAAGGAGCTGGCTCACAGTGGCGTGTCAACTTAGATCTGCATTGATCAGTCCCATTGATCTTAATCCTAATGATGTTTCATCATCTGAATCTCTAAAAAGGCTATAATCATGCCACTCATTTCTGTTTGTCTCATTGCTTTAGCTCCAGAAACCTTTTACCACAGCACTATCGCTGTTGCACCATTTTTTCCTCCTCTTTCTTTGATCAGTATCAGATATGTTAAGTGACCAACAATCCAGGATCTGTTATTGTGAAGATTCAACTTTATAAGGCTTCATGTTTTAGCTGTGAATTTTCACCTCCCACAATATTCCTCACATACTCAGATAGAGATGTCATCACCTGGCAATTTAGCCTAGTGCAAGGAGCCTTTTTAAAGAGAAAGTAGATTTCAATTACCAAGCCTTTGTTCCTCCAAAAATTGAGCTATAATTTGACAGCGGACAAGATTGTATTTATTATACGAATGTAGGGCAATTTGGCTGATGGCTTTGAAGGGAAGAGATGAAAAACGAGCTCCTTTGCATAGTTTATCTGTGTCTTCTCCTCCTCTTCCCTTCTTTTTTGTTGCATCATTACTGTCTCTACCTATGGATCATGGGACAGTACTGGATCTGTACTTTATCTCCATATAATGCCAGACAACATCAGTCTTGGGACATGAGTTTTAGCCAGAGGTGCACTCTCTAGCTGGCTGTCTGAGGAATCAGACCGGTTACAATGAAACTTGAATGAAATAGCAGAGAAACTGGGTAACTGGGTTGTGTCACAGTTATGATAGACTCCATGGGGGGGCTCACACTGACACAAAAGCTTTTTCAGCCTCTGAAGTCACTGAATGACATTCGAAGGTCATTTCAATTAGAAAGATGAATCAGTACCAGCCTAATTTGAATTAGACAACAGATTGCAATTATAGTCCGCTGTGTACTTAGACATTTTATCCGACTGGCCTGGTCTCAGATGTGTCTGAATGCACACGCACACGCACACACACACACACACACACACACACATACATAGACAGAGCTCTGGAGACTACCAGAGGCAAAAAAGTGCAGCCAGAAAAAACAGGCTGCCACTCAACTCTGCCAAGCTTGGCCAGTGATAAGGTCGGCCACAGGGACGTGTCTGCACTCAGGACCTGTCAATCAAACATAAGAGCCTGCTTCCCTACCACCCCCCCTTCACAAGAGAGTGATGGGAGTGATTAGGGGGGAGGAGTGTGACAGAGGAAGATGGAGAGGCAGGGAGACAGATATAGAGTGGCTTGGGAATAAGAGGAATCGGGTCAGAGAAAGAAAAAATGGACCATGATGGAATCCATGAAACCATAAAAGACTGGTAAGATGAGGAGGAAGTGAAAATGAAATAAGAGTGAAACTGTAGAAGGAGTGAGTGAGGGGGCGTCTCTACAAAGAATGTGACCCTCTTGTCGTATGTCAGCCAAACCACGCATCTTAACAACACGCCTCACTGTAGCAGAATCTCATGTCAAAATGCTGTCAGTTAAGTTAGCCAGAAGAGCATTCTCCATTTCCTACGATTCCAGCCACAACCTCACCCGCTTTTCTCATTTTCTTGCTGTTTACTGCCTCAAACCTTGATTAGGTTACAAAGATTAAGTCTATCACCATAAAAATCTCATGGAAATCAAGTCATTGTCATGCTCAGACCTGGATGCAACAATAGTGCTCTGTTCAAGGTTCGCAAACATTTTTTTTGTAAACACAGTATTGAAACATTTTAAAAAGGTCTTACAGCAGCAGTTTTTAGGGATGCAGTCATCGTGGGGTGACTGGGTGAAAAGTTGGGGCCCTCTGTATCCCCTAGTTGAACTTTTTCTGCTTGAACTTTTCTGCTGACAAGGGAGGAAATGAGTTTTTGCCTTATGCTGTATTTTCAACTGCGGATGGTCTCGTCACTCGAGTCATTTCTGTGTTTGATAACACACATGCACAAAGAGAGAAATATGTTCAGACTCGGCCTGTCTTTCCTTTTTTTTTCTCATCCCTTTTCTCTCCCACGTAGAGTCATCAGGGATCAAAGAGGCTCCAGATGTTGTTCCTCACCTATCTACTTTCACCATCTCTTGACATTGCGGTGAAAGTGCCTGAGTAGTGTTCATTTAGCTGAGGCGCTGCCTCCAAGTCCTGTAGCGCTCATTACACACGAAGAGATGGATTGGAGTTTCATTGGTTGCGGAGTGGCCTTAGATCTCCTGCGAGGGTTAATAAGGAAATGAGATGCACAGCTGAGCCACGGTGTAAAGATAATTTGATTTTGTTCCACACCTCCCATGTTTTCCATTATGTTTGGTCAGGAACACAGAGCCCCAACACGCCACCTCTGTCTGTGGAAAAGTTTCAGGGTGGAAAATTTGGCAGTGGAAATTCTTTGTTTTTGATCCATCTGCTGCATGCGCCACACAAAACAGAGCTATTTTTGGTTTCACTGCGAGCAGAGGAAGTGCCAGCTCTCACACAGTTCATTAAAGTCCTGATGGAGGATAATTATGAACTGAATTACAGCAAGAGCAATGTTTTTCATGCCACTAGCCGGGTTGATGGCAGTTCCTCTAGGTTTGCCAATTCACTGAGCTTTCAATCTTCATTTGTGGTTCTCACCTGGTACGTCTAGTGTAGGATGGTCATTATTCAGGCTGTGTGAGGGTGGCTTCTCTGCATTGACCTCAGCCAGCAAGCTCAGGGTCATGTGTTAATGTTTCAGTGTCATATGTCTACTGCTCGGGTCACCCTGAGCTAGTCCCAGAGGTATGACTGCTATGTGGGATAAGCATAGAGAGTGGAGAAGGCTAGAGAGGAGTGCTGTGTACACTATATAACTGTCAGCTTGATCAGTGTCATTGATGGCAAGCGCAAGATAGGTAGAGGCACATCAGTTAATCCTCTAAAAAACCCTTGATTTGGTTCTATTCAAATATCGTAATGATTTGTTGTGATATGAATGCATTTAAATGTGGGTTTCAATCTTATAAAATGACCAGAAGTCTTGACTAAAAGATGATTAAAGGTGAAATCAAACCACTTAACATGACAGTGGCAGTATTTACGGTCATAACGTGGGCATGTAAGCTGGCATCGCTGGTTAGCTGCTGTGTTGCCTGGGAGCTTTTCCTCTGTCTCTATGGCGACGTGCAGAGAAATCAGACTTGTCTCTGCTCTCCTTTTATCCTTGTTTATAATGCCAAGTTGCCATAAATACAGGACTTCGGGGAGCACTTATGGTAATATACCGAGTTTGTGGGGCAACAAAAGCTTTAATTAGGCTGAATGCCAACCATATGGGACAGCAGGTAGGGCTCCTCACTCGTGTGGTCCAAACACACAGACACATGCGTGCACGCACACACACACACACACATAGTGTACATTCAGGGGGTTAGGAAAAGCACTGACAAGGGCCAAGCACCAGATTCTGTGCTGTAGGTTGCTCTTTGCTTTTAATGCCTGGAAAAAGATTGAAGCCCTCCCAGGTGTTAATGATATAATCCTAAGGCATCCAAATAACTCTTAAAGGAATAGTTCGACATTCTGGGAAATATGCTTTTTTTGCTTTCTTTCAGAGAGTTTGGTGAGAAGCTTGCTACCACTTATGTTTGTGTGTTATGTATATATATATATATATATATATAGGGCCAGGAAGCAATTAGCTTTGCTTACCATGAAGACTGAAAGCAGCTAGCCTGCCTCTCTAGAAAGTTGAAAAATTCCCCTGACAACACCACTGAAGCTCATTAATTAACACATTGTATCTTGTTTGTTTAATTTGTACACAAACAAAAATGTAAAAATGTTCTAATGTCTGTTTTAGGGGGAGTTACATGTTGCAACTATTTTTTCTCACTGTGACAAGACTCCAAGTACAAATACATTGTGTTTCTTGTGGCTGCTTTACATTAACAAAAAAAAAAAAAAAAAATAGAGTTTCACCAGTTGAATGTTTTGATGTAAAGCAGCTGCAGAAAATGTTTGGTTTGCATTAGCAGTAACTTAATACAGCTCTAACATGGTGTTAAGAGAGTTTAAAATGAAGCTCTTATCATTGAGATAAAACTGTGCTGAATTAAATGGGTGCATCATTTTCTGTGAATCCCCTGTGCTTTGGTAAGCAATCCAGCACAGGAATTACTGAACATAAATACATTGAATGGCTATTGCAGACAAAATGCAGACCATAATAGTATTTTATTTCATGAAAATCTCAAGATTTATCACTTTAACACACACACACACACACACACACACACACACACACACACACATACATACACGCCATTATGCATCCATGGATCTCCAGTCATCTCCCCACTTGCATGCAATGCCTAGTGAGAGCAGACGAGAGGGCAGTGAGGGCCAAAACTGAGTTAATACAGGCCACAGATCAGTTATAGGAGGAGCAGGAGGAGTAATAGGAATGAAAAATGAACCATTTATGGGAAGAGGGAGAGAAGAGGGAGAGAAGGGCGTTAATGAAAGCTGGGGAGGATGGGTCAAGACAGCGGGACATGGAGGATTAGAGACAGTTAATTAAAAAAGAGAAAAAGGGGATAGAGTGAAGGTTAGACAAAGGTAAGTAAAGTTAGAGCACAAAAATACTGAAGCAAAGCAAGCGAGCAGAGCAAGAGAGGAAGTATCTGACCAGAGGAAAGAAGAAGGGGAGGTAGAGAGATGTAAATGTGCGCTGAAGGAGGGGGATGAGGTGAAAGAGGAAGAGGAGATGCTGAGTGAGGGACCTGTGCAGCTGTAAGTAGAGAGGAATGAGGGACGAAGTTAGAGGGAGGTGGGAGGAGAAGCAGGGGGATGGAGAGCGGTGCCAAGCTGTCCCAGGGGTGATGAATGAGCCCATAATGAAGTATCTGTGCTCCTCTGCTTCTGCCTCTGGCTGGAGAATAACCGCAGCCTTGGCACGGCCGCGGGACTCGCTCAATCATGCCAAGGAGAACACACACACACACAGAGGGAAGTTTGGATGATCTACACACATGCGTGCGCACACACAAGGAGTCTGTGACAAGCTCCTGCATTGCAAAGCTCACACAAATTTACACACAGGAACTAATGACAAATGATCTGTCTCTTGCTACCACCCACTGTATACCCATCACGCACACACACACACATACACACACACTAAGAAACACATTTCTACCTACATTCTGTTTCTGGAGTGTGCAGTGTGGGTTTTGTAAAACAACCTATTGTTCAGTATGACAGGCTGGTAATACTCAAGACGCTGTGGTTGTCCACACACACACGCACACACACACACACCGAGTGATGGAAGTTAAGACAAACGGTAAATTCCTCCTCTGCAGTAAACAAGTCCTGCTGTCCTGTGGTTTCCACCGCTGTCACCGAAATCTCAGCCTGCCAGTTTGTCACCAGCGCACAGACAATACATCTTCAGTTTGCAGAGAAGACAATGGCTAGCAGTAAATATTCTTCCCCTCCCCCCTTGCATATGTCTATACATGTGTCTGCACGCTCAGCGCTCAACACTAAAACAGATTAGCAGACACTTACCATGAATGCATTTGTTTCTACATTTTTTTCTGCCATAGGCACGAAACTTCAACTTCAAGCCAATAAGTTCCAAAGCAAATCTTGACTCATCCTCTGACGTGCAGACATCTGGCTGGCCGAGATGTCATCCAACAGTGCAGAGGCCAAACCACAACCATACAGCTCTCCTAAAAAAACACTAGAGTGGAAGGGACCAAGAGTAAAGAATGTCTGTATGACCTGAGTGTGTGTGGATTTGTGTGAACTGTATAAAGACATTAAAAAAATGAAGAGCTCCTTGCATCATACCCAGATATTTGCACATGAAACACACAGCAAACAGTAACAGCAAGATTACAGAGTCATTGTACTACATGTGTGTCCCATTTTTTCTTCTTCTGTGTTCTGTATCAGCAAAGCCCACCCAGAAACAAAGCAGGATGTTGTTTTTAGAGGTGAAAAATAGTGCATATCAGCCGCAATCGCCTGTAGTGTAGATCTTCTCCTAAAATTCACTTCAGAGGAATCTGAAAGTGTCTTTTTCCACCGGTGTTGTTGCGTGTGGTTGCCTGCCTCCTAGATTGTGCAACGTCTGCATCTTTCTGTCAGATGGCCGAAACCAAACATTCACCCCTCAAACATCTCTTTAACACCTTTCTATAGAAAACTAACTTCTGTTTTAACTACTGTTTGATATTATTGATCCATGAATTACAAATGATTCTTTCGTAAATGACCAGTTTTGTAACCTTCGCTGTTAAAGCATTCCAGCCTTGCAAGTCCTGTGAATCATTATCTGCAATGGAAAATGGATTTTTGCTACCCTCTATTTCTAGTGTTGCAGAGGGGAAGCTTTGAATTAGGAGGAAACAGCACTGGGTGTATAGCCTGAACTTTGCTGACAGGCTGTTTTTCACTGATTCGTCCCAAAAGACTGGATCTGTGAGAGGGAGAGGGAGAGGGAGAGGGAGAGAGAGAGAGAGAGAGAGAGAGGGAGAGAGAGAGAGAGAGAGAGAGGAGAGAGAGAGAGAGAGAGAGAGAGAGAGAGAGAGAGAGAGAGAGAGAGAGAGAGAGAGAGAGAGAGAGAGAGAGAGAGAGAGAGAGAGAGAGAGAGAGAGACGTAGTGGAAAGTAGGACAGGGGCGATGGATCTCTCTCTTACTCTCTTTGTCTGTGTATAACTATCCACAGTATCTCTCACTATTTCTGTGCCCATGTTCTAAGGCAAATTGCAGTATGTATATTATATTTAACCATATTTAGTGTGCACTGTGGGCAGACAGTATGTCACAGAGCAGTATGTAGTTTGTCACTTGAAAGATAATTCTGTCCCCATGTTGGAATTAAAGGCCTCAACAGTGTGTGTCCTAGATGTGGCTCATGATTGGTGTAACTACGTGACTAAGAAATCTGTGGAGGTAGCCTCTACAGGGTCTGTCCCTTGTAATAGCAGCAGCTGAAGTTATACTGATATTAGCCAGTGTTCTCTCTGTTTCACTGAAGTGAAAGGAAAAAATGTCTCCAGTGATTTAAACACAAGATCATACCGAAAGTGCACTGAGCTGTAGCGTTATCTGATCCCTGATCAGTGCAGCCACCGACTGATCTGTTTAGGTGAGAGCCTGTGGAGTCTCGCTTGTAGTTCAAAAATATGATTCATCCTTGTGTTTGCTAGCTTATGGATAGCTGATAGCTTGCTAACTAAACTGTTAACTAAACAGCTGAAGTGCACAAGTTACTCTTCTTCTGATGTTTTTTTGCTGGTACCAAACAGCTTCAGGTGCATCATCCGCAACCTCTGGGCCGGACTGGGGCTGACCTTGATTTGTTGCTTGGTAAAATCAAGACAGATTGAAACAGGGAAGCATATATGTGGCTAAGTAAAAATAAAAAATATATACATAGGCAACTGTACACATATGTGGCTAAGTGTAAATGAAAATGCTGATGCCGTCTCTGAAACAGCAGATGTAAAAGGATAAAGTAAATGTTACAATAATTGCCAGTAGAGATTGCTAAAACTGCTGAAATGTCTATAGATTATTGTTTCAAGTCATGGCTTTGTTGAGTAGACCTGATTATAAGCAGGGCAGCAGTAGACTGGAGTCTTCTCTCTGCTGGTCCATACTCTGCAGCTGCTGCTCCGCTGTGGCCTGTTCATCTGAAGGAGCTTCTTTCCTGCATAATATAACATACAAGGCATGAATAGTATGTAATGTGCACACAGGCACAAATGCATTCTGAAATACACGACTGCACGCACTTCTGGTTTGTGTATTTCCTTTCACACTTTTTGTTTCTCTGTAACACACACAAATAAACACAAACACACACACAGTCAGAAGTAGAGCGTGGCCTGGCTTATCATGTTCAGGGTGGTGGAGGTCACTGGAGTGTTGCCTGTGTGTGTGTATGTGTGTGTGTGTTTTGGCTCAGCTTCATACAGTCAGACATCCTGTAGATTGGTCTTGTTCCAAACAAGTCATCTTTCCAGCAACTCAGCCTACATGCAGTTCTCTGTAACTTGTTTCTCCTCCACTGCTGCAAGCTGATTTTTCCTGCCACATTCCTTCATCTTCAAAATTTCTCTTCTTTCTTGCTGTCTTTTATAATTTACCCACTAATGGTTTAGGGATCAACTCCTGGCAGTCTGTGATCCATGTCTACTCCCGCTGTGTTTTGCCTAATCTATACAAAAAGGAATGCCACAGAACAAACACACATGCATAAACATACCCTCTGCTGCTGTCACAGTGGATTGTTGAGGTTTTGTCATGTCTCTTTTACAAGGAGAGTTTGTATGTTGGGTTTTGTTTGATTTGTTGAAGCAGGAGGAGGGAGCAAACCGAGTGAGAGATAAACATCAGTGGTGATCACATACAAAGGAATGTCGAGCAGAAGAATGAGATGAAGAGTGGAAATGATCAAGCTTCGAGGAGAGCCTGACAGAAAGAGAGACGGAGAAAGAGGCTTGTGGGTGCAGTTGTGGGAAGGTGATCGTGTGTGTGTATGAATGCAAGTCTGGTGAAAGTAATTAATACATTTAACTGAATTTGGCCGTCACTCTAGTGGTATAAGTTTAGCCTTGAACGCAACACTATCGCTTCCTTTACTTATTTCCTCTTCCAGTTTCTCTCACTTATTAAGAATTCCCAGTCAGGCTCCCAAATGGCAAAATCTGAGAAATCAGTCTGGAATCCTGCTTAATTATGAGTGAATAGTGCTGCCACTGTTGTTTTGGAGGACAGACTTTTCCTATGTCTGTGTGTGTGTGCGTGTGTTTGTGTGTTTGTGTGTGTGTGTGTGTGTGTAACCCCAGCGGAGCGTGTAACATTAATGAGAGGGCCGGAGACAGGCCTTATCACCAGCTTTCCAGTCCTGGCCAGACCTTAATTAGCTCATAAATGCTTAGTGCAGACCTTGCTGCGATCCTGCGAGACACAGCACAGTTACACGCACACACACACACACACACACACACACACACACACACACACAGACATACAAGCAGACAATGAACATGTGAATGCTTATTTAGAGACACAAAGATGCACACATAAACTACTGAAGTCATCGCTAGTGTTTAGGGGAGAGTTTTTGGATGCCTTTTTATGTGTGTGTGTGTGTGCGTGTGTTTGTGTGTTTGTGTGTGTGGAGGGCCGGGTCATTGTGTTTGCCATGTGGTGGTGTTTGGTCTGTACACATTGGTTGTGTGTTTGTGTGTTTACATATATGAATGAATGACTAAACTAATTAATTAATATATTCATAGTATGCATGCTATAAAATACTGTTTCTGCTATTTTGTGCTGGAATTTAGTACGGACATATTGTTTGTGTGTGTGTGTGTGTGTGTGTGCGCGTGTGCATTTTCAGAGGCATTTCTGTATATGAATTAGTAACGCAGCATCCTAGCCTATTAATGACCTGTAGCCCTCAGTGCTGCATTTTGAGCCCCATTATTAAGTCTCAGACAGCAGATTTGACTTTCCAGAAAAGCAAAGATTTTCAGACCACCCCTGAATGTTCCCACAGTCTCTAACAAAGCCCACACTGCAGATTAGATAGCCCCAGTCCCTTGCTTTGGTAGGCTCTTATCTTCATACGCCCACTGCCGTGTGACAAAACTGTGCGACTTTTTAAATAAGGCTCAAAATGTTGCGTCTCCATCCCTTCCTCTTCCCTTGCTCTCCGTCTGCATTTTCTCACAGTTGCAAAGCTCTTATAGTTGCACCTCAGCACCTCAAACACAAACACACACTCTTGCGAATGCTGGTGACATCGAGGTGTAAAAGCGGTCACTGCCTTTAACCCCCAGCCCCCCACTCAGAAGTCAAAAAGGGCTCCACTGTTTGCTCCGGGTCAATGTTAGTTAGGGGGAAAAGTTTGGTTTCCCCTCCTCCTCTGCCCATCCCCCTTCCATCCCCTCCCTCCATCCATCCATCCCTCCATCCAAGACGGTGCCTGCTCCTGATGAAACACACACATACGCTACGCCAGAAACTCTGCGGTTCCTGTCTGCCTCTGCATCGTAAAACAGCACGTAAAGACAGAGGGGTTGGGTGACTCCTTTGAAGCTGGACAATGACCTCCAACTTGTTGCTTTTGGATAACCCCCCCTACACTATCTTCATACACACACAGGCACACACACACTACATCCCACTCCTACAAAACAGAAGGAGACACTTCTGGATGTGTGTCTTTGACTTCAAAATATGAATCTGTTTGTGCTTATGTGGAAAATGTGTGTTTTCTGCTTCTTTCTATTGTATAGCTTGTTTATCTGGTAGTAGTTGTCTCTGCAGGCGATATGGCATCATGGGAGATTTTGTTTTTTGGTCATTAAAATTATCCCTTGTGGCCCCGGCTCTGATGTAATCGGAGCAAACCGCACCCCCCGCACAGCGCAGCATGTGGCTGAAGACCCCCACACATAAGCATACAGATAATAGGAAACAGAGTCAGGCTATTAATTAATCATGTATAATAAAGTTAGATGCTCTGGTATGTGGCACAAGTTCCTCCCCTCCTCCATACACACACACACATACAATACAATCATGTGTACTGTTGCTCATTGAATCTGTCACTTATCTGTCCCCAAGTCATTGGAGGAGTATTGCGGCGGGCTACACGGCTCCTGCAGAGAAAGTCGATGTTGCAAGGAACAAACACGACATACTGGTTGAGACTCCCACGGAACACAGCCCTCATGTTTGGCCAGAAGTCGATTTATTGAAAGTACACTTGTCGCTTCTTTCATTGGAGCTGCTGGAGTGTTTTGTGGCCTCCATTTGTGAGCGATTATAACCTCCCTTCCTCTGTCTCCATACATGTTTATCCGTGTGTGTGTGTGTGTGTGTGTGTACATGTGTGCTGCTGTGTGGCAGGCGGGTGGTTTTGTGTAAAGAAAGACATTGAGATGGTGCAATGGGTGCAATGGTGAATGTGAATCTCTGCTTCTCAGTCGTGTCCTTTATTTATCTCAATTGTGCTCTCCATCTCTCGCTCCCCTTGCAGTTCTCACAAATCCACACACAATCACACCGAGGCCATTTCCCTCACGTGTACCTGCAGGCACAAAGATGCAAATGCTCTCTTCTGGCATACATTTCTCCTCCAAGCATCTTATTTAACCCAAATCTGTCAGTTTCCACACTAATCAACGATGTAACCACCTGGAGCTTTTTTACATCAGACAAGCTTCTCACTTCAAAGTCAAAAACAGAAACCAGAATTGACATTATTGCCATCTGATACCCTGCTGTGACAAACACATCCTTAACTACTGCTTGTTGAAGCATTGTCTTCAGTGCCACCATTTTTTGGCACAAAATAGCTTGTGCCATACTTTGCTTATGTATCTTCCAATGCCAGATTTTATGTCTGTTTAGATATGACACATTAGCGACCACCTGCTTCTCGGCTTAATTGTTCACAATCTGTGCAGTGACAGAGTCCAATTCTGGTCACTGCATCTCTGTCATTCTAAAAATATCCTTTTATTTCACACAACATTCCTGGCCTATAGCCTGCTGTTCTGTGCAGTTTGTTCCTGTGTTGTCTCTTTCAGCCAAGCTCAGGTGAGGTGAACATAGCAACATTTGACTAACATGCCAGTGCAGTGCCGTTCAGATACCGCATGTGCTGATTAGTAGCCAAATGTACTGCACCATTGTCACAGAGTACAGTAGACTGCTGATTGTTCAAACAAACACACTCACATCTGCAGTAGTGATATTATTTTTGGTGGTGGCAGACTGATACTAGATTATTTGAGGCTGCATTTCTCCCCCTGTTTCTCCAATTACATCGATATGGATAGATACATGTTTTTTTTAAAATAATTGTGACCAAGATATGTATGGTGCAGGACATTTTAAGTTGAAAAATATACTAGCTGGTGATCTTTGGTGGACAAACTATGCAAAGTTCAAATTATGGCCATATTTGCCTATGAGGGTCTGAGACAGTCCATATAGACCATCCTCATTCAGCCCAAGATTTATGATGCCATGGACTGTACATGACAACAATCGTTTGAAGACATCTTTATATGCAGACACTTAATTCAGTAAAAACAGACATGTGTCCATGTCTGCTGTGTTTTTACTGGAGTATATCCAGCCCTCTATGGTAACACTGTTTCTTAATGACCACAAACAAATCTTTGGCATCTCTGAAATGCAATTTTTTGTTACCCATCAGATGACATATACATCGAGGATCAAATTTCCTGCAGCTAAATGCTGATAAGACAGAAATATTAGTCGTAAATCAAGATAGTGAAAACAACCAAAAAAAGTCTTGGTTCATTATTTCATTCAATAACTCACATTGCAGAAATCTTGGTGTCAATCTTGGTGTCTTTATCATCTCAGAAACATTTCAAGGATTAGACCATTTCTTTCTGCCAAAAATCTGGAAACTATCATTCACACTTTCATAACCAGTCGACTGGACTACTTTAACTCCCTGCTCTCTGGCATCAGAAAAAAATCCTTTTCCTGCCTCCAGCTCATCCAAAACTCTGCTGCCAGGATTTTAACTCAGTCTCGGAAACGATCACATTTCACCGATCCTGGCTTCCCTACACTGGCTACCCATTGCTTAAGAATAGATTTTAACATTTTATTGATTACTTACAAAGCCCTGAGAGGCCATGCCCCAGGCTATCTATCAGATCTCTTATTGCCCTATGTCCCTACCCGCTCTCTGAGATCATCGAATACGTTGCGTCTTGATGTTCCAAGCTCCAGATTGATACATAAAGTGGATAGAGCCTTTGCAGTCAGGGCTCCTAACTGTCTCATCTTTTAAATCACTGTTAAAACCCCACTTGTTTAAAATTGCTTTTCAGTGATTTCATTATATATTATGGCATTTTAGTTCATTTTGCTCTATGTGTGTTTAGTTTTTATGGCTTTTAGTTTGTTTTTGCACTTTAAATGTGTTCTGTTTTTATTGTAAAGCACTTTGTAGCTGTGTTTTGAAAAGTGCTATATAAATAAAGCTCTTCTTCTTCTTCTTCTTCTTATTCTTCTTCTTATTCTTATTCTTATTCTTATTATTGTTATACCTGCAATAAGCTAACATTGGCCAGGACGATTTATTGGTTCCAGTATGTACAGTAGTGTGTTTACACTGGAAAAGTGACAACATGTAAATAAACATAAGAATGCATACTAAAACACTCACAAACTGCAAAAATTAAATTGCAGGTGGTAATGAGAACAGAAAGTTTTTGGAAAACAAAAAAAAATAAGTATGAAATCTTTTGAAAATATCATTTTGCTTTCTTTTATGTGAAACTAAATTGTCATTCCAAAGTTGCTCTAAGATTGATGTTTGTTGGCACCTGGGTCTAGTTTTACTTGGTTACAGTTAGACATAAGTAAATAAAAGCATATGCGAATTTGTATTCCACATCATGTTCAAGTATGTCTTAAAGTGTGTCAGTCTTTGCTAGACTCTTTCAGAGAACAGAGGCTTAAAGTCTGATGGTGACAGAAACACAGTGGTACGTCCTGTCTTTGTCACCATCATGACGCAATCGTCATGCTCTTACTGTAACTATGCTAGTGTCATCCAGAGCCAGATAACGGATGAATCACTTGAACACAGACATGACTACACACAGTAATTACCATCAGCTCTGATCAGTGCCAGCATCAGATTTAAGCTGCAGGTTTTATGACAGATATCAGACAGATGGGCTTTTTATTATAATTTTCACATCTGAGTGTGTCAGATGAAGCTGTTGCTTGCTGGCGTCTTTCATTACATCAGATTTATGATGTCAGGTGGTGGCATTTGCATTGTGACGAAGCGCTTAGGGGGGAAAAAGCTCAAGGCCAGAATTCGCAATATCTCACCTTCATGAATACTTTCAGTTATTTTGATCCCATTCTGCATTGGTGCCTTCGGGCCACTCTTTATTCACCTTTTGCCTCAACTCAGCCCAAATAAATTCAGGTCCCTCTAAAAAGAAAAAAAAGAGGAGGCAATCTTTAATCTGGCATTTAAATGAATAGTTTATACTTATTTAGGGTAGAGCACAACTGCTTCATATTTACATCCATTTACCATTTCTGTAGGATGTATGGGAGGGTGAGGAGTATATACACATAGACACATGCACTGAAAACACACCCACTCGCTGGTTGTGTCCTTGACCTCTGAGGTTTGGCTGAACAGTAGACCATGGTGGGGCTCTAAGTGGGTGCAGGCAGACCAGATGTGGTTGTCTAACCCCACAGACCTAACAAGTGGCTGCTTGGCCAGTAGCCTCACCACCGCCTGGCTGGTTAGCGTTCTGCCTAGAAAGCCATTGGACACAGTAGCGAGCTACGATAGGGTGCAGATTCTAAACAGAGGCTGACTGAGGTTTGCGCTGAGGTTTAGACGGGGGCTGGGCGGGCCGTTTTAAAGTTTCATGTTAACTAGGTTTATTAAAGCCATGTTTTTGTTCTTTGTTGGTTTGTGTGCTGCCTATTAGGTTTTATAATGGCTTTGGGTCAGCGGAAGATCCAAGCACTTTTGGATTCATGCTGTTTTTGCTCATTATTAACAGCATTGAATGGTAATATATTCAGTATACTCAGAGAAGTGTAATGAATGACTGATGCAGCTTCAGCAAAAAATGTTTGAATTCTCCAAGTCACATCCCACTATTTTCAAAGGCACTCACTGTCTTCTCACTTACCAAGCATAGGTGGAAAAATGGCACCAAAAATGTATAAAAAGTATGTCCTCTGCTTGGAATTTATTCAGTAAGAACTTCAAAAACATTGGCCTTCAATTTTATATAGCCTTTGTGATTATTCATGAAGCAGAGCAAGCAAGGGAAAGTTATCCTAAGGTTCAAATTTGAAGGGTGGATACGATCTCCAATTTTGGTGGCGTAATGGAAAAATAAGATCATATCGTAGTAGTATTAGAGCTTAAGGGTAGATGAATGAGTAAATGAATGCTATCATTACTGTGCAGTATAATGTTTTTTTTTAATTAAAGGGATAGTTTGACATTTTGCAAAACACACGTATTTGCATTCTTGCCGAAAGTTAGATGAGAAGATTGATACCACTCTCATGTCTGTACAGTACATATGACACTGGAGCCAGGAGACAATAGCTTAGCTTAACATAAAGACTTGAAGCAGGAGGAAGCAGCTAGCCTGTCTCTGTCTGGCCAAGGAATAGTCCGACACATAACCCCTGTAAAACTGCAAGCACTGTTTATCTTCTAGTGCTTTAAACTCTTGTTGTCCTCTTCCTGTTGAAGGTCATTGCAGTGCTGCAGGTGGCAGCCACATCACTGCCAAGTTAGCCAGGACTCTTCAAGTTGATGATCAGAGTTTCCAGGCCGACACAGGATCTCTAAAGTTTACCCAGCCTGCCGACCAGGAGGGTGATGAATTTCACCCCTCTGCTCTAAAATAGTAATTTATAGCTAAGAATTCTGGGAGTGTGAAAAGCCTGGCAGTGGAGGAGCTACACTGACTTCGTTGGATTGTTTGTTGCTTAGTTGATTTGTAATCTTTTGGCTGACTCTCCTATATTTTATTTATTCAGCATCTGCTTCATTCCTCCTCCCTTACCTCTCAGTCATTCTTTGTCAGCCTTCCTCAGAAAAACCTTGCTTACCACACTGAAGTCACAACAAACCAAACCATGAACAACGGAATAAATTCCCATCAACAGATTACAGACTCGAGCGTGGCTTTGTTTCCAGAAATATGTAATACATTGCACATGGGTGCTAAATGTGTCCCAGATGCTTGGAGTTCATGTGTTGTTCAGGCCGTGCTGTCTGCACACCGAGATCTGTGCTATGTCATCAAAAATTGTGCTCTCTCATATCCGCTTCCCAACATGGGAGACATTTTTATAACCTATTGTTTATGTCTATGTATCTATTCATTTTCCAATTAAGATCCAGGGAAAGCTGGTGATTATTCTCACTGAACCCTGCTGTGCATTGATCAGATATTGTTTGAGAAAATTAAAGTCCGTCCCAATAGGATCAGTTGAAATACTGTTGTTTTTATGTGTAATCAATAGATTTCACTGCTGGTCAGATCTCTGGACTTTGGAGGATCAGATGGACAAGCAGGGTCAGTTACAGCTGCTAAATGCAAAGTAGCTCATGATCAATAGATATCAATGCCAGGTTTTTTGCTAGGTCTCTGAGCAAAGGGGGCGGCTTTGAGGCTGGAAGCCTACTATTGGCCATATTGACTGAAGACTCAGTTTGAATAAGAACTGGTCACACCAGAAGGTGGCTGATTGCATGTTCGTCCATGCATCCTTGTGAAATAAGCAGTGCTTGAAGCTTGGTGGCGTAGGGACTACTCACAAGGCTGGCTAGTGAGGCACTGTAGCTGATGGGCTAACCTCTATATGCTAGCCAGCTGGGAACATACTACACTAATCAGTCACAATTAGGGCTGCAACTAACAATAATTTTTCCTTATCAATTAATCTGTTGGTTATTTCCTTGATTAATCGTCATTTAGTTGTTTGGTCTATAAAATGTCAGAAATGCCAATTGTTACCCAAAGCTAAAGATGCAACCTAAAATGTCTTGTTTTGTTCTGATCAACAGTCCGCAACCCAAAGATATTCAGTTAGTTATCATAGAAAACCAAAGAAGCCAGAAAATATTCACATTTGAGAAGATGGAGCCACAGAATTTTGGCATTTTTTCTTAAAAATGACTCAAAATGATGAATTGATAATCAAAATAGTTGGTGATTAATTTTCTGTCAATAGACTAATTGTTGCAGCTCAAGTCACAGTAGGTCTTTGAGCTATCTGTATTAATTGATCTCAAAAGGCAAATAGGCACACTCTCTTGCTTTATGCTTTACCTTGTGCTGCTGCAGCCTTTAAATTAAAAAAAAAGTTAAAATATGTTAAGTTTTGATAATTTTTTTAAATTTGCTAACCTTAAACTCATCTATAAATGACTTAATTACCAGGCTTCCCAGATGCTCAGTGACCTGGTGGTACCTCTCAGGGCTTCTGGCTCAGTAACACGAGGCGCGTCTACTGGGGATTGTAAGGAGCCCTTTCGTAAATCCTCATTTGGACAGACAGCTTTTTCTGTTCGGGGGATCAACATGTGGAACTCTTTACCCACAGAACTCAAAATGGATCATGACTGGGAACATTTTAAACTCAAACTGAAAACAGCTCTTAAAGAGGGATCAGTCATGAGTAATCTGGTGCTTGTTGTTTTATGAAACTTTTATGGTATGTTTGTCTTTCGTGCTGCTTTGTATGTACTTGCTGAGTTTTGTGTTGTAATGTATTGTCGAGTCCTGTGCAGTTTCATATGTATTTAACTGTTGAGTTTTATATATTTTAAAACCCCATCTAGGGACGAAACCAGCAAACTAGCTTAAGCTATAAACGCTGTGGTATGTGGCATAAGTCCATGCTATATACTTGTCCCTATAATGGGACGGCAGTTACTTCAGACTTGTGTTGTGTTGAAAGTGACACGAAAGGTTTGACCTTGTGAGATTGCTGTTGTGACTTTTATGTAAAAATGATTCAGGAGCTTATTCAGACATGAGATCAACGTGTTAAATTGCCATCAGATTAACACAAATGGGTGCATGGTTGAAAGGACTGCAGAAAGTATCTTACCCATTTATTGGTTGATGCTATTGTAGCAGCCTTGTGTGGGAGTGTGATGGATCAGACCGGTAGAAAATCTGTCTAATCAAGGTCCTTCTCATATGCCATCAGAAGGTTTGCATATAATGGAGGGTGAACCAACGACTAGACAAATCCATAGGTCATATCCAAAGAATGATTGAATGTATTGGCATGTAGCTTGGCTGCAGATGGATGAGCTTGGTGATACCATGTGGTCTCCCTCCCTGTCGTGTGTGTGTGTTTTTTCTTCCTCATTGTGTTTCCCTCTCAACCTTTGTCTCATAAGCCCTCCTGTTTTTCACACTCCCTTTTTATGTTTCCCTCTCTTGCTTGGTCTATCACCCATTGATGTTGCTTTTTATGATCTGTTTTTATGATCTCTCTTTCTCTCGCTCTCTTTTCTCCCAGCTACCCTCTTGGTGTGCTGCAGGGAAGGAATAGCAGACTGTATGTGATTCATTCTGACGCCAGCATCAGTCTTGTGGCTGGCACAGTCTTGGCATGCATATACACACACACACACTGACACTCTCAAACACACACAGAGCAGCCTTTCCTGTCCAGAGTTTACTCTGCTCGCTGGTACGCTGCCCCAGATACCAGAGGGGAGCCAGAACAAGCAGCAAACATACTTGAGCTGCAGTGCTGTGATGTGATTAGACATGGCGGATATCGACAGTGCCTTTTCACAGATTAGTATGTCACTCTCCGTCATGCTAACTATTGCTGATGGGCATGAATTTTTAGAGAACAGTAGCTTGTAAAGACACTGATGGGTTTTTTTTGCATGGTTGTGTGTGCAAGCCTGTACACATGCTTTTTGGCACACGTCTGCCCTCCTGCCCTGTGCGTGAGCATGTGTTTGCACTATCTCTCTGTATGTTTCTGTCTGGCTGAAAAGTTTGTTTATGTGCAGCCGCTGCCAGCAACACATGTGGAGTCCAGCAACAGAGGCGAGAAGAACGATACACATAGATTAGCTGTTCCATGCTTCAGGGAGCAACTGCAGTATTTTTTTCCATGAAATAAGCAAAAGTCAGTGATTTAAAAGGCCTTTGGCTCATTCCTGAGCTGTTGTGAATATTCTTAAGGGAATTGACACTCATGATTATTTGTCATCCTTTTAACTCAAACTTTGGCTGCTACTTTTCTTCTCTTCTCCTGTGGTCTTTTAAATGTCCGTGCCCCACAAAAAACTGATGTTACATCATCTTTATTGTCAGTTTGATGATGTGATCATAAGAATGAATGGCGTGTTTATGACCAGTGACGCCTGTGCTGCTAATTCATTACCACCCGCACATAAATGGAACTAAAAGAGCAACAGCTAGTCTCCTAGAAAAAAAATACTACCAATAAGTAAATACAGTCTTTCAGTACATTCACCCAGCAATTAGATAAGCCCAGCTTTCTGTGCATGTGTGTTGGTATATTTGTGTTCTTATTTCGTGTGTGTATGTGTGTGCCTCCTCAGTGTGTGTCCTTGTTCTCGTGTCTGAATACTTGGCAGCTTTTCATATTCCTCTTCGTTCTTCCAGTCAGTCTGCACTTTTTAAACAGTGGCTTCATTGATGCTCAGGTCTTCTTATCCTATACTCCTGCCTTGGACAGTTTTAACTGATCCCACACTAACTTTACTGTTCCCCCAAGGTGTGTGTGTGTGTGTGCATCACCTTAGAGCCTGCTTTGATTGGTAATGTCCATCAATACAGAACCAAGCATTCATTTGCATGCGTTCTTGCTTGTGCGTGTGCTTTTTAGCAAGAGTGGCTGGATGTTTTCTGTCTGATTGTGTGTGTGAGCATATGTGAATGTGTGAGAACCAGGCTGTGATGTCATATGTGGGTCAGGAGAAGGACATTATTGTGTCTGGAGCACCATGGGGGGTGTAAGAGGTCTGTTTTCAGAATCCCTATGCCTGAGTGGTACAGCTCCAACCGGGCTACACAGAGGCCTGTCTGTGGCCTGGAGAACTTGAGGAGCGCCAGGAGCCCGCGGGGCAAATGAATACGCTGTGAAAAGGGTGTTAAGAGAGGTGTGAAAGAAATCGGAGGGCGAGACACTGGGTTTTGTGTGGAACCTCTCCCCCCCATCCCCTCCCCTCCCCGGTTCTGCAGTACACATGCTCTCTCTTTCTCTTACACACACACACACGCTTACACTTTTTCTTTCACACACACCTCGCACGGTGGTTCACAGTTCAAATAAACAGCGGCTCAAGCAGCGGGCCGGGTCTGGTGTAAACAGCAGTGGGCCGGAGTGATTTAGTTTCTCTCAGGGCACTGCTCTCTTTCACTGCTTCCTAATGGGCCATGCTTTAAAAAGGGAACGTAGGGGAGCAGCAGTAAGTGGGGAATAAAGTGGGAGAAGAAAAGGCTAGAGATGGATAGAGACTTCTATGGCACTACCTTGTGAATAAGTTTGCTTAGACTTGGTATTCAAAACAAGCCTACAGTGCATCTTTAAAAGGCATGAGAAGTGATGGATTGACGGTCTGTATTTCCTCAGAGATGTGTTCACTCTGAAAGTTTGACCTTGATTTGATAAAAATCGTTAAATGGGATTTTGTGTAAGTGTGATGGCAGTGGGTGTGGATCGCTCAACGTGACTCATTCCTCCTCCTGTGCCTTCTCATTCGTGTCTGTCTTTGTGTGTGTTTGCTGCCTACAGTCTCAGCTCTCAGCAGCGATCAGTCAATAAAGCCCTGGGTTCACCATCTTTATCGGCCCACGCCGCAAGTCTGTCACGTCCTGGAAATGGCAATTTCTCCTCCAATCCATAACCTCCACAGACCCTCAAGACCCTATAGAGAAAGGGCAGCAGTGGCCTTATTGATGTGGACATGGTGTGTTTAGTGTGTGTGTGTGTGTGAGAGAGATCTGCTCAGCCTCCATCCCCCTTTGTTAGGGTAAACAGTGTAACAAGATGCAATAAGGGGCAAATTAAATAGCTTAAACCTGTTTGGGAAGAATCATTTCTAAATGAAACACTGCCATTGGATGAAAACAGACTGTTGAAGAATCTTCGTAGGCTTTCAGAATATGTTTTCTGTGGTTTTACCAGTCTATTAGTTTAAGTGACTTGCTTAGTCTGAAATCAGATTGAGTTTAATCTCCTTATGTATTTTTTCAGATTCATCTGTTCATCATTTAGACAATGACATGACCTCATCCAGAGATTATCTCTTTCTTGTCACACAGTGCATTTACTTCCTTTCTCCGGTACCCTGATGTATATAAACGCAATGAGATAATAACTATTCAAACACTCTTAGCTGGATTATTGGGGTGACAGGTGGCAATTTGAACTAGAAGGAAAGCGACAACCTGCTACCATCTACCACCGGATCCACATAGTCTTGAATACATTTGAGTTTTTCTGTCTGTGTGTGTCTCAGTTGGCTGCAATATCACCTTAGAGGACACAAAGGCTCCAGAAAAATGTCATTTTAATAAAGTAATGAAAATTTAAAGGCCCTGACATATAAATATAACCATATTTTCTCAATCTGCTTCTTCTGTGATGGTATCCTACATGAACACACAATGTCATGACAGATTTTTTTTCACGAGAGAGACCGTATGTGTTTTGTATGTGACTGAGATCTTTTCACTGGTGTGAAGTGGGCAGGGCTCAGTTGTGAAAAGGTGATGTCACAAACTTCAACGCATCAATCAAGATTTAGCAACATTTGAATCAATATGATGATGAAGTTGTATTGATTGCTTACTGTATGTTGCCAGACCACTATGTCAATCAAATCTGATCAAACCACACCCTCACAGTCCTGATGAAACAAGTTTTTTGAGCGAAATCTTAATAAATAATATCTAAGAATGTCAACTTTAACTATGGTTGTTGATTATTTAGTCACAAATATTTCATGTTATAAAGAAAGATTTGAAACCAAGATTTCAGGGACTTAAGAGTGATCAGATTTTTTTAATGCATCAGAACGCTACAGGTGTTAAAAGAAAATGCACAGGTTATGTTTCGATATTTTCCAATGTCTCTGAAGAGTCAGGATGTGGTTCATTTAGGCCCCATATCTACACCCTCCCCATCCCCATTACTGATTCGCTTACCAGACTCTGTGTGTCTTGTATGCCTGTGGCCACAGATCAGTCTGTTTGTGTGCGAGTGTCATCAATGTGAAGCAAAATCGTCCTTCAACTTCAGTCGCTAATTAGATGCTCTTCATAGAAAGGCTAGAAAGCTTTGAACAATGCCAGCGCTGCTCCTCCCACCACAAACATGCTGCTGCTGCCTGTAGTTAGTCTGTAGGTACAGTATAAATAGATCAAATTAAACCTGACTGTATATTTCCACTTGACTATCACGACTCATGTTTAAGTATTTTTGTTGTCATTTATTACTTTACCCAAAGCCACACACATAAACACTGGCTGGTTTCATGATGGGAAAACTCAGACGTCCAGTTGGCGTGCTGAAAGAATCTCTTTCTTCCATCCAGCTGAATTGTGTTGATAACAAATTGCAAACCAAACTCATGGTGTAGTTTTACATAGGCACAGCCCTGTGTTCATGTACATTTTTCTAGTAGAGTGGATCAAACGCCCTCAGGCCAAACTCTGTTTGATGGACTGATCCCGTCTGTCACTGCTCTACCCACAACTCCTCTAAAGCTAAATATTTAAACCTGGCATGGCTGAGCGTTGGAGTTTATTTAACTAAAAGTTTGAGCTTAAACCATTACAGGAGAGCTCTCGAGAAAGTGGAGTGCAGACAACCACCTAGGCATAGAATATTTTTTGCAAACACTGACTATTTTAGATATTCAGGCTTGCTCCAGAGGCTTACCAGCCAAATACACATTCAACATGTGTTGCTTTTGTTGCACTTTCTCCCCCCAACTGGATATATTGGTTTTACCCGGCATCTTTCTAAAGAACACTGCGTACAAAGCCTCAAACTCCACATAAAGGCTTTTGTGTTGGCATGGCTTTATGCAGCCTTGAGAATAAGATCATATATCAAGACTGTGGCTGCTACCCCACAATTGTGGTCCAACTAATGAGTATGCTAATATTCATTATTAACGATGGAACATCTGGTCAGTTGGCATGTGATTGTGGCTGCGGGCGAGGGCTGCAAGGTGATTTGTTAGAAATAGCACCAGAAAGAGATTTAACTGACAGAAACTTATAGTGAAGTGAATGAAACAAAAACCTGCACTGACAGAGACTGAGAGGGAGAGTCAGCAAATTAGCATTGTCACCCACGCCACTCATCTGGGTCATGATGACAAGGTGAGGAAGAGGAACATCAGTGGAGGCTGAATGAGAGAGTTGAGTCAGAAAAATGGCTGCAGGGTGCTGAGTGTGGGAAGTTAGGAGGTGGGTGGTTCATTCATGGAGCCACAGGATCATTCTGTCTCAGAGCTGCTGTGGCTTTATGTGTTGCTTGGAGATAAATGAGAGATTTTGTATATTACTTCACAACATTTTTTAATCATTTTCAGGACAGATGGGTAGGTTGAGCACTCAAAAAGCTAGATCTCATCTTGCAAATGTCTCTTTAGTTCTCAGGCACAGACACAGGAATAATAACATCTAAACTCATTTTTCATTGTCTCTTATTTGCCATTCCTCATATCCCACTGCATCCACTACAGTATTTCTTTACTACAACTCTTCCTCCCTCTTCCTTTTTTTAAACTACCTCATGACCTAGTTATGTTTTGAATCAGAATCCACATGTACAGTACGGCAGAGAAAAGCTCATTGACAAACCGCCGTTGTTGGGCACAGCAAGCTGGAAATTGAACTGCGTCGCCCTGGAGAGCGCTGTCTGCAGTGGAGATGGATGGTCTGATGGATAGACGGAGGTGGAGGGCTAGGAGTGTGTTTTTCCTCTGTGCTGAAGAGCCCTTGTGTAAGTGGGCCAGGAGGGGCAGAAATAGCTCCAGTCCCCTTGAGGAGTCACTCCACAAGGTCACCTCCTTGCCCTGGGCCTTTATGCGTGAGACCAAGTGTCCATACTCTTTCTCTCTCTCTTTTTCTTCCTCACTGTCTCCCTCTATTTTCCCCTCTGTGGCTTAATGGCTTACCCAGGCCTCTGAATCAGCAAGGCCTCTGCAGCAAGAGTCGAGTTTGTGTGCTAACGAACCCCCAAGCTAATTAGAATTTCAGCCAAGCTGGCTACTCTCCTCATTTCCTTGCCATTTCCCTCCCTTTGGACAAATACTATTTCACCCTTCAACTCATGCAGAATTAATCCAGTTAATGTTCAACACGGGATGAATAATGGCCACTTATCTGCTGGGAACATGGGTACAGAGGGGCGCTTGAGTAGAGGACCCATAGTGAGCCCCCAGTCTTATGTCACACTAAATCTGCTTTCTGGGCAAAGTAGTTCAGCCAAAGAACTGTTATTGTAGGTCATGGTGGTAGTGTGTTTTCAAAATGACACCATCCAACCCCAAAAAGCCCCCCTCTCACTGAATGTCAGGCTTCTCCTGAGAAAACCAGTGACCCTGTATACTGTCTGGTGATTCCTCTTCTTTGAACCTGGATGTGAGCGTTTTAAGCATACTGACACTTAATACTTCCTGTTGTCTTTTTTAAGTTAATTTTCAACTTGTTGCCAATTTGCTTTGTGGTTCTGGTGAACTAATCTTTGCCTATCTATAGGCATTTTACTTACAAACTTTACTTCAGATCTTTTTACGGAACAATAATGACAACAATTTTGGTCGTTTTTCAAGATTATTTGTCTTACATTTTTGCCTTTATTGAGAAGCAGATAGTAAAGAGGCAGACAGAAAAAGAAGGAAAAGAGATGGGTATATGACATGAATAAAGCTCCCCCCGCTGAAATCGAACCAGGAACTTTGCAGTTAAGCACCTTAACCATTAGAATACCAGAGGGCCTTAGTTTTGGTCACTTCTGTTCCACTCAAACCTCAAACCCTTGCTGCTCAACACCCTTCTCAATTGCCCAGCACAGATCTGGTTGCTGAGGAATGTTATATGGTTTACATGGTGTGACAACATTACCCTGCCCCCAACATCATGGCCGCCACCAGTAAGTTTAAGGGTCTGGAACACAGTTGGGCAGCCAGTCAGGGAACCAGATTTTGGGCAGTGTGAATACTTTGAGTAATCTGAAATTTGCTTGAGAAACCCTTTCCAGCAGTGGCAAGAAAATATATATGGAAGAGGAAGTAGTCTCCCTCCCTCCCAACATGTCTTGGCTATCAGCTGTTGGGGTTGGTCCCAGCTGCCTTGTGTGTTGACTCTAGAGTGATAGCCATCAGCATTTGCCACATGAAAGGAGAGGAGACTGGCGTTCCTAAAAAAGCAGATGAGAAATAAAGATGTGGAGGCCATGTTGAGATGTTGGCTACATCTCAAATCGAGATAAAGGCATTGATTTATCAGGAGTGTTTTTCTGACCATATCAGACTGTATATAAATCAGTTCCTTCCCTGGTAAGACGTGAATAATGTTCTTGGAGGATAAGATCCTTTGAGGCAGTACAACTTTTTGCATACTTCAGATGGGCTCTCAGCCCCTGGGGGAACATGTATTTACAATATCGCTCATCCTGTGCGTTGGTAGAGACAAAAGCCTCAATATGCTTATGCATGCTTCGGAAGGGAGTAAACCTGTTTAGCTCACTGTCTAAAATTACCAAGCAGAGGCTCTCTGTGCATGCCAAGAGTCCATGTAGGCAATGCTATCTGTGGTATGTCCCCCAAGCTGGCCTCTATGCTTTTATTCAGTCCTCTTGTGGCATTTAAAACAGCTCACTGTAGGTCAGGGAACAGTTTATTGGGGAAAAGGGAATGATTTTTTGGGGGAAATGGCTGGCCCTGAACCAGTTTACCCATTCTGTGGTTGCTGCAGGCCGAGGACACTGTCACTTAGGGCTCCTTGTAAAATCCTGTGGATAGCCCGTAAGTAGAGCCTGAGCTGCAATTGATATTCTTGTGTTTGTAAAGAGGCCGCGATTACGTTCCTATGTATGAGACTTAGCGAGAGTTGCCCCGCCACGTGTGAGAGGAGAATCCAGGGCAGAAAGAAAGCTTTCACTAAAAAGAAAAGCAGAGCTTTAGTCTGACTCAAGGGAAGCCAAAGGAACAGTTCCTGAAAGGAGAAAAGAGACTGCAGCACTGTCCTCAAAAACTTAGGAGGTCGTTCAGAGCTGCCGGCTGTTTTCAGCAGCAGCAGCAAAAAATTCTTCCTCATGCAGCTTTGCAGACATTATTTCAAAGCAAGCTTTTTTATTTTCCTTTCCGCATCTCTTTTTTTTAACCTGTGTTTGGCCAACAGGCAGCAGCAGTGCACTTTGGGAAAAACATACACAAATCTTGATTTAATTATTCTCTAACCCACTTTCATTCTATCTGTCCTCCAAGTTGCCTTTTGAAATCTGCCACAAATCTGTTAAGCTTTGATTGCCAGAGAACTTATTTTTTTCCGGCTTTGGATGTTTTCCCTGTTTCTTGACACATTGTGCGTTACACAAAATAAGCAGATGAGGAGCGGCAGTGGGACGTTGTTCAATACTCCTACCACTCATTGTAGGAACAAGAGAGGCGAGATAGCATTATAGAGCTTATTGCCAAGCAAGTGTTTGAGAGATTAAGAAGGAACCAAAATAGCTGAGATGGTGGTAATCAGTTAGGGAACAATTGTGTTGTTTATGTTGTCGCTAATGGCTGAGCTAACTGACTCCACGAGTTGATCGTATCAACATCAGTCCCTTGATTTAATTGACATTTTCCTCATATCTGACTGTGTTTTGGTCAGCAGTATTGTCGGGGGAAGTCTTTTGTACTTGTAATAACTTAAAAATAAAAGTGTATTACAAAGATTAGAGTCAAGTGATTGTAAGCTCCATTGTTCATTAATCTTTAGCAAATAACAAATCAGCCTATAAACGCTCACTGACTTGGAAAATGGTTTTAGTTAAATTGGCTTTACATTTGTTTTTCATTCAGTGGATTTTCATCGGTCTGTAAGCCTTTTGTCTTTTCTCCAGCTTATGTCCATTCAAACAGCACTGTTTTGTTTACAGGGGCTCACCTCTCCGTTTCCCCATGCAGGTCAGCACCCTAGGGCTCCCCTCTCCCCTCCTCTCCCTCTCTCTGTCTCTTCTTCCCCCCCCCCCCCCCCCAGCCAGTTGATTCAGGGAAATGGTTTAATTCACATGCAAATCTTGCCAGAGCACCAGTCATTCGCGCTGCTAATTACACCAGTGTTGGGACGCTGACTTGCTGACATCACCCCGGGATATTAGTATGCGGGGAGGAGAGAAGAGAGGGGTCGCTCTCTCTCCCTCCGCGTGTGTGTCAATTCAACCAGAGAAGGCCCAGAATAAGAAAGGAAGTAAGCAACTGTGCCTTCAAACAAAAGCTTTAGAAATATATTACGCAAAATGGGTTGTAAAGATCATATACATGTGAAATATTTAATGACTTGAAATAAATGTGATAAAACATGCAAGATCACTGGCATGGTCCTCTAACGCTCAGTGATAGTGATCTGATTGTGTAGCCTGTGGGAATTTTTGCACTATTTAGAGTATAACATTAGTTAAAGCTGATGTTTTCAGAGTGAACAGACATTGCTTTTTAAATTACCATTAGGCCTATAAAGAATTTTATGTGGATTTTTATGGTTAAGTAGGATATTCAATAAAAATAAATCTGACAAAAATCAGTTAAACAAATAACTCAAGATCCACTTTCTAGCTGCAGATTTATTTATAGTTGATCATAAAAGTTCATTGTTAACCTTTTGAAAAAAAATCTCATGGTCCAAATAGCTTTTTCCAGAGCTTTCAACCACATGTCAGGGTCTTCCTTAGCAGAAGGGGTTTGCAACATCTTTTGCAACAAACTCTAAATTCATTCACAGATAGTTCTGGACAGAATTCTTTCTTTTAATGTGTTTATTTAAAAATATAATTAATATTTTCTCAGAAATGTATTTATATATATAATTTGACATAAGACAGAACGTGTAATTATGTGTGTGTGGTAATTGTATAGAAAATATATCACAATACTTTTTTAGAATGCAATATAAACAAAAATAACAAGCTTCTGACATTGCTGCCTTTATTGTGAAGGTTTAAACCGGAAATGATGATGATGTTATTTATACTGGCTTGACACAGGGTAAGGATTAAAGCGCTGTTATTCAGTGGGTCGGTCAGCGAGCGGAGAAGCTGTAGCGCTCCGTGTCTTTACGCACCGAAAGTCCGCACGGATTCTCTCTCAGACTCGGCAGCCGTGTTTGACCTCACTACCAAAGGAGATCTCTGTTTTATTCGTTGGGATTGAAAACATTTCGGCGGGATCTGCGCTCTGGTTTGGATCTGTGGCTTGCTGCGAAAAGGGGATTTGTTTTTACGCACTTAAAGTTGGCTCTTCGTTTACGCTTTCTCCTCGTTTGCAGAACTCCTGAATGTGTTTGCGGAGAGGGCAGGGGGTTGACAAAAGGCTTTTAAACGCAGGGGATAGATGTAGTGGAGGGGTGCAGACACCACGCAGCGGCTGAGAGCGGGGTGTTTTCGTGGCAAAGCTGCGGCGTTGGAGTGGTGTGACAATTTCTGCAATGAGGAAGACGTGTTTTAAAACCTCCAGCACCGCAACCAGCACCGAGGTCAGGGCTATGGCTTCCCTCCGCCGCAGTTTGTAAGAAGGTAAGCAGCGGATCGTGTTTTCTGTTGTTTTGGAGCTGTTTAGATGGCGCGACCAATGATCCATTTCGTGGCTTTAAGTGCGTAATGGAAGGAGAGAAGTGTGTCACAAATCTGCTAAAAGACTCAAACTCATTGGACTGAATTTTAAAGCACGTTCAACGGGCTTTAATCCAGTCCACTGAGTTGCCGTTGTCTAATTAAAAGGTCACTGAGTTGTTTTTTTAACTGAGTTTTTGCTTTCTCCGAGATTTAATCAAGTTGTATCCCTGTACAGACACTTCACCCATTCATGACCTAAAACGGGGTGTTATTTGGATAAAGATTTAACACCCAGATGCGGGATTGTTGGACTTGTGCTGTAGCTATCTCCCTCTATGGACGCTGGTTTATATCCCCCACCCCACCCCCTGGAGCGCAATGGTCAGGCTACTGTGCGCTTTCTAGCCAGAAAGTCTTTGTTGTGCAGCCTCTGTGCCATATGGATTTCACATTGCTTCGTAAATAAACTCTCTTCTGAGAAAAAAAAATCCTATTTGTATTTATGTATTTATTTATTTCCTCCAAATAAGCTTGTTTCAATATGCTCCGCCAGTTAAGTCTCATTGTGTTGTCATTAGTTGAGTCCGTCCAGATAAAATTCGGCTGGTTATTTGTAGGAGTTTGGAAACAAGTGGCATACTCTTGGCTTCGTGGCAGTTGTTTTAAGGAGAACATTACAAGACTCAACACAGGCTAATTGACCCGTTCAGATGGCTACTTTTTTAGCAGTGTAAAGGGTCAGTGGATTAGCACATGAATGGACTGACGGGGGAATAATGAATGATGTGACTCCAGCAGCTGGCTGCAGTATCATTGGCCTCCGCAGAAGACACATTAACTGAACTGACAGACCACCGTTATTTCTGACATGCACAACTGCCTCTGGAAAAATGTCAGTGCTGTATTGGTTACTGCTTTTTCCCACTGACACAGTCCAACAAAATCCAGAATAATATTCCAATACAAGTCCTAGAGGGGCCGGATTGGATTTGCTTTGATGTTTTCTTCTGAAATGTTTCATAAGCTACATGTAGTCTTTCAATAAATGTTGCTGGTTAGTATATTAGCTATTGATCTGGCAGCATATCAGTTACCAGAGTCTTAAGTATGGTCTGAAGTCTGCAGTGTGAGGTTGTGCTGGAAGCTCGTCCCTTCCATGACTCCCTCTGTTCCCATCCAAAGTAGTGTCACTTTGTGGAACAAGTCAGTGCTGAATGAATAAGTAATGTGATCCAGCCTCAAGTATAGTGTATCTCTGGTTGAAAAGCGTCCCAGTTTGATGTTAAGTAAAATTCTCTCTCCTTCCCACTTGCCACAAAAATCTTGTACAGTTTAATTCTTAGAAAGAGAGAAGGGGAAATTATGATACTCAGAGCTTTTTCAATTACCTCACTGGAGCAGAGAGAAGAAAAAAGCTCTGTCTCTTGCAGATCTATAAATTCTTCTTAGTTATAAATGCTGTGACTGTTGAATACAGATGGAGTTTTTGTCCTCATGAGTCTATGTTTATATGTGTGTACATCTATGTGCATGTGTGTATACTCATTTGGTGTATGTTTACCTACCTGCACTCACCAGTTACTGGTTGCATTATATTGTTGTATTGTCTTCGGTTAGCTCTTGTTCCACTAGCTTTTGTCTGTTTTCTACATTAAATGGCTATCTGCTGTATTGGGCAACAAAAATGCTAACAATGGTTGAGTGTAAAGGGCACTATTACATTACTCCAGCAATTTAGTGATGCACTTCTATAAAGTCTAGATGACTTGCAAGAGACATGTTAATAAAAGAATGGTCAAACTTGAAGCAACAGTTTGTCCTCAATATGGGTCAAACTCCAAAAACACTGGATCCTACATTTCCCATAATACAAGTCAGTATCATTAGATCCCCCTGCCTAGATCCCACTGCCTCCAGTTAGTGACACAGGCTTTCTTTAAAAAAATTTTTAAAAAAGTCACAAACCCAATCTGAGGTAACCCAGATGACATCATCATGGTTATTTTTGTGTGTGAAATTGGTGGAGTCCCCCTTTACAAAACTCAAGGGAGCTGTCATTGTTGAATGCTTGTGAAATATTGTTAATAGTTTGGTTAAAATTCAAAGGCATTTATATGCTTTTTAGAGTAGAATAACCAATAGCTGGTCAAGGCTAGTGGACCAGAGGCTAGACTGAAACAAGGACAAGACTTTGGCTGTCTATAATTTGTTATGACAGGTGAATGCAGGCCTAATCTCTGTCCTCTGGAACACGTTGCATCTGGTTCTTGCTAATTGGCCGCTAATGGAAAACGTCTTTGTCGAGCCTGATTCTTGTCGGGAACACCTCCAGTCATGTTTAACTGTGATTAAATCCTAATGGCTCTGAAGTCAACATGGAGCCCAGGGACTTTGTATTCCTGTACTTTGGTAATTTGTGAAAACAGAGCTGTTCATTAAAGCCCCTGAAAATTCCCAAAACAGCTTCAAAACACTGAACGGAAACGTTGCATCCACCAAGTGAAAAGGACATTAAAGAGAAAAGAGTCTGTCCTCCTCTCCCCCACTTCTTCCAAAGAAAACAAAAGCAGAGGCAAGAAAAAAAGACTTGGCTGCAGTGTACACCCAGCTGTTCTGTCCTCTGTGCTCTCCTCTCTTGTCATCCGTCTTCCGCTTTTGTGCAGAGCTGTCATTTAAAGATGGGATTTTAATCTGACCATCTAGAGTGATGCCATGGAAAAGCTGCAGCGGTTTTGGGAGTTGCTCAGGAATGAATGTGGAATTAGACTTCTGCTTCAAAACCCTCCAAGGCTGTACTTCTACTACTGGCTCCTGAATAAAGTTGAATCAAATGTTTTTCTAAAGCTCGTGTTGAATAGTCTTCTTATTCTAACCCTACCCTACCCCTAATCCTTTCTCTCTGAGGAAAAGATGATTTCTATAAGTTTACTTTTTGATAGCTCCCTGACTGTTATCTTTAATCAATAAAATTGATTGGTTTTATTAATATTTCTGCTTTGAAGCACATTTACAAAGATTTCATCCATGTTTTAAGACAACTTGTTTGGCCAAACTACTGTCTGTTGTTTGGCCAAAGACTGTCAGAGGGCCTATCAGACACTAGTTACGTATTAAAACAACCAGTTACCTGGGTTACAGGACTAATCTAGAGGAACGGGACGATGATAATTAACCCGAAACGGTGAATGATTGCCCACTGATAACATGGTCACAGGGATTACTATCTAACAACATACCCCCCAGGTCTTGAACAAACCTCACACTCCAACTGGCCAATGATAAGTCAGCATTTACATCTCCCCGGGGATGTAAAAGTTCAATCACAAGAGAAAACAAGCCTCTTTACTTCCTGTGCTTTACCTCGCAGTCATTTATGAGGCGTCTGTGATGTACTTGACTTGTATTACCATAGTCCCCAAATCTCTCGTAATTGAAATCATGTAGATTACAAGGGGAAGCTCGGGGATTTAGTTTCAGTGGAGGGGAAATCCCAGGCATGTGCATGAAGCGTGTTGTAAATCATGAGGATAGAAGGGGAGGGAAGGAGCAACAGGCCCCTGTAGACTTACAGTATCTCTGCCAGCACTGATGTAGGGAGATCAGATGTTTGTGAGGTGAATCACTTGGGAAAGGTCATCACACATCTGGATTTGGAGAGTGGGTTTGGAGAGGTGCATTGCTGTAAAGGTTGCAAGCTTCTCCGCCTGTTACAGTCTCTGTGGAGTTAAACTTGGAGGCAAAGTGTGAGGTTGTGATGTGTCCTCTCAGAAGAATGCAGTGTGAAATGCTTTCCTTCAGGTCCACTCTGCTCCTTCTGGCTATTTGTATGCTCTTATCTCCAAGAGCCCCTCCTCACCCCAAGGCAGAAATAACTGCCAAACACCTGGCAGCATGTCAGAAGAGCGAGAGAAGTGTACATATGTGCTTAATCTTTTTTGGTGCCATCATTTTGCACTCTGACTCATCATTCTCATTCTTCTATCCAAGCAGCAAGTGTGTTCTTGTAGATACATGTGATTTGTGTGTGTGTGTGTGTGTGTGTGTGTGTGTGTGTGTGTGTGTGTGAACCAGTTAATCAGCGTTAAATTAGTAATAATGGTGAAGATGCTGGGCTGTAATGAGCCGAGCTGTGTTGCCCCTGGCTATAGCATTATACCACTGGGACAGGGATTTTCCAAACCCCCTCCTAACACTCAGCGTGCTTGACAGCTACTTGACGACTTTGTCTGTCTGAGCTGTATCATGGCTCCATTTATCATATCCGTCAATATTCATGGAAGTCATATCTGGCCACTTCATGTGGTTTGCTAATGTCTGTGGAGTCAGTTTGACACCATGACAGCAGAAGTTGCAGAGGTCTGCCTTTCTGCTCATGGCAATGTTGAAAGATTGAGCTGACAGTAATAGGCTGTTAGGGTTTTGGTGGATGGTAAGGAATCTCAAGTGGTGATGGAGATTTCATCCAACTTTAGACCTATATATTTGTATGTTTTCTTTTTAAGGATTACATGTCATATGACCAGTTGAGGCATGTCAGTGGGATGTTTATTTAGACTGCTACAAGATGTTTCCAAGTATTTCCAGTGTCCACTCTATCATCAAAATCCATCAGTGCTAAGCCAAATACACTGAAGTGCTTTGTTAACCAAGACTAAACCTTGGACAACAAGTGCTCTTTTGAACAAGAGACAAGGTAAGGCTCGGCCAGCTCTCCACATGGTGTTGTCTTCACTCCAAGCACTTTACACTAGCAGATCCTCAGCCAACCAAGCTGTCAGTCTGTCAAACAGTGTCCTGAGTGTGCTTAAGCTCCTCCATAGGGCTGTCTGTCAGACAGGCAGGCGTCCATCTGGGAAGGTAATGGGATTGTCTCTCTGTTTTGGCCGCCTGAGGGGCAGCAAGGGTTAGTGGGATGCAACCTTCTGGCCACCCAGAAGAGTTTCCCCTTCGTGTGGGGGCTTAAGCTAGGTTTATGCTCAACGCAGTGTCTCCAAGACGAGTGTGCGTGCACCAAAAATTACATCAATGCATCTTTCACGTCAAGCGCGAAGGCTCCGCAAACTGTTGCAGCGCTTGGTCGTGCATCTCTGAATTTTTGTAACTAGGCGTGTGTTGCACAAGTAGTCCCGTCAGTTCTGGTGGAGCTGGTATGCAGTGTCTCCTCCCCATCATCATGAGCTAGTGAAGGTGGAATATATTTTTATTTTAATCCATGCACTGAGGTATTTAACCCACATCCTGCTCTGCTTTTTGTGAGATGTCTCACAGCTTCTGTCATTCTCCAAGGAGTCATTCTTGGCTGTTAATCCCATTATTTCTTAAAACAACACTGCAGAATAGTTGTTTGAGTCTATGAAATATAACAACTGTCTTTATGACTCTCTGGACAGGCCTGGAGATGAAAGAGCAGGGGGGAGGAGGAGTGTCAGTGACAAACACTCCCAACCATCTTTTCTTTGGAAACTCAAACATTGATACTTTCCATTTTACAGCTGGGTGGGTCCGCTTGACTAATGAGAGTGGAGCACTGTCCTGGCTTAGCATCTGCTAATGTTTCATGCTAACCTTGTACATAGAGAAGTGTGTGTGTTGGGTTGTTTGTACAGTACTGCTTTCCATCACTGTCACTGGCTGGATTCTGCTAATTTCCATAGCCTGTTTGTGATTATATCCTTGTTCTTGATACCTCAGAGGATTGTTGAGCATTGTATTTGTGACACTCACATTATACTGTGAGAAGTGCAGTGGGAAGCCTTGACCTTTGAACTATGTAGAGTTCACATCCCTTATGGGTAGAGGCCCCATCTGGTTTTGAGCAAAAGTCAAGGGTTTTAAAGAATTTTCAGTTGGGCTTTACTATGCCATCAACTAAGTAGGTTGGATGATATTTTACTTTTTTCACAGGTGGTTTCCTTTGAAAAAAGCAATATGGGTTGTTTGTATTTTCTGTGATTAATGGCCCAAACAGCAACTGCGGCATGACATCCTGTTTCTAAACCCTATCACCCTAGATGTAGTTCTATTTACACAATGATTTATTAGACTGAGTGTTTGTTTTCACCCTAATGGTGTGGATTCTGAAATATTATGACCTGTCAAACCACAAATCACAGTTTTGAACAGATTTATTTAAAGGGTCCTTATTTGTGATCAGGCACTCTTATTCTCTTCAATCTTTCATTAATATGTGCCTGTTGGGCAACATTGTAGTCTACTTATGTTGTTGGCACTGCAGATGTTCTTTGTTGTCTATCATCCTAATGGCTGTTATTTGTCTCTGTTCATCCATGGTAGGAAGATCTGTGTGCACTGTAAGTGTCGTCGTGAGGAGCATGCAGTGACAGCCATGCCTGTAGAAATGGAGAAGACGGTCACCAAGCTGATGTATGACTTCCAGAGGAACTCTACCTCAGACGACGACTCCGGCTGTGCCCTGGAGGAGTACGCCTGGGTACCACCAGGGCTCAAACCTGAGCAGGTACATCACACTCACATTGGACGACACGAGTCAAAAGTTTCCATTCACGTTAGTAGTATCTCTAGAATGTTCTCCAAAAGTGCATTAAATGGCTGAACAATGGCTAAACAAGAGAAAAATGATTAAACTTCTTTTACTGGGCCTCAGACTTAGGCTTTTCAGCTTGCAGCTTTATGCAGTTTCTGCCAGGTGTTTGTAGTTTCCAGATTAAGTGTGAAGAACAGAGTGAATCTGCAATTCAGGTCTCTCAGACACAGATCATGTTGCATTTACACTTTACTAAGGCTGGTTATGAAATCTTAATACTTTTTGAGTACCGACCAAAACGTTTCCATAGCAGTGAGTATCAAAAACTGCCAAGTACTGAAAGCTGGCAGGAAAGCCTGGTCCGATTCCTAGTTCTGTTTACTTGTTCCTTGGTCAGACATTTTCTGATATAAATCATTTTTACGAATTGTATTTTTGCAGGTCCATTAGACCTGCATCTCCCCATATGATAGCTCACCAGTTACGCTGACTTTGCCTTCTGCGGGCTAATGGATAACAAGGATTATGTTGCTCCTGCAGTCAAATTAATCTCCAGTTCATTCTGCCTGCAAACATGTTTACAGTAGGTTTCATTGCCCTCATAGCGGTTCAGCTAAGCTTGTGTAATACACAAACATATTAAATGGGCCTGTGCACATCCAAGAAAATCCTCTTTTACAATACTCCATTGAGTCGTTGGTGTGCACATTTGGGGGGGTATCCAGTTTTGTAGGACAATAGAAGTGTTTATAGAAGCAGGTTTCATTTTGTTGATGAGCTGAGAGCAATGAACTGGTCAATACAATGTTGGCACAGCCCCCTGTTTTCACCTCTGAGGATGGAGCACAGCTATTTTTCATCTCCCTCCAGGGTCACACATCTAACCCTGAAGTCAATTAGCTTCTCGTCTAGTGGCGATATGACCTCAGGAGCAGTCAGGCTATTATGGAAAATGGGCTGTGCTTCATCACAACAGCACAACGCTAAACCACCCTGAAAATACCTGATTTATTGCTGTTCTTGGCTTTTAATTATTAAGTCAAACAATCAGAAGTGGTGGAAAAATTGTGACAATTAGGAGCATTTATAACAACCCACGTGACAACTGAGTCTATCAAGTTTCATGAGGTGTCCTTAGCAATTCAATTCTATCCAAGTCATTCAGGCTGTGGAAACATATTGTGTGACGTCTCATAGAGGAGCAGAAGTATGCCTGATGTGGGACTTTTCATCGCCCAGCACTTCCTCCACATGAGGTAGAGATAGAGTGATAAGCGAGGGAGATGGTGAACACAAAGCTAATCTCCAGGATCTAAACGGTGGGTTTAGGTTTCCCCTAGGGAGGCGATGTTCTGTATGAGTCTACTATTTAGCCGGCAGTGGTGTAAAGTCACCACTCTGTAGAGAGATTTCAGACCAGAAATGCATCATTCAATCAGATATATCTGAGGGATTATGAGGGATAAGTCAGAAACATCAGCACTTAGTTGGAACTCTTAAATTCCTATGTATATGTGTGTGTGTGTGTGTGTGTGTGTGTGTGTGTGTGTCTGTGGATTTCATCCAACATGTTTACAAAAAGTAAGGGATTGTCTCAACCTCAACTGCGTTTCACTAACGTATTGCTGACATACAGACATCTTTCATTATTGAGTGTGTTGGAGATGTTATTGAGCTGCAGTGTGCAGGAGAGCCTGCCAATATTCTCTCTCCCACTGTCTCCCCTCGCTCTCAGCTCTCCATCCCTCTCAAATAAAATTCTTAGATGTTGCCAAGTCGCAGCTTGTCAAGGCCAAGAATGTTACTCAGCAGTGGCCTGTAACTGGTGTTTTTTTGTTTGTTTTTTCAACCATCACGTAGCTACAGTGTAATGTGCAGACTCTGCTCAGCATCTACCAGGATCTGATTTTAATTTGCAGTTGAACATGAAGTATGCTTTTTCAAACCACTCATATATGCAATATTTGAATAGAAATTCAGTTCAGGGTTATTCATGCAAGCAGGAGGTCTTTCCAGTTTCTCAAATGGTCCCGCAGCTCAGATATGAATAAATTAACTTTCAAACAACAAAGACCCAGTCTGAAAGATACCTGAGGATAGTTTGAGCTGTTCCAGAATGGATCTTAGGACAATTAGAGCCATACCAATCAGAGTTTAAAGACTATAAAAGCCTGTCAGCCACTGACTGGACCTGATTACAACCAGTAGCTGTGAATGAGAGTTAGATGATAAAGCTATAAAAAGAGATTGTGAGACACACTGAGCACTTTTAGGTTGAAAATCACGACATATTTATATCCATGCTAGCATCATGATTCAAGGAACGGAAATGTCAGTTGGCCAGTCCACCACTTTGGTCAAGAACTATTTGATGGATCAACACTAGATTTTGTACAGATATCCATGGTCCCCAGAGGATGAATCCTAATTGTTGCTCTTGCATCACCAGCAGGTTGACATTTGTAGTTTTGAGTGATGTCTCAACTACTATTGGATGGATACTAATGACAGTTGTAAACATTATATGCTTAACACCAGCATGTTAGCATTGTTTTTGTGAGCATGCTAGCATGATGATGTTAGCATTAAGCTCAAAGCGCCACAGTGCCTAAGCACAACCTCACCGCTAGCATGGCTGTAGTCTCTTCTTAATATGGCACCTGTAGTTGAAAAGAAGCTTGTATTTCATGCTAAATTAACCCATTTCAGGCCTTTTGTGCATCTCAGCAAAGATGGACAGAGAATGAAAACACAGCCATTAAATCTGCTCCCTCCACTATGAAAACACCATCTTTCCCACCATGTTTGGCTTTGGCTACCAGTGTTTTCTCAACAATATAATATCTGTGTCCACTAACCACTGTAAAGTGGCTTGTTGAGAGAATGTCAGGACTGGTGCCTGGTGGTGTATTTTCCTCTGGCTGTCTGGCCATCAAGAGCAATAGAAACCAGCTGTGTGAAGCGATCACTCTTGTCACTCAGTTTGCAAAGTCCTACCATTTGCTTCAGCTTTTAAAAACACTCCTTTCAGTACAGTTCCAAATTCTGCCCTGTCTTTAGTTTCGCCTGCTTTCGATTACAGTTATTATCACAAGCTGCTCCTCCTGGCTCTTGCTGCAATCATGTGTCCATTATGTTCTGCGTGTGTGCATGCGTGTGCGTATCCGTCCTTATTTTTCCTCAGGGCAATGTGCCTTTCACCTCCAGATTGTAACCCTGTTGTGGTTGGAAGCGTGTTTTGTAATTTATCATTAGGTGTGTGGGTGTGTGTGTGCATCTGGTAGCATGTGTGTGTGTTTTCCTTATGTGCATATAGGAGCTGTGTGATTTATCTGTGCTTGACCACAGTCAGTCTTTCATGGACAATTCCTAGATCCCCTCCGGGCGTCCTGAGCCGTGCTGCTGGACACAGATCCTGTGTCCCTCGCCAACACTGGTAGAAGCCAACAAAAGCAGAGCAGAAGGAATTAGGTTACACTTACAACAAGAGGCTCCTGCTATAAATTCAACACAACAATAAACATGCTTGTATAAGGCTACTTAAAGGAAATACAGACTCCACGCTGCCCTTGATACAGAATGTGACGCTACAACTGCAGGACAATTAAACTTTGAGATATGAGACATTTGTTCAAGAGGTATGATTTTGGATGTTGTAAAAAAGCATTGGTTGTGTAGATGTTGTTTTTAAGTCAATGCATAATGCATTGTTCAAGTTAATCTGTGTGACAGACTGTGTGTTGCTGCCAAGGACAAAGCTGATGGCCTCTAGTCAGTAGATCCATTCAACAGACAGATATGTTATTAAGATTGCTGTGACCCAGTCAGCAGGTATCGATCATGTTTTCTCTCTTTACATTCCAAGTCTTTGCTTTATCTCCCAATCTTTCTTTTTTTGTTCATCTCATCACATTTTTCTCGTTCTCTTTACTATTACTTGCACTCTCTCTCTGTCTGTGAACATTTTCATTCTGTCTTTATTTTTCTCTCCACACCTCCCCTTCTCTTTATTTGACCTTTGTCTTCAAATCTCCCTTTAAAATCCCATGGCTTTCATGCTCCCCCCCCCCCCACCACCCCACCCCAACCCCCCTCTCACCCCCCCACACCCACCCACCCACTGACTGCCTGACCTCTGTTATACCCCGGCCCCCTGTTACAGTGCAATAGAAAGACTGCAATAAATAACACAGAGATTCATTGTCTGCCTCTTTAATGTAAAGAATGTCCGAGTAATTTGGAATGGCCAGATTAGTATTAATCCTGCTGTCGCACGCATTGGCATGCACACACACTGCTACATGCATATGTGTTAATCACTTGTTTGCCCTTGTGTGTGTACGTGTGCAAGAGTGTGTGCACATTTGACAGGTCAGTAATACATTCCCATGTCGATGTGCAGAGATGGAGAGGTGAGGTTCCATTAAGTCTCCACTGGTGGGCCATAAATCAAAGTGATTTTAAGTGTGTGTGTGTGTGTGAATGTATGTGTGTTGGTCACTCCCGCTTTTTGATCTTGTTAATTTTGTCTTGGTAAGGTTGAACCATTTAGTACTGAGATGGTTAATCGGACATTTTTAATAATCAGTTAATCATGTTGTTTAATTTATCAGATAAAAATGCCACTTTCTTCAATTTGAGCATTTGCAGTTTTTCTAATATCATTATCCCTTTTGGTTATTCCACTGTTGAACAGACAAAAAAAAAAATTAGAAGGTGATATCTTGGACTTGGAGAACTCTTGATGGACATTTATCCTTATTTTCTGATATTTTATAGACAAAAATGTTAATTAATAAATCAAAATAATGATTGAGTGATTAAACGATAATTATTAGCAGCAATAATATGCAATCTACTTCGCATATTACAGGTGTGTTTAAGCTCCTAATACATCCCCTTTTCTCTTTGTCAGGTTCATCAGTACTACAGCTCCCTGCCTGAGGACAAGGTGCCCTATGTGAACAGCCCAGGAGAGAAATACCGCATCAAACAGCTGCTCCATCAGCTACCGCCCCACGACAATGAGGTGAGAGTCCAAACTTCCCCCCTCCCCCATCACCTTCATCCATCCATCTATCCACCCATCTATCTCTCTCTTCCTCCCCTCCTTGAGGGCAATACAGAGATAAGAGGGGAGCAGGGAGGAGACACACAAGAAAAATGGAGTCTGTCTTCTTAATGGGCGGGAATGAGATAGTGAAGTGTTTATGCGTGTGTAACTGTCTATTGAAGTTTTTTTTTACATCAATGAAGCATTTCCACGATTAAGATATTAGTATGATTGTACTATCACTGAGAAGCAGCCTTTAGGGTTAAGGTTTGGGTTGTTTTATTTAGCAGGGAATTCATTTGACAGTTAAAGCCGGGGTAGGTAGTGTTCTGGAAAAGGCAAAAAAAAAAAAAAAGCCAGAATTTGAAAATAAAGCTCTTCCCCTGCAGCTCTCCCCCCTTTCCTCTCTGTCCTAAGCCCCTCCCACCAGACGAGCACGGGCATATGCACGTAAACGGTAAACAGGACCACTTCTCTAACGGTTTGAAGTATGCCACAAAAGTAATGAGTGTCCCATCTCCTTGCTTGAATTCGAGTGATATCACTTCTGGGAGCTGAGTTCACTTCCACTGAAGTCTTGTACGCTGCTCAGTTTTTCCCCACACTACAGGCAACAGTACGATGATCGCATGTTGCTTTTCATTCTGCTTTCTGTTGAGATTTCCGTCTTTTTCTTCTCTCCTTCTGCAATTCATGCAGTCCCGTCACTTCCTATCCGTCGGTATCCCAGCACTCACCTGGGCTCCAAACTTGCACAGGTAGAGTGCGCACAGGTAGGCAGTATGTAGGTTGACCAGCAGGTAGAATTATTACAGGCCTGCGCCAGCTACAGATACTGGATTTTTTTCTTTTTATTGTCATTTGATTTATTGGTTGCTGTTGGGATATACAAAGAATTTCAACAAATATAACAAAAAATGCTTCTAAAATACATCACCAGCCCTAGCTTTAAAAACACTGGGTGACATGTTCCTTCATGAACATGGGTACTGTAGTTTATCTTGAGTTGATACAACATACACCATTCTGGATGAAATTGTCCCCAACAAATAAACTATTTATTCTTGTTTGAGTAATGTTTGCTAAAAACTACAGTGCCCAGCTGTGTTAAAGAAGTATTAAAAATGTTTTTAAACTGAAACTATATATTGGTGACGTCATTTTTAAAGATTTTGTCTTCAGAATGAACAAATGTACTTGGGTCTTAGAGCCACAAAGAGGGTAGGGAAGTCATCAAAGTATTCAGAGATAGACTAATGCATTGTTGATTTTGGTCTTTTCATGTGATTTTACGTGTGTGTGTGTGTTCAGGTACGCTACTGTAACAGTCTGGACGATGAGGAGAAGCGAGAACTGAAGCTCTTCAGTAACCAACGGAAACGAGAAAACCTGGGCCGAGGCAACGTCCGGCCATTCCCTGTGACAATGACGGGGGCGATCTGTGAGCAGGTAGCTAACAAGAACATCAAAAACATCATTTTTGCATGGTTTCCCCAACAGGAAGGAGATATAACAAGATCAAAGATGATCTGAGAATGGCCTGTCATTTCTCTACTAAATGTCATTTCAGTGTCGCGTCTCGTGACAAGAGTGAATTAAGTGTGACAAGATCAGAGACGTGTCATGTGGCTAGTGGAATGAAAGCAATGAATCGTGGGACAGACATACTCAACAGCCTGCTGGCATTTCAGGCTTTTGTTATGATGTATGAGAGGTGCTTTATCTTGACATATAAAAGGGCAGAGATGCAACAGTCGTCTGCTTTTATAACATGGTAGTGACCTTGTCAATCTCGCCTCAATGCGTTATGGAAGTCTTGCTTTTTATAGGGTCTTGAGTTGGTGTGTTTGTGTCTTTGTCTCTTTATGTGTGTCATGTCTCATTCTTCCTGCTGCCATATGAGCTGTCACACTCAAACAATCCCGGTAGTCCTTTGTCTTTAAACATAGCTTTATATAATGCCTCAGAGAACTGAGTAACAGTTTAAAACGGCCCTATATCTTCCATCACTGCCCAGTGTCCCATCAAATATTAATGTTTTGTCTACTTGTACTCTTGTAATGGCCTTATAGGACTACAGAGTGCAATGGAGAGTCTTCTTTTAACAACAAACTAGCGCACTTCAGCATCCGCTAGCCATTTGTTATTGTGTACAGCAAGTGGAGCTGCTCTCTGTTGTGTTGGTGCCCCAGGTGTATAGCTGCTTTACAGCTTGTGTTTCATGTTCGCTCAGGAGACAGCCACAGCGCACACACACAAACACACACAGACACACACACACACGTGAAGGAGCAGATTGTTGAGAGACTGTGTATTGATTGAATTCCCCACCCCGCTGCCCCCCTCTTTAGCCTCCTTGCAGCAATAGCCTGTGTGCTAGTTAGATAACCTGATTGTAACTCTCCCTCTGTCTCCATCTTCCCACCCCTCTAAATCTACTTTGCCTACCTGACCTTTCCCCCCTTCTCCTTAGCACTCCCTGTCATTTATCTCTCCGCCTTCTCTGCCTTTGCACCTCCGTGCTGATCTCACTCTCCTTTTTATCCTCCCATATATCTCTCCATTTTTATTCCTCCCCTTTGCCCCGCCAATGTCCTCCAGCAGCCGTTCAACTTCCCCTGTCTGTCTTAGCTTTCCTTCCTGTGCCACACACATAAACACACCCTTGTGCTCTCAATTTAGTGTTCATGCAAAACTGTGTTACAGATAGCTCTGCATCAATCTGATACACTGGATCGTTATCTGCACCATTACTGACCTCATTAAAGATCTCAGGAAATGTGCGCTTGAAACTTCTTGGAAATGTGTGCATCAGTGGTGGCCTTATGCTGCACTACCAGCTGTAACTAAAAAATTCTTACCTCTCTGCCCTTCTTATCAAATCACCAATTTGTTCTCTATAACTGATTAACTGACTAACCCTCACTGTCTAATGCTCCGCACCAACTGCTTGATTTAACAGGAATTCCATCACATCCACAAGTAATGATACTGTTTCATGGGACCTTTGAACCATGGATGCACTAAGAAAACTGGATACTGTGTTTCTGTGGTGCTCTATTCATTCCAATGAACATTCCTCACCGAGTGCACTCACCTTCATGCATCCTCACATTTTAAGAAGCTGGAACCAGGAAGTTTTTGCTTGAAAAATTACTTAAATGATCAATCACTTAACTTAAGTGTTGCAAATTAAACTTGTGTCAATAAACTAATTGATTAATTGAATAATAGTTTCAGCTCTATATCCCCAGCTGGCTGCCCCCCCACACATATAAATGCCCCCAATGGATCAAATTTGTAATAATAGAATCAATCATTTTGGAGTGTTTGTGACACTCAGGAAAAAAAACTATATCGGATGTTTTACAGCTGTTTCCTCTTTACTAACTGTCGAGGGATAAGTCATTCTTGGCTGGTGGACGTCACATGACTTGAAATAATTTAGTTTCGTAGTCACTGTTATAAAGAAATAGTAGTAACACCTCATGATTAACTTTCTAGATATTGCACAAGCTTTAAAAAATGTTGGTGTGTGAGCATCTCCACTTATTTTTAATATGATGTACAGTCTCATGTTACATGGTATCCAGTTGGTACTTGGTATCGCCCAATACCCTGAGTTTACGGTATCTACATAGTGATATTTTTTGGTGTCTCAAAAATTCTCTTCTTCCATCTCCTTACAGTGTGGAGGCCAGATAAATGGTGGCGACATTGCTGTGTTTGCGTCCCGGGCTGGTCATGGCGTGTGTTGGCACCCTGCCTGCTTCGTGTGCAGCATGTGCAATGAACTCCTGGTGGATCTCATCTACTTTTACCAGGACGGGAAGATCTACTGCGGCCGGCACCACGCTGAGAGACTGAAGCCGCGCTGCACTGCCTGCGATGAGGTAGACGCCTGTCACATGCGCACACTCATGCCTGCACATGGATGATCATGTGTTAACAGATACAAATATCACCTGCTTGAACATACTGTGCCAGTAATGCGCGACGGAGTCTGTAGAGCTATTTATAAAGTATTTACACGCCCGCATTCAGCACATATGCATGCCTACATACACACCAAACTGCTGTCATATGATGCTCACAGGCTTTGCTGGCCAACACACACTGTCACAGTTAAACACATGCAAGGTTTTTTTCCAGTCTAATGGGGTCAGCCCTCAATATCTTGAGCTCCCAGCCATTTACACTGACTTAGTCTCTCTCTCTCTTAATGGGGACAAGGACGCTGTTAGTGCTTAAAAAGCACCCCTGTGTTTTAACATCAGTGTAATTAAAAGTAAATGCACTATCTAGATTTCTCCAACTCCCCACACACATTAGCCTCCTACACAATTCAGCGACAAAGAGGATGATCTAAGAGTACTAAGCTGCAGAGGAGAAAGTGGTGCGTATGGAGGGGGAGGGAGGGCGACCCGAGCCTTTGTCCTGTCATTCAGCACACAGTAATAACCTATCTGAGGTTTTACTTCCATGGACCAGTGATAAACGATATTCTTTCTTATCTTTCCCTTCTTAGATCATCTTGGCGGATGAGTGCACCGAGGCAGAGGGGCGTCACTGGCACATGAAGCACTTCTGCTGTTTCGAGTGCGAGACGGTGCTGGGGGGCCAGCGCTACATCATGAAGGAGGGACGGCCTTACTGCTGCTCCTGCTTCGAGTCCCTCTACGCCGAGTACTGTGACTCCTGTGGGGAACATATTGGTATGCTGCACTGCTACCCCGCATCTGCCACTGTTAATATAAACTGCATTAATCACCAGCAGGTTTCGCAAAGGAATCACAAAAAATGATATGATAATGCTAGATACATGGATGGGGAAAAAAAGTGAAAGGGGATTGGGCTGATTTTTTTTAAGGAGGATGAAAGAGTGACCTCATTTTTAATAATGAGTAACACAAAGGAGAAAGAGTTACAGTAGAAAGGATGTGGCCTGGTTTTAGCAATTTATCACTGAATGATGTCATCTGTGGTCATGCATTTAAGGCAAAATAGCAAAGGACCACAGAGATGACTTAGCTTACAGAGTACAGAAATATGTATAGTATATATGCGCAGCGTGAAACTAACCTGGGGCAAAGACATGGATCTGTTTTTTATCACAGACACATGCACCAAGTGTCAGTTAAATACAAATGTAATCATCTCACAACCCGAGAACACTATAGTGTTAAATAGGCAAACTCACTGAGATACTGGGATATTTTTCAGCAGGAAAGCTTCATATTAGCACCTCTTGGCCCTATGCCACCTCCTGTTAAGAAATGTGCGTGTGTGTTTGTGTCCCAGCAGGATACCCAGGTGTGATTTTGGCACATACCGTTCAACAAATTTGCTTTGTAATTATTTGTCAAACAGGATATAGAAAAGTATTTGGCTAAAAAACACAACTGATTATAAATTGAAACCATCAGAAAACAAGCTCGAACCAGATGGCAGCCATTACCAAATACAGTGGAAACCACTTACAGTGATCACGTCTGTCCGGGTCAAATTGATCACACATTTTTTTTCTTTTTCTTTATTTCTCATGCAGATTACCATCTAATTGATATTTGTATATTTATTAGCCTACATGAATATAAAGTAATGAAATAGACAGCTTTGCTATTTACTGAATTTTATTGACTGTTTCAAAATACAGAACAGCTGTTTCAAACGCAGTGGGGGTTCTGACTTTTGCCAATGACAAGTTCCTTCTTTTCCCCGGCGGCAGAACAGATGAAGAGAGTGGTGATGCTTTCCTTAGATTTCTTTCATCCCTTTTATTGTCATAAGCTTTGAGGAGACTGTTTTCTTCATTTAGAGGAAATTACTTTTTTTCCCATTATGATTTCAATGTGCACACGAGGCAATAGTGCCACAGCCGTTAAGTAAAGTAAAAAAATATGTAATTATTGTAGTTTTACATTTTTTTTCCATGTGTTGTCATGTGTGAAAAGACCCAAAATGAATACTGTAAGCAGATCAGTTGGTTAGTATAAGCAAATTATTTGTATATAACAGCATTTGTATAAGAATGATTCTGTCCCAAGCTTTTTGATCCTTATAATCAGTGGATCACTGTAACTGTGATCACTGTAAGCAGTTTCCACTGTAGCTGGTTTTCTTTCCCTCTGTGACAACTGCAAACACGCTCAAAATGCAATATGTTTATTCAGTGCTGGACCAGTTCCATAAAGAGTTTTCCCTCAAGTGCAGTTAAGTTACAGATTCTAACTCTGTTTTTTCACTCAACAAGCAACTTGTAATATGCTTCTATTTTCACTTAAAACTGCATTTTTAATAAGGACATTAAAATTTTTAATTTCAAGCTCTTTGATAAAGACATGGTGTTTTGTATTTTAATTGTACATTTATACGAGTCCCACAATCTGTCATTTTACGTAAACCCTGTGGATTAATGTGCTGTTTATCTTTCTTGCAGGCATTGACCAAGGCCAGATGACGTATGATGGGCAGCACTGGCATGCCACAGAGGACTGCTTTTGCTGCGCCCGCTGTAAACACTCCCTGCTGGGTCGTCCCTTCCTGCCCAAGCAGGGTCAAATTTTCTGCTCCCGCTCCTGCAGTCTGGGGGAGGAGCCCAATGGCTCAGACTCCTCTGACTCTGCCTTCCAAAGCGCTCGCTCAACCAGAGAGTCCAGACGCAGCTCCAAGGCAGGAAAGAGTGGTGGAGGAGGGGGTGGAGTGCAGACAGAGAGATTTTCAGGGGAGGTGGACCCACTGTCTTTACAAATGGATCTTCTGAGTCTCTCCAGCCAAACCCCCAGTTTAACTCGTGAGCCACCTGCCTGGCAGAATCAAAAGCAAGCAGGTGATGGTTACAATTATGAATCCCAAACAGACCCAATTGCCAACCCCACCCCTCTTCAGCTCCTCAGTCAGTGCAATGTCAGGACTTCTTATAACCCCGCCTGCACTGGACAGAACAATCAACAGCAGGATCACAGGATCAAGGAGAACGGAGGTTTAAAGAGACCACCCGTCTCAGCTATGAAGGGCCATTCTCTGAATGAAACATGGTTCCAACAGCCAGGTCCAGAGGAGTACTATCCACCCAAGCTGAGGACCCAGAAGAGCTTCACCGAGGTGTCTCATTGCTCTCAGCACAACAACGGCTTCTCCTCAGACAAGCGCTCGATCAGTCTGCATGGCTTCCAGAGGGACCGGGAAAGAGATGCAGGGCCTCCAGCACCAACCCAGGTTGCAAGAAGCAGGAACCCCATCAATGCACTTAACTTCACTGAGCAACTGACCCCTCTAGAGCAGACCCCAAGAGGATCCATGGAGTCCCTTGCCCTGTCCAACACCACAGGTGGGTATAGTAGAAGTCATCAGACCTCTTATTTTTTTAAGATGTTTTCTCTAGCAACAGTGGGATTCAATCAATAAAAGGTGAAGTTGACCTTAATTCAACTCTATTTCCTTACAGGCAACTCAGCTGATGGAGGAAAGCGTCAGGAGCACCTTTCTCGTTTCTCCATGCCAGACCTGAGCAAAGACTCTGGAATGAATGTGTCAGAGAAAAGCAACATGGGAACCCTCAACTCCTCTGTGCAGTTTCGTAGCTCTGAGTCTCTTCACAGCCTCACAGCCAATCAGCCCTACATGGAAATGGATCCCCCCAGGTCCTCCCAGTACCAGGTGCAGTACTGCGACCCCTCTGGCATGGGTGTGGGTATGGGCATGACTCATTTACCGCCTGGCTTCACCTTCCAGGAGGAGGATAGAGTTAGTTTGGTGAGCAGCGCCAATGCCGCCCGTCTGCCACCCATTAGTGAGCGCAGGGTGGGAGGTGGTGTAGGAGGAGTAGGCGGAAGGGGAGCGAGTATCCGGGTAGATGCACAGGAGGAGACTCCCCAGAGGCGCCGCCACCACCACCGCTCTCGGAGATCACGGCGTTCTCGTTCAGAAAACGCTCTCCACTTAGTGGCAGAGCGGAGGGCGAGACCTCAAGAAAGACCACAGCTGCGTGTCTGTGAGGATTACGACCGTTTCCCTCCACCAAGGAGCGCCAGGGATCAGTTTGGAGTAGGAGGAGGAGGAGGAAGATACCAGCCCCAACTCTTCAGGCAGTGCCCCAGGACCACTTCAGATCTGACGCTTCAAAACCCCGGGGCTAGCCGGCGCACAGGCTTGAACCAGTACTCCTGGGATGATTATGATGATGATGACTGGTGCTCCACCTGCTCTTCATCCTCCGAATCAGAGGATGAAGGTTACTTTCTGGGTGAGCCAATCCCCAGACCCATCCAGCTGCGCTACCTCAGCAACCAGGAGCTTGTCCATAAGTACAACACAGGGATGGGAGGACCCAACCGTAGTGGGCAGTTACATACTCGCAAACGCAGAAAAAGCAAGAACTGCATTATTTCCTAACATCCTGACATCTGATAAAAAGAAATGACTCATTGTCCAGCTTGTGTACACTAACATCCTCCACCTGGAACAAAAAAACAAACACCCAGTCCATTTATTCAGTGTTGTTGAGTGTTGAATATCATGTAATTGAAAGTCAGTGATGAATTACAGTCGGTAAACAGTGAAAAAGCACCAGTGTTTGCATGTTTGTTCATTTTAATGTTTCGGAATATCTCCTGAGTATTAAGGCTACAACAGTTACATGCGCAGTTGTATCAAGTCACAACATTTATCAAAAGCTGATGTGCAATTTTTTTATCATCACTTCCATGCAGCAAACAAGTGTGCAAGGTAGTCGGTTTGGTACAGTAGCTTTTTCATGCAATGTGATTTAGATATAGGATATACTGTACTATTGTATTCAGTTCATAGTATGTACATAGATAAATGAATTAATAATTTCACTTAAGTTAAGGAAGTCAGTGTAAATATGGTTGTAAATGAGGCAGCACATATTTTTATATTTTGTATGGATAGAATCATTTATGTATTAAATATCTATAATGTAGAGATAGAAAATGACAAAAACAACTTATGCATGTTTTATTTGGCTGACCTGGTCCTGCATTTGGAATAAAGGAGTATTTCAGTGAGTGATTTGACTGACAGCTGGTGTTTCTCTCTAGAGAATGACAACACATATGTCTGGTCTGTACAAGTGTGCATAACAGTCACCTACTCCATCTGTTTAATGCATAAATGAATGATAATGTGTTGTAGAGGTTGATTAGAGAGTTACCCTCCACTGGATTGTTAATATACTGTATACTTGTATGGTAATGAGTGCAGTCACATTCAAACCTATATGGCTCAGTTATCCTGAAGACATAAAGTGCTTCAGTGAACCTCTGGTTTATTGTATCAGCCCTTAAAAGTCAGGAACTGCTGACAATTGGGTCCAGGGCTTTAGGTATTAAAATCTGAGGCCAGTTGCACCCGCAATCAGTAGGTTCACCCTTAGCCTAGTTATAACTTCAGTGGAGATTTATGTATCACTAAATTACAGTGAGTTGCACAACACAAATGAGTTCTTATGTAGAGATTAGTTGTTACTTAATATTACTTAGTATTTACAACTTGTAACTGCCAGGTATAACTGTTATGTAGCTAACTGAACCAACTGACAAAGCTAATATTAGCTTCCCATTTCCCATTTAGAGTGAAGGGTAAAGGAGGAAGATATAGTTGACACTTGATTAAAAATGGTGTGTAACAAACAATTTAAAGTGAGGAAGTTTTTAATTTAAATTTCACAAAAACAACTCAATATATCTCAAATTACGAAATATGCTAATAATATTAGCATGATCAGATATTTTCTACTCTTTCTGAACTGTAAGAATACTATTAAATCTGAAGTGACTTCCTGTTTACAGTTGATTTTGATCGCATTTCATGGCGTTACAGATGTTTCCCAGCATCCGATTTACATGTTCCTCAAGTTTTAATGGTGCAACCCAATTTTATAAATTGTTAGTTTTCACTAGCTAGTAGCCACTAAGATTGGCATACATTTATTGGCATGTACAGTATAACAGGTTGTATCTGTACGCGTTAAGAAGTGTCATACTGTAAATTGGATTGACTCTGACGTCCATGTGGTCAGGGGATTACTGCCACTAGCCCCCCTAATCCACACACACACACATATGTTTGGAGCAAGGTGTGTGAACGCCAATCTCTTGATTAGAGGCGTTGAAGCGCTAATGCTGTTGACATGATTGGCACATTAGTAAGTTTATTTCACCTAACCTCAACTTCCAAGGCGTGTGCTCCAGTTTTCATGTTTACTCTGGGACGCTCGGATAGCTCCCAGACGGGTAGGAAAAGAGTCCTCATTTAGTCAGCCATGATAGGGTAAAACCAGCTGCATAAACATGTGAGATACATTATGTCAGACTGCTGATGACTTGGTCTGTAAATGTGGATTTCCCCTGCTGTTAGCAAGTCTTCAAACTGCAACTGCTGCACAATGCTAGTCACATCAGCTGAAAGTTGGGATGTGTCTCACTGTAATCATCATCTCCGAGTGTAATGAGACATACAATAAAACACACACCAGCCTCCGTCCTCAGTAATGCGCCTATTATTGTTCTTACATCAACATTAACATAGCCTATATCGGTTTGTTTCTTTATTAGTCACTTGCCAAGACTTATCCCAGTGTGTGTGTGTGGCTTCTCCATGTGTTTAATTAAAAGCAAATGGAGGCCATACAGTGAGGGGTGCCACAGATTGCAGCCATATGCTTCCTGGACTATGCCATATTCAAGGTAACGGATGGCGAGGGGATAATCCTTGAGTTCGCGTGGATGCTTCCAGTTGTGACAATCGTATTGTCAGCCATGCTCTGACTGCAAGTAAATGAGATCCACGAGTGTTTAGGTACTGTCAGGATTAACTTGCAGCACAAAGAGCTAACAGTCTACTGACATTGTCAATAGAAAAAGAGGTTTTATTGTTTCCTAATCATGGGCCATTAATGATAGAAAGCTACTTTTCTGTCCAAATTTAAAATTCCCCACCCAAAATGACACTGCTCATTCCAATAAGAGATAATCCACCAAGTGTCAAACACCTTGTTTGATTCAGTGAAAGTAAAGCAAACCATATATCATTCATTCTTTGACTTGAACATTTTCCAGTGTGTAACCTTTGAGAGGAAAAACATGAAAACATACATCTTTTCAACTTGTGCCTTCTCTTCTCTTTATTCCTCTCTGCCAGTCCAAAATATAATGTGCCTCATTTATACTGACAATTGTGTAATAAAAAGTTGGTAAACTTGTAAAATAGTGTATTTATATAAAACATAAGAGCTGTCTAAAATGTAAACAAACATATTTTAATTAGAATTTAATTTACAAAGGTTACCAGTAATTACACTTTAAATAACTAGTGAGATTTGTAATGGAGCTCTGTACAATGAGAGACTACTGTTGTGTGGAAACACAGTTCAGTGTTATTCCCTGTAGGTTGATTTTAACTATGTCCTCAGATTCTTATTCTGGGAAAGCAGCTTTCTGTTTAGACTAGTGACAAAGCATTTTGGAGGATAATTCAGTATCCAAGAAAACAAAACTAGACTTTTAGCTTTTCTTTAACTAATATCATAACATGGAACAAAATGTGTGCATGTGACAACACTGCACTGCAGGTTGTTATATTACATAAACAGGTTGAGGAATCTTAGCTAATTTTGTTTATGTCTATTTTTTCCTCCCACAGTAATCCTCCATTGAATTACATTTACTGCAGTCTGGTTTATTAAGGCCTGACAGAGTAGCCAGTGTCTGGAGAAATGACGCCCATGCTTTCATTAACTCTGAGGTATGAGTCTGTGCTGGATAAACAACAAGTAAATCAGGTGACAATGTGAAAATAGACAGAGGTCCTCCTTAAAGATCTCCTCCAGACATGTTTTAAGATATATAAAAATACTCTGCTTTGAATTTTTTTCCACAAAAAAGTTCAAATACCTCGTTAAAATCCTTAAAATGACGCATCCTCCTTCCCCCTAATTTAAAAATCCTGAATATATGAATAAGCAAATATTGCTCTGCTGGATACCAGATGTCTCTCACTTCACTGAAAAGTCCATTCTTAGTGCATGAGGTTTTAAGTTTCTACATCACACTTGTGTAAGTTGCATACTGGACTATGATTGGCTCCAAACTAATTGTGATGTCACGAATCATGCTCGTAGTTACCCGCCTTTAACTCAGATTTAAGGTGAGCACACAGAAACTTTCCATCTTTGAATGTGAAAACAGCTTTCTAGTGTCAAACTCTGCACATACATCATTCTGCACAGTGTAATCAAAACAAGTGAAGTAACAATAACCAAAACTCCGTTTTGAATGCAGGGGGACTTAAGGTTCAGTCAAACCTTGCTTGTTAGTGTTACAATGATCTGATATGCATACAAAATGTTATCTACTTATCGTTTTACCTTGCTGCATCTTTAATCCCCCTCAAATACAGACACTGTGTGACACAATTCACATAAATCTTTCCATCTGAGTGCCAATTTTTACCAAGTGGGATTCAGTATTACCTGTGTATTAAAATCCACTTCAGTTGGAAAATGTACCAGTTTAATTAACAGCCACACATGTGTTTGTGTGTGTGTGGCTGTGTGTGTGAAGGCCCAGATGCACAGCTGTCATGAGTTGAAGCTGTTTGAGTTGTTTTGGGAGACTCTAAAAGCCATAATTACCGGTCCTTAAGAGCAGAACGGCTGCAAATTACAGCTGCGCTCTGAGCAAACTAAAATAGCCGGATTCAATTATTTACAAATGAAGAATGCCAATGGTGTGTTATCGCACACATAGACACACAAGCAGCTTGCTCTCATAGGCACGCAAGTACACACAAATTCTCCCTCCACACACACACAGACACACAGACTGGACTGGTGAATAGGAGACGCATGACAGGACTGACTGAGGCCTTACCAGCAGTCTCCCCTCCTTCAGCCTCATCATGTGTGTTCAATTACAACGGCAAGAATGCACCAAAACACAGCTATCACAGTTTTACCCAACCTGCACTGCAATCTGATGTTTAATGAAAATCCCTTTGTCAAGGTGAATAGAGATTAAACATCTAAAGGTTAAATGCAGCCATTTTTCAAATTTAGAATTTTTTGGGGGAAAAAATCATTATCAGCGTTTGTGAATCTTTTTATCTTCCCTAAGGTGTGATTCTGTATTCTGACACTATGTCCAGATATGTCAGGGACATTCGCTCCATATGGCTCACAAGGCAAGGCAAGTTTATTTGTATAGCACATTTCAACAAGGTGATTCAAAGTGCTTTACATAAAACATAAAAGGCATCAAGACAAAATGTGAACGCAACATAACCCAATCTAAAAAGACATTTAAATACAATTAAAAGAGTTGAATGAAAAATAAAAATAAGGTAAAATAGAATAAGACAGATAAAACAGGAAAGTAAAAGTTACAGTGTAGTGTAAGATATTAATTAAAAGCCTCAAATTTGATTTAACAAAAGGAAGCAGCAAACACAAAGGCCTTCAGAGTTGCAGCAGACCTGCAGTTTTCTGGAAGTTTGTTCCAGATATGTGGAGCATAAAAAATGAACACTGCTTCTCCAGGTTTAGTTTTGACTCCGGGTACAGAAAGCAGACCTGTCCCAGACAACCTGAGAGGTCTGGATGGTTCATAATGTAGGAGCAGATCAGAAATGTATTTTGGCTCTAAACCATTCAGTGCTTTGTAAACAACCAGTGGTATTTTAAAATATATTTTTTTGACAGACAGGAAGCCACTGTAAAGATCTGAGAACTGGAGTGATATGATCCACTTTCTTAGTCTTAGTGAGGACTCGAGACACAGCATTCTGAATCAGCTGCAGCTGTCTGATCGATTTTTCAGGGAGACCTGTAAAGACACTGTTACAGTAGTTGAGTCGACTGAAGATAAATGCATGGACAAGTTTTTCCAAATCCTGCTGAGACATAAGTCCTTTAATTCTTGATATATTCTTCAGGCGATAATAGGCTGACTTTGTAATTGTCTTAATGTGGCTGTTGAAATTCAGGTCTGAGTCCATGACTACACTAAGATTTCTGCCTTGGTTTGTGGTTTTTAACATTACTGATTGAAGCTCATTGGTTACTTTTAATTGTTCTTCCTCAGCTCCAAAAACATTTACTTCAGATTTGTTTTTGTTTAATTGAAAAAGATTCTGGCACATCCAATCATTGATTTGCTCAATGCACTTACTCAGTGCTTGCAGTGAACCTCTGGTGATTTAGGTATGTAAAGTTGTGTGTCATCTGCATAATTATAGTAACATATTTTGTTGTTTTTCACAAACTGAGCCAGTGGAAGCATGTAGATGTTGAACAGAAGAGGCCCCAGAATGGAGCCTTGGGGAACTCCACATGTCCTTTTTGTCTGCTCAGATGTGTAATTACCTATAGACACAAAGTAGTCCCTGTCCTTTAAGTAGGATTCAAACCAATTTAGTAATGTACCAGAAAGTCCCACCCATTGCACATAGGGTCATGAGGGCAGCAGGGGATTTTCCTCCTGGATCGCCCACTCACAGAACCCCCTCTGTTTTAGCAATTAAGTTACACTGTCCTGTGTGAGAGGCTCACTCCTCTCTTGAAGTGGATGTGTTAATATTGTGTGACAGTTACACCGTGCTGTCCATCTGCCTCTCCTCTCCTCTCCTTTCCTCTCCTCTCCTCTCCTCTCCTCTCCTCTCCTTTCTCCTCCTGCTTTGACGTCCTACTTTGCAACAGACAACCTGCATAGCAGACCCAAATGTAATTATTTCCAACAAGTTCCCTGCTGTTCATATTCAAGCAACTCCCAAATGACTGCAACAAAAAAAGAACAGTGAAATAAGTAGTCAAGCACAGTATTAGACTTGTAGACCTCAACTAAACCCTCTAATCTCAAAATGCATTCTCACCCACTTAAGTATGACCTTTGGCCTCTACTGTGAACGGTCAACATTTTATATCCGACTCAACTTCACTTCTCAAACTAATCCCCACTTCAATGGACTTGACATTTTGCTAAGTTTAATAATAATCAAATAAATATGAGTTATGACACACACTCTGTACCATTAATTAGAGCTTATAATAAGTCTCTATGGGGGCCCTCATTAGGCCTGATTGTGACAGAAAATAATAACAATTAATTTTTAGTGTTTGCTCTGTCTGACATGTGGTACCATAAAATGCTGCCAGGTTTGGGTTAATCCGCAGACCCAACGGCCCTCAGGGGCACCTTGCCATAATGGAAAGTGGCATGATGGGTACCTCGATGCTGCGCTGCCAGAGGGCTCCGTCTGGTTCATGATATCAGCCCACTCCGCCCCTCCTTGCTGTGACTCATTAACAAGCTCAGGTCCCAGGAGGGGTCCCATATGTGTGCCACCTGTATGAAATCACCACAGCTAGTTACATTTAATGCAGGACAGCATTCATTTGATTTGTTTCAGTGTTTCCTATTCAATCACTTAACTGTCTGTTGTGTGTATTCACTTATTTCCTGCCTTTTTCTTTCTTTTCTCTCTTTTTCTGCCCCCCACCCAGTTCAGCATGTGTTATTAGCATGAAAGCTGACATAGCATTAGGACAAAGGATCAACAGATTTATGTTAAATAACTTTACCCCTATGTATGTATCTCTCTCTCTCTCTCTCTCTCTTTCTCTCTGTCTGTTTAGCAGAGATGATGGATGGACTGATTATTCCTCCAGCTGTAAATGAGACAGACGAGGTCTGTGATGTTGACTTTACAGCGCTGTATTTTTCCAAGACTCCCCGAGACTGACAAATCACCATTATACTGAGATTTAAATAGAGACAAATGGGACATTTTTTATCTAATTTATCTTATAACATTTGCAATTGTAGTTGTAGTAGACTACAGGTGTTTGAAAAAAGTTATGGGTGGAATATATAAAAAAAACAATGTGTGATGTTTCTGTATTTAAAGATGATTTAAGACATTAAAATACTGTTCTTGTACTAATCATTTGTATCTAGCATGGTTTTTCCACGAAAAAGGTCAATTACATAATTAAAATTTCTTAAAATTGCATCTACTTCTTCTCCCCCATTGAAAATCTATGAATATACAAATATTCAACAATTACTGCACAATGAAGTTCAAACATCCAAGTGAAGAAAAAAGAAGAAAAACACATTTTTGAGTGGAGGGGGACCTTTATTAAATGTATTATTCAGTATTTTAGGATGATCATATCTTCAATAGTAGTTATATTTTTACAAACAATGGTCTTTAGCTACTGCTTGTTATATTTAGTAATGAGTCATTTTACCAGAATAAGGGTCACCTTTTATTAGACTGTAATGACTGTAATGAATGTAATGACGGTAATGAGTTGTAATTAAAAAAGTTTATTTTACTAAGTAAAAGAGAAAATAACCTCTTACAGGCAGTCAGAGCAGGTGAGTCAAATTCTACCTGATGACCCAACTCCAGCCCCTAGGCTCCTGCAGGATGAGACCACAGTGGGGGGCCTCTCCCCGTAGGCTTATCACAATGCATTTCACTTGTTAAATCAACCTCCGAATGTGTAGCCTGGTGGCAGATGTCTGAAACACTGCCCACATCTCAAATGTTGTCAAGTGATTCAAATAGAGTGGCAACAAAAGGGCCATTCAGGCTGAATATAAGGCTGCCGCATGTTTTAACTACAGTATGTGTATTGTTTATTGTAACGGTTTATTATGAGGACAGTACAATAGTCATGACTGCCCTGTAGCTGTGTAGAAACCTGATGTACAAATAAATAAACAGCCCAATTGCTTTGTTACATATAACTGCAGGAATGGTTTCGATGGTATAGACTCAAGTTGCACAAGCCTTCGCTAAGGCCACTGAGTAGTGTCAGTATGACCTGATAATTCTCCTGGCATCTGCTACTCATTCTCTACCACTCAGACATAATTTTCAGACACAATGGACAATTTAATCAGGTGGAATTTTTGAGCAGTCTTTTCTCTAACTGACATCATTTCATTTATTAATCATATTCACATGGCATACACAGAGCAGCGTGTGTAGGCCTGGTCACTGGAGAAATCAGCACAGTTATTGCATGTCCAGAAATCATCCAAGTAGACCAATGTACAACTTGAGACTTGTGAAACAGTGACTCATTTAATCTGTAATACATCCAACCATGTTCACTCCTCTCTGATTTGCAGCGCTGCTTGTGAGCTCAGTGTTGCCAGGCGGAGAGACAGAAGAATAATGGCCCTCGTTTCACCTTTTCTTTGCTATGCATGCACCACTGGAGGAGGATTTTACTTTTTGTCAGAGTCTTAGTGAAAGATATGAAAGGCCTAGAAATACCTTTAGACAATGTAAAATCCTGTTTTCAAGGTATGACCCAGGACACAGTCTTCTAATGTTGGTTTTTCAATTAGATACAAATTATCAAATAATATATAGATAAAATGTTGAGAGGCTGGATAGGGTGTCTACATTTGTGAATGGTAAACTACTTAAATATCATTTTCAGGTACTGGTGCTTGGTGTGGAGATGCTAAAAGTAGCATTTTTACGGTAACAAAAGTCAAGCAAACTCTGCTCAGTATGTCGTGTGTAGCAAAGACATAATTTCCCTGTGTAGTGCCAGAAGCAAGAAATTACAGAGTTTAAACAGGCCACAAAATGTAAGGTAAAACCTATTAAATGTTAAAATAGAAATTATAGCTACTCTTACTTTAGATCAGCCTCTTTCAGCCTCTCCTTATCAGTATACATTGAGGTAAAAGTATGCATGAGCCTGGACCTGTGAGAGCACCAATTTAAATTAATTTGTCATGGTTGCTATGGGCTACAGTTATTGTTTTGTGAGTGCATGCTGTGAGGGCTTGATCAGTGTTTGCTGTCCTAGTGCATCTCTGCAGAAGATGAACATCGCCATCTGTTGATGTAAGTCAGCCATTACAGCTGTGTCAGCAAACTGAGGCCACTGAGACCCAGATACATGTATAATATACCTAATATAATATATATAATATAATAAACCTGAGTGCTTTTATGTTTAATTGTGATTGTCTTGGACCAAAATCAATTTATTTTTTACTTTTGTTTATCATCTGTGCCATTATTTTGTATTTTGGCACCTATAAAACAACACAGAATGGATGCAGAGACTAGCCAGGTCTGCAAGAGTAAACCGTTCAATCCAATTAATCCTCCAGTTAATCCTCCTTCAGTGATAACAAGGCACAGCAGGACATCAGTACAGGAAGATCAGCCCAGCCAAGATCCTGTCAATCACAGCTCGCATCCCCGGAGTGCTGAACTGTGGGCAGAGTGTGTTCAGCGGCTAATGAAGACCCTGTGGTTGCTGGCAGCTGTTGGCTAGTGATAAGGCAGGAGAGACCTTCAAATATATATCATTATAGCCAATGAGCTACTGAAAGAGCCAACTGGAGGCAAGGAGCCTAGGACTTAGCAGAACTCACACTAATGATGCTGAAAAGACAAGAGACTACAGGATAACATAAGAGGAAAGCACAAAAAGTGTTGAAAATTTTCCGGAGGTGGAAAATGTCCACTTGGCAATTCTGACTTCAAGTGTACTTGCAAAGACCACATAAATATACAATAAATGTGCTGACACAACGTAAGCAAAGAAGACTGGCACGCAGCAAAAGTTGGAGGTACAATATAAACACAGACACTGCCTTCTGAGACAAAAAAAAAACAAAACAAAATTCGTCTTGCAAATGAAATTTTGAATTCATAAGTAATTAAACACACCATTGCTCAATTCAATACAGTCAGGCAGAGCTGCAATAATTAGTCAATTAATTGATTAGTTATCAACTATTAAATTAATTGGCAACTATTTTGGATAATCAATGAATCGCTTGGAGTCAATTTTTTTTTAAAGAAATGTCTAAATTCTCTGATTCCAGTTTCTCAAATTTCAGTATTTTCTGGTTTGATTAGTCCTCTATGACAGTAAACGGAATATCTTTGATTGTGGACTGTTGGTCGGGACAAAACAAGACATCTGAGAACGCCATTTTGGGCTTTGGGAAACAGTGATCGACATGTTTCACCATTTTCTGACATTTTATAGATCAAACAACTAATTGATTAATCAATATTGAAAATAGTCATTAGTTGCAGCCCTATACTCAGGGCTTTTGCTGCCACAGCCTTACTTGTTCTGGTCTAACAGTAGCTAACAGTGACAAACATTAGCAAACTTTAGATAGATATTGCTGTATAATAGATGTTACTGAGTTGGTTTGTTGATTTTATGATTCGTCTCTGCTTGCAATACTGTTACAATAGCTAAGCATTTTAGTTAAATGCTAGTTTTGTATTTAGCATGATCCCATTACTGTTGTAGCTACAGCAGTAGCTGTTCTGTAAAAGTTACATAGTCTGGCTTTAAGGTGTACATGCATCAGAGACACTGCCTACTTTAAAGCTAGACTCTGTAACTATTGAGAGAACAAATAGCACATTATTCCTCTTACAAATGAAATGTTGAATTCAGAAGCAATAAAATGCACCGATACTCAATTCAATACTCAATACTTTGCTCCTACAGCCTATAGGTCTGGTATGACCAGTAGCTAATGTTCGCAAACTTCAGACATTACTGACATTACAGACATTTTCTGACTCTTTTCCACTTGTGCCACTGTTACAATAGCAACCAGTTCCAGTAAACCAGTAGCAGAAGCAGAAGTAGTAGTTTGGCATTATCCCACTGTCACTTCCTGCTGCAGTGGCATCAGTTCAGCAAAAGTGTTTCACTTTAACAATATGACAGATTCTAAGAGTAAAGAAAAAACAGTTGAGCTTCAGTGTGAGTGTGTCAGTGATTAACACCAAGGTTGCCAACATGTCCCCATAGACCTCCAACGAAAATAAATTGCCAGCTCACTGTGAGCTCAATCAACAAGCCCTGGGAGAGACAAAGAAAGAGAAATGAATGGTGATAGCATGGTAAGAGTGGTGTAGTGGAACTTTTTTTATTTCATACCCTGCATTGGTCAAAGACCAGACAACACAGCTACAAGGGGCAAAAGGGAGCAGTGGATGATTTATTGCTGGAAGACTGAAGGAGGGAAACTGCTGACCTCTTAGTGACAAACACATTGCAGCTGCAGGTGCAGTTAAATGTGTGTCAGGTATGGGTAACCTACATGTCAGCACAGATGCAATGACTCTCTAATGATCAAGAACTGGTTGCTTTCTGTTTACAGGAGGAATAATTACAGAAATATTAATAAAATTGAGTAAAATTATGTTTAAAGCACTAATTAACTTTCGTTGAGGTGCAAAAGAAAGTCAAACTGAACAAAACTGTCAACTTTTTTCATGAATATGTAATGACAATTCTTCCACTCTGCTCTTTAAAAGTAGATGATGAGTCTGTTTATCCTTTTTTTCTATCTACAGTAGTGTCAGATATTACAGAGGATGACAGACTAAAGACTGAAGGACTTCTGTGATGAGCTCCAGCATCTTGTTACAATTATCTCTACTGTATGAATAGTCAACATCATTACACATTTGAATGTACATTTAAATGTAAATTACTCAGACAAAATTCAAATATGATACTTCCACACTATATTTAAACAGAAAGTTATTAAGTAAATGGAGCATTTAGTCATTCCATGGATGTATATTGTCATTTTATTATCTTATCTCTGCTGTTACCTGAATACTGAGTAATTAGATGTTATTGGATGATATTAGTTACATGTTCTGTATAGTATGAGTTTTAATCTGACAACAAAGGAGAATCAGAGTCGTCTGGCGCTCGTCCTTTTGGGATATACACTATATTGCCAAAAGTATTCACTCACCCATCCAAATAATTGAAATCAGGTGTTCCAATCACTTCCATGGCCACAGGTGTATAAAATCAAGCACCAAGGCATGCAGACTGTTTCTACAAACATTTGTGAAAGAATGGGTCGCTCTCAGGAGCTCAGTGAATTCCAGTGGGATACTGTGATAGGATGCCACTTGTGCAACAAGTCCAGTCGGGAAATTTCCTCGCTCCTAAATATTTCACAGTCAACTGTCAGTGATATTATAACAAAGTGGAAGCTATTGGGAATGACAGCAACTAAGCCACGAAGTGGTAGGCCACGTAAAATGACAGAGCGAGGTCAGCGGATGCGCATAGTGCGCAGAGGTCACCACATTTCTGCAGAGTCAATCGCTACAGACCTCCAAACTTCATGTGGCCTTCAGATTAGCTCAAGAACAGTGCATAGAGAGCTTCATGGAATGGGTTTCCATGGCCGAGCAGCTGCATCCAAGCCATACATCACCAAGTGCAATGCAAACGTCAGATGCAGTGGTGTAAAGCACACCGTCACTGGACTCTAGAGCAGTGGAGACGCATTCTCTGGAGTGACAAATCGCACTTCACCATCTAGCGATCTGATGGACAAGTCTGGGTTTGGCGGTTGCCAGGAGAACGGTACTTGTCTGACTGCACTGTGCCAAGTGTAAAGTTTGGTGGAGGGGGGATTATGGTGTGGGGTTGTTTTTCAGGAGCTGGGCTTGGCCCCTTAGTTCCAGTGAAAGGAACTCTGAATACTTCAGCATACCAAGAGATTTTGGACAATTCCATGCTCCCAACTTTGTGGGAACAGTGTGGGGATGGCCCCTTCCTGTTCCAACATGACTGTGCACCAGTGCACAAAGCAAGGTCCATAAAGACATGGATGAGAGAGTTTGGTGTGGATGAACTTGACTGGCTTGCACAGAGTCCTGACCTCAACCCGATAGAACACCTTTGGGATGAATTAGAGCGGAGACTGAGAGCCAGGCCTTCTCTTCCAACATCAGAGTGTGACCTCACAAATGCGCTTCTGGAAGAATGGTCAAAAATTCCCATAAACACACTCCTAAACCCTGTGGAAAGCCTTCCCAGAAGGGTTGAAGCTGTTATAGTTGCAAAGGGTGGACCAATGTCATATTAAACCCTATGGATTAAGAATGGGATGTCACTTAAATTCATATGCGAGTCAAGGTAGGTGAGCCAACACTTTTGGCAATATAGTGTATCTTACAGGAAAACTTCAAAAAGCATACAAAAGGCAAAATAGGTAATTGGATTCTGTTGTCTGCCAAATCATAAGAAGTATTTTTTACCCAACCATTTGGTCTAAACTGTTCTTGTTTTTATTCTTACTATTCTTAATATTCACCATGTGACCATTCAGTGGGTGTAAAAGTATACAGTAACTGTTAATCAACAGTTACTGTATAATTTTACACCCAGTTATTTGTTGCTCTGGGTGTTAAAGTTGGTGTTGGTGCTAGTTTGGGATGATCTAAAAATCCAACTGCTGTGGAGCAAGATACATTAAGAGTCACAGAAATAAGTGAATGACAGTAAACTGGTGTTAGAAATGACACCTGTTTATGGACAAAGACAAGAAATAAAACACTACATTTCCCTCCATGTTCAACTATGTTCCCCTATATATAGGATACAGTATTTATTGGCTGGTGTATTTGCAATGAATTACAGTACTTCACAATGTATGACAGTACTTCACACAGCATAAATATTGTCATAAATACTGTATCTGGACTGCCTCATAATTTGGTTTCTACTCTCATTTCCTCTAAGAAGGATTTCCCACAGACACTGATGGCATTAAACTCCTCCGAGATCTCCAGCAGGGTCTTTCCTTTCGTCTCAGGCAGGATGAAGAAGGTATAAAGACAACCCAGCAGACACACACAGGCGAAGATCACAAAGCAATACGAGTCCAGTGCATTCTGGGAAATGGAGGAAATGGACAATAAAGCATCACAACAAGCTTCATGTTTGAACATGACACATAGTCTAATGGTATTGAAATACCTACTACAAACTAAAATATATTCATTTTGTCATAAATCTTAATCATAATCAATGAGGAGTATTGGTGGTGCAATGTATATAACTGTATATGCTGGATATCAACAAAGAATCCATACTGTTAATGAATATCCTCTTTATCTTCAAAAGCAATTTTTGCAGTTTATTTTTACAGTGTAAACTTCAATCTGTTGCTTATTTTCAGGTTGGTTTGTACTCACAATAAGGAATGGGAAGACTAGGCCCAGTACAGCAAATACCAACCAGCGCTGGATCCCTGTGAGGACAAATGCTGCCATTCGGTTGGACTGGATGAAGAGCTCACTGTTGAGAGTAGCTGTTGCTCCCGCTGGATGAACCGCAGAGACAACGCAGATGATTGAATTGAATATCTTTACATACAAACATCTTTTCTCTGCAATCCATTAGAACTAGTGTGTAATGTATTAGGTTTCCATTCATATGTGTACTGTAAAGCATATACCAGGTCCTCCACAGAAGAAGATGATGAAGAGGATGATCAAGCCAGCGGTAATGTATGGAACCCAATAGCTGGAATCCTGCATGAAGACAATGATCCACATTACTTTATGGGGATTATATGGTCCATTCACCAAAATAACAGAAAACACCATTCTATAATTTTTCACTCATCCTTAGTGGTGTCATACAAATGTGCATCACCAAAGAAAAAAAGAGATAGTTTTCTCTTAATTATGAGATCTTTTCTAGTAAGATCTGGATCTCATAATTGAAATCTTCTCTCATAATTATGATAAGTAATCATTTTGAGATAAGGCCTCCAAATCTTTTCCTTTTTTAATTCAGTGCACTTAATTAGTGTCAAGCTACAGTATGCAGATTTAGAATGCAGATAGTTTTTGTTTTATCTGCTGAAGCTTTTAGATAACAGCTTCTGAGATTTGTGCATTCAGCATGATCCATAGAGGTGAATAGAACTTAATTTGTGGCGTTCATTGAGGCTATTTCTTTAGTAGAAAGTAGTTTCAGTGAAAATTGTCACAGTTAAATTTGTGGATTAACCAGACTAACATTTTTTAAACGTAATCTTTCAAAGCTGTGAGCACCACAAATAAATTTCTGTTCCCCTCCACTGTATCTGTGTGGAGGCAGAAATCTCAGAGTTGGATATTTCAAAACCTGTGCAAATTAAACTAGCATTGTTACCTCTAAGGCTTAGGGATTGAGGCACTGACCATGAACCACAACCAGTTTCAAAAAACTGTTTTGTGTGACTTGACCTCACACATGGCTATGTCTGTGTCAATATTCAAAGGTGGCAGGTTTACCTTTAGGTTGAGTGTGACAGTGACAAACACCCAGCTAGTAAACATGGCACCATAGCCTCCCCAGAACAACGGCCTCCTCCCTGTGTGTTCAATCAGCAGGCCCTAAGAGAGAGAGAGAGAGAGAGAGGTAGAAATAATGATAGAATTAAAAAAATACATTAATAATGTGTTTCTGTTTGCTATTCTGAGGAATGTCAAGAGATATACAACAAAAATGATCTTCTGCTTCTTTATCCGCCATACTTGCTTTTGGTTTGGTTTGGTCTTATTCTGTCATAAAACAACATACACATAACACACTTTTCCACATATTCACCAGGAAATCTAGTAAAAAAACAAACAAACAAAAAACTGTTAACAGCACATAAAACAAAGTGCTATTCATAAAATTGAATCAGGACACAAATGAATAAATATTGAATATAGTTGCCATGTAAAAGCTGATAATGACATAACGGTGAATAATGTAATGACAACTTAAAGCCCACACTGAAGTTCAAACTACCTCGCTCAATCCCTTCCCTCAAACAGTTGCATGTTTTACTGCAAAAAACATCATCATCATCATCATCCCTCACTGGCTTCCCACTTGCCAACAGTGCCAGTTGTGTTTGTTAAAATAACTTCTGCTCAGAACTGAACACATGTCTTTGCAGTGATGAGCCACATGGATACTTCTACAGTTTATGGTGTACAAACCTGTGTGTGTGAGTGTGCTTGAGTGTGTGTGTGTGTTTGTCCTTGGTGAAGTTGAAATACTTCGTTTTTTTTCATTTGACTTGTTATTACAATATATGTTGTTAAAAGATCAGAATGATAATGTAATAACCAGCACAAAATCATTACATTATATGCAAAAGTTCCTATGTTACACACCTAATGTTTTTATTTCAGGTTGTTACATCATCAGTTTTTATGACACTTGTTATTATTGTATTATCAGTAGTTATTACATGATCAGTTTCTACATGCAATCTAATGGTCGTGATTTATTATGCCTGTTTACCTCAGTGTGTTTCTGGTGGGAAGAGGAGGACTTGCAGGTTACTAGCTGGTTGTAGTAGCAGCAGTTTGAATAGTTGAACTACTGACCAAAAAGTCTCCTGCAATCCCTCCATCAACAGCCCAGGAGGTAAAGTAGAAAAATAGCAACATTTATGTGCCAAGTTGAGCGTACACATAAAGAAAAGAAGGGTTGTACCATAAGTGGAGTTAAGATCTGGAGTTAAAGAGCTCAGGTACACACTGAGGGAGTTACTCACACAGGAAATAAAGGTGAGGATTTCAGATACTCCAAGACCAAGAGTGACGTAGCGGATCTTGTCTCCCGGTATACCTGCCTTCCGAAAGATGTCAAAAGAAAAGGTACTGATCTGGAAATTAAGGAGAGAAGCATTGTTTGAGAGGCTACAATGTAATTTTTAATTTTTGTATTTGCATTTTTGGGCATTTATGGTGTTTAGAGCCACTTAGCGAACATCCTCACCGCGGACATGCCTGATAACTGGTTGCAGCAGTAGATCAAGGACATGGTGATAAGCTGCCATCGGACAGTCCTGTCCCTCAGGAGCTGCAGAATGCTTTTTGGTGGGGCTGCTTCAATGGCTTCCTGCTCAGCCAGCATCTCATCCATCTCCTGTTTGAAGTCACCTTGGCCCCACAGACTCTGAAGAGCTGGAATGAGAAGGATCAGAGAATAAAGATTAATTAGAAGGAGAAAATAACACAGCAATACCTACAATTGTGACCTGTACATTTTACATTTTCCATATAATAAAATAACGCACTTTGTATATTTTTTGACATGTATGGCATGTTGTAGGCCTCTTAATAGTTAAAAACACTGCACCTCTAATACTTTTACTTCAAATGCAACCACATTAAAGGCCTTTTTGACACTTATGACTGATGATCAAATCTTGCGTGATGAATTTTTCAGGTAGTATTTTTTTCACAGATCATTACATCAGATTTTAATACTTCTAAGCTGTTTGGGCAGGTACTGTATTAATATGAGGAAATATACCAACCTTTATTGCAAGCCTTAACATCACCTTTCTCTATGAACAGGTATCTGGGAGCCTCAGGAAGAAAAGGCAACACTAGAACCTGAATCAGAGAGAAACATGCAGGGACACAGAGAACGACGTTCCACAGCTCCTCACGACCAAGGATCTCACTGAGAAATTAAATAAAATGAAGTGGTACAGTTCAGATTAAAATTTCTTTTGTTGTTGTTGTTTTTTGCTGTAGAAGATTACTACTTTCTAATATTGAGTTCAAGCTCTTTTGGCACAATCCACTCCTTGCTAACTCATCTGCTTCTCTTTGTCTAAATCTCCTTTAATGAAAGAAATGTGTCAGTAATATCTTGTACATTCAGTGAGCTTTATCATTATCTCAACATGCTGACAATAATTGCATACCTCAGTCCAAAAAACTGTCCAGACAATTTGCCGAGTGACGAAAATGTCGATGAGGTAAGAGTCACTACGCCTCTTATCTTTCTGGGTGAAATTTCACCAAGGTACATCAAATGGATGCTCATCCCCAAACCTGCATGTCATGAGGAGGAGTCAGGTAAAAGTTTTCACGTATTTATGTGTGGTGTATCATGCTTGTCACAGACTATGTACTTACCTGCTGAGAAGCCATGCAGGATTCTTGCCACAATGATCATTTCATAAGATTTGGCTCCTTTACTTGTCAGCATGATCCCTGCTGCAACAATGGCAATAAAGCTGTTGCCGATCATTGCCTTTTTTCTGATGAAGGAACACAAATCCCTTTAAGTCTTACATGGATAAGTAACACTTAACATTGCATTTAGTGCCTCTTACTCACCTTCCAACCATGCCTGAGATAAATTTGACACTGACAGCGCCAAAGAGTCCCCCAACAGCGTACATGGAGACAATAAGAGACCAGATGATTGTGACCGTCTGTTGAGGTGGAGGCTCTTCATATCTGTCATACCAGCTGCTGTTGATGAAGCGCTTTATGTACTGCAGTGACAGTTTTAAGGGAGAACTTTTTATAGCCTGAACTTAATTCACTTAGTGAGCAATGAAAAAAGAAAATTCGCTCCACACACTCTCTCTGCTTTCATTCAATGACTGAAAGTAGGGTGTGTTTGCGTTGAGTTTTAAATTTAGTGTAGGAGCTCGAAGAAATAGAAAAGAGAGGTAACAAGTGATGTCTCTCACCGGTGAGGGAGAACTCAGGCCAGTGATATGGTATCCAGACTGAAAGGTTCCTCCAATTCCCAAAATAATGATGAGGAACAGAGCGCTCCCACGGGTCTACAAGACAGAGTGGAGAGCAGAAATAGGACTACAGTAGTGATATGACAGGATATCTTGTATGTGAAATGTGAAATGTGCACCAGAATTTGCAAAATCACATTTCCTTGATTTGTATAATGTGATTGTCCTTTTTACAATCAGCTTTGTAGATGCTATGTTTTGGTTTTGTAGACTCACTCAAAGACACTAATAGTTTTAGGTTAATTTAATTACTTCTAGATATTTTCTTGATATGTACAAGCTCACTTCACATGTCAATCCTCGATTTTGATCATGTAGACTAGTCCATAATTTTGTGGTTATCAATTAAGTACTGCAACCCAAGCTGCTATAGACTACAGGAATCTGGAAGCTTTTCCTGATTTGTAATGCTGAATTAACTAAATCAACACTCATCTTCAATGAAACCTAATTTATTAGAGCAAATTAATTTTATCCCAGATTAGAAAACCTTCATTTTTACAAAACTGGTGGAGAAAGGTGTAGTACACTGTATGGTCAAAATTATATCTTCTGGAAAAACTGATATTTTTATGAGGCAAATATATAATGTGTGAAATTATACACTAAATTGATAAGTAGCATAATTAACCAAGATCTTTAGGTATAATGTTTACCCTGGAAATGAATACTGCTAACATCATTGATAAAATGTATAAGAAAAGAAATCTGGTCTTACATGAAGAAATGCAATCTTAAAAGCATAGAAAATATGCTAAATGCCTCTAAATTAAGGACCACTTAATGTGTAACTCAATGACTAATATAGTCATCAAAACAACTCAACCTATGACACAATATGAAAATAACAACTGCTCTCATGTTCTCAATTAAGATATTTAGTAACAACTGGTTGATAATTGTATTATAAATGGTAAATGTCATGTAACCTATATTGATATATACATATACAGTAAAATGACCCTCTTATTGTTACACTTACAACTGAAACTAAAACTAACACACTTTGGGGGTAAAATAAATAACATTATATAATACTTGGTGCACTTTTCACACGTGATTTTTTTCTGACCCCTTTTAAAATTTTGGTATATTTTATGATTGATAAGATAGCTCAGCTCTATGTGTGTTTTGTTCTTTTTGTGTTGAATGGATGGTTTACAAAATAACTCGGAAACTGACAAAGTGGAATGACTCAGCTGAAACGGTGGTTTGGATGTGTCACTGAGCTCAGGTGAACTCAAAAACAACCTGTTACATGCTCTACAAAAAGCTTTTAAGTGGACCCCACCTGTTATATATTTTCCTTGACAATTTCCCCTGTTGATAGAAATTTGTTTGAGCCAAAACATAATGTTCGGACTATGCAGAAAAATAACAACATTTGAATAAGGTTTTAAGATTTACAAATACATATTTTTTCTTATGATGTAAACTGTCCTGTGAACACATATATAATAAAAACTATACTGACTACTATTAAACAAATTCATTAGATTTCAGTAAAAGCCTACCAGCTGCTGCAGCACAGTTTCCATTCTGTCTCTACTGGCATGGACCTTACAGTATCTATGTCCAGACTGTATGGACTCTGTTAAGCATTTCTGACTGGTTATCATTAACTTTTCAGACTTTCTAACTAGAAATAAAACAACCAGCAATCACGCAGCCACCCTGACAGTGTGTCCTGTCGACTGGACTGATGATGCGGTGCAGGACAGTCAGTGTGATCAAGCCTGCTTTTATCATACATTCTAATATTGTATTAATGCAGGGGTACAATAAACAGAGGATAAACCACATAAACAGTTTACTAAGCTTTTTCATTTGCAGAAATGCGTTCATTTCACCTGGCCAGCATGTCTGTGAACAATGGAAAGAATGGAAAGATGCAAACAGTGCTAATTATTGAGTGTGATTGTCATGGCATACATGCTGTTGAAAAGCCAACCCAAAACAACAAATAAACAAACAAGGATAAAAGGGAAATGATGAGGTTAGCTTATACACAGGTATACACAATTTAGCTGCTTTAAATAAAATCAACTATAGCTGTGTCCCAGTTATATAATTCTAAGCAGGTTTGGAGGGTGTGTGCACACTAGAAAAGGGTCTAAATTAGGTATATTTTTAAAAAATCCAACCTGCAACAGGTTTTGGTTTTTGACTGTGGTTTTGGTGGACAACATTGTCCCACAATGCAATACGCAAAACATTAAATATTAGAATGAATAGTGAATGGTGGGGAGATCTTAGAAAACAAATAACAAACAAAAGTATTCTCTAAGGATTTAAGTGAATATTTTGAACAACATTTTGGTTTCTCTTTATAAAGTTTAATTGGCAGTGTCATTTCAAATTTACAATTTGACTGACATGAACATGTTATTTTCCATTTTATAAAACTGTTAATTATGTTGATGTATCGTAGACTAGCTGCAAAAACAGTAAGCTAATACAATAAAAATGAATATACTGTAGTGGGTAACAGTAGGCTAAGTGGGCTTTCACTTGCTTTTATTGATTTTAATATTGTTTTTGTGCTTTTATCTACGTACTCTGTAAAGCACTTTGTGTTGCCTTTGTGTATGAAATGTGCTATATAAATACTATATATATGTCTTGACTGCATGCCAGTGACAAACTTCACATTACATACAGCTGTTGTCCCCAGTCCTGTCCAGCAGGGGGCAGTAAACGGCACCTTGGTTAGTTAAGTGTCCGGCTGTCTCCGCTCTTTTCCGCCCTCTCTGACTGACAGTCCGACGGAAGCAACACAGCGCAGTGTTTTCCGTAGTCATCGTTGACTAGCTGGTCTCTGTCCACACAAAGAAAGCATTCAGTTCGCGTCTTTGCTCGTATACTTTTAAGTAAAAATGCCGCTAGAGAATCTAGAGGAAGAGGGTCTGCCCAAGAACCCTGATCTGAGGATAGCTCAGCTGAAGTTTCTGCTCACAATGGACGGTCACCGGCAGGATGTTAAAGTGAAGACAGAGCTCATGGACGCTATCAAAGCTAACAGTGAGTTAGCATTTCACTACGTTACGTTACCCTCACTCGCCTGCTTATTACCTGCACGGTGCAGACACACATTACTGTATGCACATAGATAATGGACTTGGTGTATAAGTGTAATTAAAATTCAGTAAAGTCCGTTAATTCACTTAACTTTTACTCAACGACCATAGCAGGAAAATTAGCCTGCTAGCTAACTTCATTAGCAGCTAGCTGGCGACTAGCAAACTCAAGGAGGGTTGTTTGTTAATTTTCGTCTACAAATAGAAGGCTAAAGTCATCATATTTTCACGTTCTGCCGTATTTATTTAGCTTTTATTTGACTTAACGGTGGAAAAATAACGGGAGGGGGCGAGAAATAACTTATTAGTACATAAAATAACTGTTTTTAGTGGAAAATCGACTGAAACGTCTCTGGGTCATCATATTTTAGATGTAAAGTTAATTAAATGGTCTTTTTAACCGAGCCTGTCTCACTCCTGTCAACTAGTTAAACCATCTTCTCTGTGCTCCAGATATGGCTCCGTATTATGAGGGTCTGTGTAAGGAACTGAAGTGGCAGCTGGACGGCGACCTCCTGAATAAAATGAAGAAGGCCAACGAGGAGGAGCTGAAGCGCCTGGACGATGTGCTGGAGGATGCAGAGAAGAACCTGGGAGAGAGCGAGATACGAGACGCTATGATGGCCAAAGCCGAATATCTGATCAGGATTGGAGACAAGGTAAGTCCTCCTCGGTCATCACGCACACGGCAGCTATGGGGAGTCTCTCTGCCGCTTTGACAGGCAGGTATTCATATATCCATTTCTGTTCTAAGGAAAATGATGACAATGGCTTCTATGAACTAGCCCGTAGACAGCTTTTTTTTTTTTTTTAAAATTTCGGTCATTTTAAAGACAGACGATATGACAAAATAATTATTGCAACACTTTGGGAAAATAGAAATAGCAATTTGGGCTGCATATTATAAACAGATGCATGCAGCTTTTATCTCCAGTCTTCATCTTTTGTTTATCAGGTGTTACTGTAGCAGTGGTTGGAGAAACTGTTTAGAAGGGGAAATAAATAAAGCAATTGCTCAGTACTTTTGTTGACTTAGCTTGACACCATTAATAATATAATAACCTATCAATCTAGACTGAAATCCATGACCATATCGACAGACCTCATTCAAACTAAAGTATGTTATTTATCTGAAGGACTTTGCTGTGTTCTCTCTGTCAAAATCTAAGTTTGCTGCTTTTCATTATCTTTTAAGCAACAAGGGTTGTTTGTCACTTGACAGCTGGCATTAGATTACAACCATGACTCTGTGACTATTGCAGATCTTTATATGGTAGTGCTGAAAAGATGCAACATATACTGTAAACACACACCCCTTTCAGGTGTCTTCTTATCTTAAAGCAACAGGCACATTCCTATCTTGATTATGTTAATAAATTCATACGCTTTCTGAGTGCATGTTTGTTGAGTGTTGGTATTTGTAGTAGATAATATCACAAATATGCATTCATGTTGATGCTAAGTAGAGCTGCAACTAGTGATTATTTTCATTATCTATTAGTCAGCTGACTATTTTCTCGATTAATCATTTTGTCTATAAAATGTCAGAAAGTAGTGAGAATATTTGTGATTTCCCAGAGTCAAAGACTTCATCTTTAAATGTCTTATTTTGGCTGACTGAGAGTCCAAAATCAGCAATTTTTTGCCATTTTTGCTGTTAAAAAAAAAAAAGCAATCATAGTAGTTGATGATTAATTTTCTGTTGACCGACTAGTCGATGGATCAACTAATCGTTGCAGCTCTAAAGCCAAGTATATTTTCCCAATAAAATATCACCCACTGATTACTTTCCTGTTCATGAGCACTGCTTTGTATCAGAGCCAAAATCAAACATATTGCTGAAGCACTCTCACATGTTGGAGTGGCACTTTTAACTCCACCACACATAGTATTACATTCTTAGTAATTTGGGTGACACATAATTTGTAATGACGAGTTTCTCATTTTCGATAATATTACAGTAGTTGAAGTAGTACAGCAGTATGTAGAGTGGTTGTTTGTATTCTGTTTCTTCTTTTTTATTTTTGTTGTGATAAATGAAGTTACAGGGGTTTGCATGTACACAGATCGGAATAGTAGCAGAACTGATTGACTTTATCTTGTACTTCCACAGGAGGGTGCCCTAACAGCCTTCAGGAAGACCTATGACAAGACAGTGGCTCTGGGTCACAGACTAGACATCGTCTTCTACCTGCTGAGGATCGGCCTCTTCTACATGGATAGTGACCTCATCACACGCAACTCGGAGAAAGCCAAAACGTAAAGGCTCTGTTGTTCTGCAACATCTCCACCAACAGTCTCTGTAATCTTTTCAGTACTCATTATTCCCCTCCCTGCATATCTCCTCTCTCCGCAGCCTTATTGAAGAGGGGGGAGACTGGGACCGGAGGAATCGTCTGAAGGTCTACCAGGGTCTGTACTGTGTGGCCATCAGGGACTTCAAGCAAGCCGCTGAGCTCTTCCTTGACACAGTATCCACCTTTACTTCCTACGAGCTGATGGACTACAAGACCTTTGTCACCTACACTGTCTACGTCTGCATGATCGCCCTAAAAAGGCCTGACCTCCGTGAAAAGGTAGGCAAGGAGACAGTTTATTTACTCACAAGAAACTATCGAGGGAGACTGCATATGTTTTTGTGACTTTTTATTTGATTCCAAGAGTGGTTGCAGTTTAAAAAAAATAAAAAGGCAGTGAATTGACTAACTATTTCATCACTATATCATATCACATCATAACTTGCATAAAGGTTATTGTATGTTTTTTGACACAGTTGGCAGCATGGCTGTTGTAACATGTTTTTAAATGTGTTCTTCAGGTCATAAAGGGAGCAGAGATCTTGGAGGTGCTGCACAGTCTGCCTTCTGTTCGCCAGTATCTCTTCTCCCTCTACGAGTGCCGTTACTCTGTCTTCTTCCAGTCTCTGGGTGAGGACACCTTTTCTTTCACTGATCTAAAAACAAAAACAAAAAAAACATTGTATAACATTTAAGTAATCTGGTCACTTGTAGAGTACAGCTGCTAGTCGTCTTTATGCTGTTTGTCATTTCAGAGATGTACAGAGCTTTCTGGTGTCTTTTTTTTTATGTATTCCATTATGTATTTTTCTCTGGATGGGATTTCTTGTCCTGCTCTGCCGCACGACTTTAATAAAGACTAAGAAGTGTCTTCTTATTGTGTTACAGCCACGGTGGAGCAGGAGATGAAGAAGGACTGGCTCTTTGCGCCACACTACCGTTACTATGTGAGGGAGATGAGGATACAGGCCTACAGCCAGCTGCTAGAGTCCTACCGCTCTCTCACCCTGGGCTACATGGCTGAGGCCTTTGGTGTCAGCACAGAGTTCATCGACCAGTGAGTGTCTGGACACCACGGCCATAGGCCATGTCTTCTGTAGTAGTGGAGGCTGTGCTTGAAAATTATTCTTTTGTTCTAGATAAGCCTCAACAATACTGCAAAATTCTTTCTTTTCAATTGCAAAATCTCTCTAGTGTTCAGATTGGGAATGTAGGGAGTTCTATCAGATAATCTCAAGTGATAAATTGTTAGATGCAAGATGGTTCAGAAACTTTATATCTTTATTTGCACTCAGATCTGTATTTACTGACTAAATGCTGTGGACAGTCTTGTAAAGAGCTACACAGGCAAAACTACACATGAATGGGAACCAATGACCTGAATCCTGCCCCCAGTGAGCTTTACTTGTGCATTCCTTCATCCCAAAGTGGGTGTAGTTGGTATTGATTCACCATTAAAACAGTATTAGAGCTTCCTGGATACATAAAGTGTACATCTTCCTCTTTTTTTTTCTTCTTACCCTGTGCTTAGTCCAAGGTTGTAGGGAACCATCATGTTATCACTGACTTTTGTTCTGGCTAACTGAACTATATCTTTCTTCCTCAGGGAACTGTCCCGATTCATAGCTGCTGGCCGTCTCCACTGCAAAATTGATAAAGTGAATGAGATTGTGGAAACCAATAGGTAACATTACTATTCTTCAAACCCCAATACTTTCAGGAAATAACTGAATAATTAGACGCTGAACTCTTAATATCTTCATGTGCTTTTCCACAGACCTGATAGCAAAAACTGGCAGTACCAGGAAACCATTAAGAAGGGCGACTTGCTGCTCAACAGAGTCCAGAAGTTGTCCAGAGTTATCAACATGTAACCACGGAGGCCATATTTTTTCATTACAGCAAGGGTCACCTTGCATTTCATCTTGGTATACCCACACCCGTAGTTTGTCTGACAAAGTGACTCTTATATTGTGTATATAATAAAAAATTTGTTTAACTGTTGCATTTCTCTTCATTTCTCTTCATTTATTTTAGGAAAGAGGCAGAGACATAATTTCATATAAATAGCAGTATAAATTATTTTATTTACAGAAACTTGTTACAAAACAAATATACTATACAATCTTTTTTTCTTTAAATATTAATTCTAACCTATGTTTTGTTCACAAATTACATAGCAGCCAATACATAAGTCCAGCTGAAAATGATTTTGATAATGTATACAAAAAAAAAAATCTATACACGCTTTTACATAGTATGAATGGTGGATTTATTTTTTCCTCCCAGACACGAGCTGTATTCTCTCTCACTTTCACATTCCAAGTCTATGGTGCTAGTAGAAAAACCAACCTCGCAATGTTTCCATCGACTGGAAACGATGACGAGATGTCAGTGGAGTTTGAGGGTAAACAAAAACACTTGATTGAATGTTTTAATGTACAACTCCCAGTAAACCAGAGGGGGCTTAAGCCACACACTGACGAGAACAGAAAATCTTAACGTCTTGTCTGGAAAACTTGGATAAACCCCCACCCACCCCAAAAAAAACGCACAACACTAAGTGTTTCATACTGGGCAGCTGACAAGCTCAGGTTTTACCACATTTAGGGTTCATAGGCAAATTTAAAAGCAAACTCCCTAAACACTTCGAACATTCAAGTAAGGTAAAACAACCCAAAGAATACTGTCCTCAAACAGTCAGGGTGAAACAAATTCAGGCACTTTCTTAATTTGATATTTCTTTTAAAGGCTGCAAACTATTTCTTTAAAAGCTGTGTTTCAAATTACTTGTTTGGCAACGACGATGCAAGCAGGTGAACTGTTTGAAGTGTTCTTCTTCCTTGCAGTGATTGCTTTAGTCCCTTCAGCCTTATAAAAGAACATTATATTTCAATCATGAAATGTGTTTAAGGTACACCATCTACGAAGTGTATGACTGAGGAGTCCATGGAAATTGGTCAGACAACGGGCACAGCTTCAAGCCTGCAGGACATTTTTCAAAATCACAGGCTAATTGGGTCACATAGTAACATTTTTTTTGTTGTTGTGTTGATTCATAGGCAACGTAAAATGTATTGTAAAAGCACATGTGATTGAGACCTTGAAAAGTGAATAAAGGTATCCTCTGTCATACAGACACATGCTACAGTGGCAACACTTCACCTTTGTTCCTTAAAGGATCTCAGTACACGATTCATGAGATGCTTCAGCTTCTACATGTAGGCGTATTGCATTATATCGACTTGGCAGTGAACCACTTCAAATAATCAAGTTCTGACTTTTCATCTTGTTTACTAAATAAATAATGACTTTTTAAATTGTACCAAAAAATTCAGCGTGTACGAAAAAATGCCTGTGCAAAAATACATATTTCACTATGTACAATTTGTTAACAAAATATGTATTCTCAAATAGGGATACTTCAATACTTGTTTTGATACATTGGCTACAAGAAAAAAGCTAAATTAAAGTTTTTTTTTTAAAAAAGAAATTGTCTCCTTTACTTTCCACACTAACTGACATCAGTGGAGGTTCCGTAAATCAACAGGTGTTGCCAAAAGTTTCAATAAGTCCTGTGAAGCCATCTCCATGAATCTCGCACCATAAAACCCACTCGAGACCACTCGAAATAAGCAAATATCCCAACGAGATGGGAGAGTATTGCCTGATTTAAGACTCCATTTTGACAAAGGAATAGAGTATAATGCCTGGCTATCCATTCTACTATGACAAATCGTTCGCAACCCCACACCAACATAGTGTTACGGTGAGGCATTGAAACTTTTAACATCCAGAGCTTGGGTAGTGGTTACACATAGGAGGGACAATCATACCCACAGAAGACAGCTGACGTGCATAAAGTTTGCTCCAGTTAAGACGTACCATACCTGATTCCCTATGTAGGAAAAAAAAAAGTTACAATTCACATCTGCCCACAAGCAGCTGTGGATTTCACACAGCTGTATGGGTACAAAGTAATTCTCTCAGTTCTCTCAGAGTATTAGAGAAAAGGTTGTGGCATTAATATGGTTTGCACAGATTTTCTTGATATCCACACAGGCAATGCAC